>NW_020664447.1:58685801-58686493 GCF_002925995.2 Terrapene triunguis
GACCAGAAAATAACCGTTGGGGATGTTGAAATGCCTATCGTTATCCTTGGGGACCCAGCCTACCCCTTAATGCCATGGCTCATGAAGCCGTACACAGGCAGCCTGGACAGTAGTCAGGACCTGTTCAACTATAGGCTGAGCAAGTGCCGAATGGTGGTAGAATGTGCATTTGAACATTTAAAAGCACGCTGGTGCAGTTTACTGACTCGGATAGACCTCAGTGAAGCCAATATTCCAATTGTTATTGCTGCTTGCTGTGCGCTCCACAATATCTGTGAGAGTAAGGGGGAGACATTTATGGCGGGGTGGGAGGTTGAGGCAAATCGCCTGGCCGCTGATTACGCGCAGCCAGACACCAGGGCGGTTAGAGGAGCACAGCAGGGCGCGGTGCGCATCAGAGAAGCGTTGAAAACCAGTTTTGTGACTGGCCAGGCTACGGAGTGAAACTTCTGTTTGTTGCTCCTTGATGAACCCTCTGCCCCTCCCCCACCACCCTGTTAACTCTACTTCCCTGCAAACCAACCACCCCACCCTCCCCTACTACCCTCCCCCCTTCGAGCACCACTTGCAGAGGCAATAAAGTCATTGTTGCTTCACATTCATGCATTCTTTATTAATTCAGCACACAACTAGGGGGATAATTGGAAAGGTAGCCCGGGATGGGTGGGGGAGGAGGGAAGGAAAAGGACACA
>NW_020664447.1:58689493-58698624 GCF_002925995.2 Terrapene triunguis
CCCCCCTCCCACCCTCTGAACCCCTTGATTCCATCCCAGAGCCCCCTCTTGTACCCCAATCCCCTCATCTCCAGCCCCACCCCCGAGCCTGCACCCTCAGCCAGAGCCCTCACCCCCCCATGCACCAACAGCCTGCCCCATCCCTGATCCCCCTCCTGCCCTTTGAACCCATTGGTCCCAGCCCGGAGCACCCTCCTGCACCCCAAACCCCTCATCCCCAGCCCCACCCCCAGAGCCCTCACATACACCCCTCACCCCAACCCGGAGCCCCCTCCTGCACCCTGAACTCCTCATGTCTGGCCCCACCCCAGAGCCCGCACCCCCAGCCAGAGCCCTCACCCCCTCCCGCACCCCTACCCCCAATTTCGTGAGCATAGCCCGTCATACAATTTCCATACCCCAATGTGGCCCTCAGGCCAAAAAGTTTGCCCACCCCTGACCTAGACCATCCCTGACAGGAGTTTGTCTAAGCTGATCTTACAAATCTCCAATAACAGGGACCCTTGGAAGCCAATTCCAGAGCTTAACTACCTTTATTGTTAGAAAGATTTTCCTGATAACTAACCTAAATCTCCCTAAAGCTATTTCTTGTCATATCTTCAGTGGACATAGACAACAATGGATAATTCTTTATAACAGCCCTTACCATACTCAGGACCGACGGGGGGGGGGAAGCCAGTACAAATTACCGGGGCTCAGCAGTCTGGAAGGGGGCCCGGGGCCCGGCTTCCCTGGCTTCCCCCCCGCCCCCTCTTTGGTCCTGTTTAGCCAGTCCGCCCTTGCTGGGAGGGCCCGAAAAAAAATTTTCACCGGGGCCCAAACCCGCTCTCGGTGGCCCTGACCATAGTTGAAGACTGTTATCAGGTCCCCATCTTTTCTCAAGACTAAACATGCCCAGTTTTTTAATCTTTCCTCATAAATCAGATTTTTCTATATCTTTTTATCATTTTTGTTGCTCTCCTCTGGACTCTTTCCAATTTGTCCACATATTTCTTAATGTGTAGCACCCAGAACTGGACAGAATACTCCTGCTGAGGCCTCACCAGCATTGAGCAGAGCGGGATAATTACCGCCCTTGTCTTCTATATAACACTTTTGTTAATACACCCAGAATGACAATAGACTTTTTTGTAACTGCATCGCATTGTTGGTTCATAGGCCATTTGTGATCCACTATAACCCCTAGATCCTATTCTGTAGCATTACTACCTACCCAGTTATTCCCCATTTTGTAGTTTATTTGATTTTCCCCCCCTCCCTAAGTCTAGTACTTTGCACTTGTCTTAATTGCATTTCATCTTGTTGATTTCAGGCAAGTTCTCCATTCATCAAGGTCATTTTGAATTCTAATCCTGTCCTCCAATATGCTTGCACCCCCATCCCAGCTTGGTTTCCTCTGCAAATTTTATAAGTATATGCTGGTAGCCAAGTAATTAATTAAAAAATTGAATAGCACCAGACCCAGGACAGACCCCTATGGGACCCCACTAGATATGCTATCCCAGTTTGACAGTGGACCACTGATAACGACACTTTGAATACAGTTTTGCAACGAGTTATGCACCCACTTCATAATAGTTTCATCTAAACCACATTTCCTTAGTTTGCTTATGAGAATGTATGTGGAACTATGTCAAGAAGCCTTACTAAAATCAAGATAAAATATGTCTACTGTTTCCCCTTCCCACTATGCCAGTCAGAGAAAGGAATTAGGTTGCTTTGACATGATTCGTTCTTGATAAATCCATGTTGGCTATTATTATTCACCCTATTGTCCTCAGGTCCTGACAAATTGATTGTTTACCCATAGTCCAGTGGTTCATGCACTCCTCTGAGAGGTAGGGAACCCCTGTTCAAATCTGATTCCTCATTAGGCAGAGGGGGGGAAATTGACCCAGGGTCTTCCACATCCTGAGTACCCTAACCATTGTGCCAAAGGTTATAAGAGAGGCCTCCTCCTGGTCATTTTATATGGAGCTAGGCATGCTCAGAGCACACCAACTGGATTGGGCCCCATGATGAAGATAGGCATTCCTCTGCCTATCTTTCCCTGGGATGTGGATCATGCTGGTGCCTATGTTGGAGACAGGCATCTGGGTGCCTAGAGTGCGGCAGCAGTGAGCAGGCTCAGAGGCAGAAATGTAGGTGGCTAGGGAACTTTCAAAGCAAAAACTCACTGAGTGAGTTTAGGCACCTACAGGCTTAGGTGGCAGCCAACCAGGGGTTTTGTGGATTGTAATGGCACCTGAAATTGGGACTCAGACACCTAAGTCCCTTTCTGGGTCTGGCCCTCAGAAGCTAAGGGCTTGTCTACAGAGTTAGTCCATTCCAGAGGGAGGTACATTTCAGTCCATAGACGTGTGCACACGCTAACTGGCCCATTTGGACCCTGCTGCTGTGCACTAAATATTCCCTAGTGCATGTTTATGTAGCACTCTTTCAAATAGAACTACATTAATGCACACTTGGGAACTGGCCGGCAGGGACCCCACAGGCCAGTTAGTGCGCACTAAAATGTAAACCCTTATGGTGCGGACTAAAGCAATAAGCAGATGAGGCCTTAATGATTTGCCCAAGCTTATGCAGGACCTATGGCAGAGCAAGGACTTGAACCCAGGTCTTTCAAGCATTAGGCTAGTTTCCAAACATAGAAATGATCCTTTCCTATCAGTTATGCTGTATAAAGAGATGGTATACACTATCTAACAACAGCTTAATCAAGCACCTTTGAAGTGTTGAAGAGAGGATTTTTCCTTAAGAACTACAATTAGCTTTTGTATTTGTGCAGTACAGAAGAACCAGTGTTTTTTTCTGGTCTAGCAGCCACAGAGTCTAAGATTGGCTGTACTGTGCCTTGATAGTTACGTAAAGGCAAGAAGTAGTAAATTATGGCACTTCTGCAATACTCTCTTCCTTGACAAACCTTTTCCCCACTAAATGTGGTTGTTCTTTTATAGTATAAATTGTTACTCCTGCTACTATTTGAGGTCTCCTTTAATCTGATAGAACACAAATGCAATTAATGCTCTCTCAATAAAAGAGAGAGAAAAGGTTTTGTTTGTACCTAAGTGTTGCTGCTGTCCTATAGTGCATACATCCATGTTCTAATGACAGCTTAGTAGTAAAATAATGGCACATTTGAGAGATTTGACAACAATGGAATATTTTGAGCTTCAGACCTTTTTGCAATTTGTACTGTTCTGATTGTCAAGACGACTTGTAATCTCAGAGTCCTATTTGACTCATCTCTGCTCCCAGATTCCCATAGCAACAGTGACCAGAAATGGGTTTTTTTCCACCTTTGGCTGGCTAAAAGACTGCACCCTTTCTTCTCAGATGCAGAATTAGACATGGTGATCACTTTCTCAGATACAGTCACAGTGCTGTACATACCACCCGGGGTTAACTTGAAGGCTACCTGGAAGATGTAACTGATTCAAAATGCAGTGGTTTGTCCTCTAGTCAGAGCAGATAGATGAAAACACATCATGTTCATGCTCTAAACTCTACATTGGCTGCTAGAACCTAGAATTTGGATTTAACTTGGATATCATCTTTCTCTGCATGGCAGCTGCAGTTGATAGCATTTTTTGGCAGTTGGTTTCCAGGGCAAAACTTGGTGGTCCAGGTGCAGAATGCTTTCAGTGGAGGGCCCCACTTTTCAAGTTTGCATGAGAGAGGTTTGAACCTAAGTCTTTCCACCTGCAGAGTGCAATACAAAACTCGTTCAGGCTTTCACCTCTGCAGGATGCAGCAGGCAAAATTCACAAAATGAAGAAAATCAGCCATTTTTGTCTGCTCTAATTCCACTTGATAGCTATAGTGCCAAGAAAGATTAACAGTTACACAGTTTTTGTATGTATGCATTTTTTTCATGCCAACTACCAGCTCTTTATCTCATCAAAGCTACTGGTAAAAAAAAAACATGCTATACTTAGACACACTACAGGGATAAATGTACCTCAGGATGTATGTGTCCTAGATTCTGAATACTCGTACGTTTCTCAGACACATCTTTGTTCTGTGAATGAAATACACTCTGCTGCGATTTGTGTCATTCTCTGGATGTAAGGCCTAATTTTGCCAACATTTAAGCATATGGTTAACTTTACTTGCACTGAAATCATTGGGACTACTCATAGAAGTAAATTACACTTGTGCTCAAACATTTGCAGAGTTGAAGCCTTATACAGCAGATAGCTTTGTGTTACATTTATTTCTTCACGAGCTTTTTCAGTTACTCTTCACAGGCATACCCATTTATTTAGCATGTCTATTGTCTGCGAGTATGAAATTTTCATACACTAAAACCACAGACTAAGGAAATGCAGATTCATACAGGATCACAGCTAGTCTGTACCTCCATAGAGAGTATAAAAAAAGCAAGTGTCATTACACATTGCAATACAATGTGCAATCATTAAACCATCATGTAAATAGCAAATGTATGTCACATTTTCAAAGAGGCCTCAATCTGGGCTCCCATTTTGAACCAGCAAATCATTTAGTTAGCAATCTAGCAGCTATTTGCATTCTCAAATGGCAGTTGTGTTAGGATAAGATTAACCCTTTCCTTCGTTTAATTTAGTTTTAGTGATGTAAAGAACAGCATTACTTTGGGCTTAAAGACCAAGTCTTCAACTGCAGAGCACACGCAGGTTGTGTTCCCCACAAATGATGGTATCTGCTGCTACTTAGATTTAATTGGAACTTTCCTGGAAGATTCTTCCCTTTTTAAATTTTATTTATCTTGAATTCATCTCTCTCAACAAGCACTCAAAGGAGCCTGTTTCACTTTCAATATGTTAGCCAGAGAGCCACTGTTGTGCCTCATAACTGAGGGTTCTCTGCTTAGCAAAATTGAGATGAAGGAATGTAACATCTTGATCCTACCGTTTTGTCCACTTGCATTTAAAAAACCCAAAAGGAGGGATTTTAAGCAAAGTCCTTCATGTAGAAAGTCACCAAATTAATAGCTAGTGTGCAGACCCCATTAGTAAGATTATTGCTTTTTTTTTTTTTTGCTTTAAATAGCTTAATCTAAAATAGTTGTACATTACTAGCAATATTTTTACTATAATTGCAATTCATTTTCACTTATTAGAGGAATGTAGCTGTTTATTTTCCCCTCCATCCCTTCGACTCAGAGTGAAGAGTTTACCAAAAGCTTTTTAAACAAAGTAGCAATTAGAAAAGCTGGAGCCAAATTCTCTTCTGTGTTATATAGTTGTAAATCCGGATTCACTCTCATGACTTCAGAGATGTCACCCTGCATGTAGTCTGCTAAATAAGAAAGATAGTCTTGTGGTTAAGGCAGTGAACTAGAATTTTGGAGACGGGTTTATTCCCAGCTCTGCCTAGCTGTGATGGCAGCTTTGCTCTGCTTGGGTGGGGGAGGTTGGAGTTGGTGAGACAAGTCACAAGAGGAGCAATTCTACACAGCAAAGTCCTCTTCAACACCAAGCAAGATTGTGACAGTAAAATTTTTTCAAGGCCTTGTGATATTTTTTGAGAAGTCTATTTAATTTCTTATTCCATTTGATCCTCACAATGGTCATATGAATGATCATGCAGTACCTAAGCAACCTAATTGCCCTTACATAGTTAACATGAGATTGTAATAAAGATGCTCTTTATTAAGATTGAAGCAAGGTCCCTATTATAATTATTGTGTGCAATTAAGGATTTAATAGAACAATCTAAAGGTGAAGCTGAGAGCAGTTGACACAGTAACAAACCTGAACTTGGTCATAATTACAGTAACAAATCAATTTCACCTGGATTATTGCCATTGTAAAACTGATAGCCTGTAAGAGTAATACGTCATTAAATAAAGAACTGCATCAATGCTTAGTAAACGTGTAAGAATTCACAGCATTCAACAGGAAAAAGGATTGCTGTCAAAATTATCTCACAAATCTCCCATATTATTAACATGAAAGAACAGAAAGACAAAGAAATTAAGAAAGAAAGCCTGATGGGCATTTGAGATTTAAAATAAAAAAAAGCGGAGGATGGGGGGTGGAACTAGCTCTTCACCAGGGCCGTCGAGAGCGGGTTCAGTCCCCGCTGAAAAAAATTTTTCTGGCCCCCCAGCAAGGGCGGACCGGCTAAACAGGGCCGACAAGGGGGGGGGGAAGCCGGGCCCCAGGTCTCCTTCCGGACTGCCGGGCCCCAGTAATTTGTACTGGCTTTTCTCGCCCCCCCCTCGTCGGCCCTGCTCTTCACACTACTATTCTAAATGAGAGATTAATAGATTCTAGGGCAGGAAGGGACCATTGTGATCATCTAGTCTGCCCTCAATCAGAGTGCCCATAACACACTCTCTGCTCCATTAAACTCTCGATTTTCTCCAAGACTGTGGGAGCATCTACATTTTTGACATTGCTACCGGAAGCCCCAGGGGTAAGCTTGGGAATCAAATCACAAGATGTCAGTGTGCTTCTTCTGACTGAAACATTATTAATTAGAGCTAAGTGAAAATCAGAATTTCTGTCTCATGGGAAATTCTAATAATTAGGGGTCTTTTTTCATCACAAATCTGGGCAAAAAGTTGAAATATTGAAATTCTTTAATGGGACAAAAGTACTAAAAAATGTTGATTTGGAAATGGTGAACTGTTGCATTTTTACACTTTTGATTGAAATGACAAGTTTCCATACTCCCAAGACAAAACATTTCATTTTGGTTTGTTGAACTGAATAGAAAAAAGTCAGTTCAATATTAAATGGCATCTCCCTGTGGTGTTGCATTGTCTCATGAGAGTTACTGTTTGGGTGCTTTGCGTCCCCATTTGCCTATAAGAACTGGGCTCCTTGACCAGACTACATTTTCCATGATGCACACACAGTCCTTTAAGTGATTGCACATGTCTAGTACCTCCACTGTAGGGATGTGCATGCCTCTTGCACAGTCATCGAAGATTTTTCCCTTAGCAGTACCTGTTGGGGCAGTGCAAAGCACCCTCTGGGGCATTGTGCTACTTCACGCAGGCATAAAGGGCTGTGCTGGTCCTTCCTACTGTTGTTTGTTGGAGCTGCTGTCCCTGTTATTTCATATCCCTCTTAGTGTATATAGTACCTTGTAGTGTTACTTTAGTCTTGGATAGTAGTTCTGTAAATAGTTAGTTTTGGATGTAGGTTACAATACTATCTTTTTAGTGTGGGGTTACCGGTGACCATTTGGGTATTGAGATCAATACCAGACTCATGCCCTGTTCTCCTGGTTTCAAGGCTCATCACTCATGTAACCGTTCTATGCTGGTAAGCGATGCTTATCCCAGCTGCCTTAACTGTCTGGGAGAGGCACATGTGCATGACAAATGTCACAATTGTAAGAGGTTCAAACCCCATTCAAAAAAGGACAGGGCTGATAGATTTAAGTACCTGCTCATGGAGTGTGTACTTCATCTGCTATCAGAATCGAGCATGTCCAAGTCTGTCAGGAGTGCTCCTCTTGTTCTTTCAGAGTCATCAGCCAGATCTGCCGCACTGGAGCCTCAGAGGCTGCATAAGTCTCCTAAGGACTCAGCACCTGGACTCTCCAAGAGGAAGGCCCCAAGTCTCACATGGATTCATAGGGGTGCCCTAAAAATTGCTTCTCTAGGAGCAATCTGTGAGCCAAGAGGGATTGCTGACTCCAAAACCCAGGAAAGTTCTGTTGAGACCAAACCCAGGAGCATCAATGCACTCCTTGGTACCGTCAAGAACCCTTTCCGCTGCTGTCAACACCTGAGGCGTACAAGGCAGCCAGGAAGTGAGTTAGCTTGTCAGTACCAGGATCTCCCACGTTTCAAGAGCCTCTCCCAGTACCGACACTGGAACCTCTTGCTCCTGCGGTCCCGACTCCAGACACAGAGTGCCACTCAGTATCAGCTGCTTCTACTCTGTCCACACCTCTGCATAGGATTGTATCTAGAGGCAAGTTGCTATTTTTGGTCTCACCCTAAATTCTTATCTAAAGTGGTCTCCAAATTTAATTTAAATCAAAAGATTTATCTATCAACATTCTTTCCAAAGCCCCATTCAAATAAAGGGGAGGAAAAGCTTCATACTCTAGATGTTAGAAGAGCTTTGGCTTTTTACTTAGACTGGACTAGACCACTGAGTTCTCCAACTCAACTCTTCATTGCCATTTCAGATGGAGTAAAGGGCCAACCAGTCTCAGCCCAGAAGTTCTCTGCCTGAATCTGCAGCTGCATTCTTCTGTTGCTGATTGGCAGATGTCACATCTCAGAATAAAGAGATGTCTCATTCAACCAGCTCACAGGCGACTTCTGCAGACTTTCTGGCCAGGGTTCCCATTTTGGATTGTAAGGCAACTACCTGGTCATCATGCCATACATTTACCTCTCACTCTGCCATCTCTCCTCAGTCCAGGGACCATGCCAGGTTCAGATGAGTTGTCTTTCAATCCTTGTTCAAGTAGCATCTGAGCCCACTACCAGTTTTAACTGCTTGTGAGTCACCTACAGTGGAATGGACATGTGCAATTACTTGAAGAAAAAACAGTTATTTACCTTTCCATAACCATTGGAGATGTGTTGCACATGTCCATTCCATGACCCACCCTCCTTCCCTTCTCTATCAGACTCTTTCTGGGTGGAAAGAACTGAGGGTGGTGGCGGGGGGGGGGTCATCATGGCCCTTTATGCCTATGTGCAGTGGTGTGAGGCACCAGAAAGGTCTCGCGCTGCCCAGATGGGTAGTGTTAGGGGGGAAATCTCCCCACAACTGTGAACGAGGCATGAACACACCTATGATGGAATGGACATGTGCAACACATCTCAAAGAACAACAGTTATGGAACTGCTATGGCAATGGGGATTCAGAGATATAAGTGGACAGATGAAAAAGCTCATCCGAGAGATGAAATACTTATGAGTAAGTCTCCCCAGATAAGCACAACAAGGATATATTATGATGGATTCATACCAATGTACAAAGGCAGAGCACATATTTCAGGATTATTCATTGCCCTTCTTATGATAAAGAAAATAAATAACTGCAGTTAAAAAATATCAATGCAACACACAAAAAATTGGGAACCAAATATTATACAAACAGCTGCAGAACACACTACTCAAGTGCACATCTTTCTCAGAAACATCCTAATCAGGGCCGGCTTTAGGA
>NW_020664447.1:58701624-58766315 GCF_002925995.2 Terrapene triunguis
ACAGGCCTGCATTTTCTTTCGCCCCTGCGTGCCCGTGGCAATCCACATGGCGTCACGAACAGGATGCAAGGGAGTTGGGCCATGCCCGTGGCACGCTGCAGACCGCGCAGATGATGAAACTGAACAGTTCCAACATTTGCAGTTTCACCTTTTTACTAGCCAAAATTCGACTGATCCAAAAATAGAATGGATCTGTTCCCTTGGCTCGGGTAAAACTCTAAAAGGCTATACTGTACCATTAACCCTGGCAGATATGGGATGCCTCCTTCGGTGCCACCCGAGCTTTAGGTGTCAGCCAGCCGATTGTTCCCTACAGCCTCAGTGCACGGAGACTGTGGAGAACCTCGGTGCTGCAGATCCCTCTCAGCTTTGGAGAGAGTGTAGCCGCATTGTTAGAAAATCCGGAGGTACCGTTTCCAAATTAATTCCCCCACCTCGGGTAATACCTGCTGATCCGGCACACAAATTATTATGCCAGATGATAAAAGAATTAAATTTAATTAAGAAAACCAAAAAATTGCGACCCGATGAATATAAATCTGAGGATGTTTCTACCGTCCTGTTTAGCATGATATGTAAGGCCCTCGATCTGTGTTCTGTCCTCCACGGGGGCACAATGTTTGCAGCTAAACAGGCAGCCCCAAGCTCTCCTAAAGATGATAATGAGGGGAAGACAGAAAAGGTAGAGCCCATCACTACCTCCCCCTCCCCAAGTCCCTCTCAGAAAATTTTGCCACCCCCATATGAAGCTCCTAAAACTCCTCTGTGTCCAGCTCTGCCAACAGCCCCAGAATTTACTGAATCTGAAACTGTAGCAGAAGCTTTGCCTATTGCGTTAACTAGAACTAAAACAGATGCACAAACAGGCAACACCACGCAGGTTACTGAACTGCGAACACGTACTAAGGCCGAACTTAAAGAGTTTTTAAAGGAAACGCAACGAAAAGCCGATGAGGCACCTATGGTTTGGGTCGGGCGGCTAGCCTTAGAACACGGAGCAGAATGGGTGGACCGTGAGGAGGCTGGCATCTTAGCCAAAACGGCCAATTGGGCACGAGGCTTCCCGGGTCATGCTTTATTAAATAATCGCATTTGGCCACTTACCACCCCGGCAGCTGCCATTTTAGCAATGCAAGGCAGTTTTAAAGGATTGTATATCCCCCCGGGAGCCTTAGTTACTCCACACGATTTAATATGGGCAATCACAGGAGCTTCCATAGCCCTGTGGGATCCACTACAAACCCCACTTAATTTAACTGTTCAACAGCAATTGGTGGCCACACCCTTTATACATGTTACTGATCCCACCCAAATTCCTGTCTCAGCAGAGGCAGTTGATTTAGCATTAGAAGCTGCCCCTGGAGCTGACACCGGTGCCATGCTGCACTTGCATGCGGCTGCTCGCAGATCCATCTTAACGTTATTTGAAGTAGTTAGTAAAATTAAGTTGTCACTGCCGCCCCCGCCTGTTGTCCTCCCAGTTGATTCGCCACCAAAAGACCCTCCAAAGAGTCAGTTTAATCCCCAAAAATATCCTGAGCGAACTAAAGCTGAACAGGCACGATTTGGCTTCCTTCTTAACAAAGGAATCCCCAAAGAAGCCCTGCGTAAAATGTCAGACCAAGAGCAGCAAAATATAGCCGAACAGCTAGGCTGGAAAAATTGGGAGGACTATGTTAGGTCAAAAAACGAATAGGGGCCGGATGCTGCCCGGCCCAAATTAAAGATCCCACCGATGAACGCCCATACGCCACCCTGTTAGTTAACGGTGACACCCCCACCTCCTTTTTATTAGACACTGGAGCTCAAGTTAGCATTATTGAGCCCAACGTTCCCCACTGTCCTACTGGCTCCTTTATGTTTGTTCAAGGCCTCAATGCAGTACAAGAAAAACCCGTGGTTTGGGTTAAAATTGCCCACGAAAAATACGTAAGAAAAATAAAAGCCTTGTTAGGATCAAAAAATCTGCTAGGTGTCTCAGATATTAAAAAATTTAAACTGCATAATCAAATTCTGCAAGCCCTCCCTATAACCGTAGGCGATCATTCCCCCTATACCCCCGAAGTAGTTAACTCCCAGCCATGGAAATTTTCCCCTATCCCCACAAAATCCGAAGGGCTTCCCCTTATTGAAGCTTTGCTCACTCAGCTTCTAGAAGAGAAAAAGATAGAAAGGGTTACTGCATCCACCTTTCTGTCTGCGGGTTGGGGTATTCCCAAGCCCGGCGATCCCTCTAAATATCGCCTTGTCATTGATTATAGACAAGCTAACAGCCGTGTAAAGCCTATCGCATTTTCCAGCTCTGTCACCATTCCAGAAATACAGCGGCAACTAAGCGATGCAAGTAATCAGTGGGCATGTACTCTTGATTTAAAAGATATGTTTTACCAAATCCCACTCCAGGACACACAAGGAATCTTAAATTTTGCTTTTAAGGGCGTCCAATATAAATGGAAAGTCTGCCCACAGGGGTTCTGTAATTCACCTGCACTTGCATCGTCCCATCTCAATATCACTTTACAAAAGGTAAAACCCCTACAGGATGTGTCCGTGTTAGCCTATGTAGATGATATTGTCATTTGTGGGCCCAATCCACAAGCAGTTCAAAGTACCACCCAAATGATAATAGATGCATTAGAAGCAGATGGGTGGCAAATTAACAAAACAAAGAGCCACCTGCAGCCCAGCCAGCAATTCTCATTCTTGGGACTCCATTTCACTCCCACCACTCACACACAAGCCCCAGCCAGCGTATTAGACCCTTGGACAGAAGCCCCTCCAAAAAATAAACGAGAGCTTCAGCAGCTACTAGGTCTCCTTAATTATCACCGCCAATATATTCCAGCGCAATTAATTTCTGACCTAGAAATCCTACAAAGCTCTCTCTCTTCTAAACGCTCCCGAGAAGTGTGGAATGCATCAGCACAAAAAAGCTTAGAGAAGCTAGCTGGCTGGTTCGCCTCTAACCCCCCCCTCGCCCATTTTAATTCCCAAGAACCCCTCAACATTAATTTGTTTATTACAAAACACCATGTAGAGTTCACTGTATTGCAACATGGTAATGCCATTTACAATTGGGCCCATCGCCTGTCTGGACCCCAGTATAACTATGGTCTGGTGGGAAAAATGCTACTGGCTGCGTCCAGTGCTCGTCACTGGTCCCAAGTCCCTATCCCAGGTACCTTGTCTGGACCACATGTTCATTTAATCCCGTGGCTTACAAGTACCCCTCCACCCGAGTTTCATGGCACTACTCGCACCTGGCAGCTTCTATGTTTCCAGGTTGAGGTAGCTTGGCAGGCATGGACCCTAACTCCCAGCGATAACATCTTAGCCCCCCCATCTCACCAACCGTTATGCATTGAAGCAAAATATGATCCCTGGGTTGTGTCTGACGGGGGCACCTCACCATCCCCTAGGGTGGGAGTTCTTTGTTCCACATGTAATTACTTTAATGTGCAGTTACTGCCCCCCTCCTGCTCCGCACAAGAATGCGAAGTGCAGGGCGTTCTTTTAGCTGCCCAGCATGTTGCTAATGCCCACTCTGCCAACAAGCAAGTTGTTTTAGGTATCGATTCTCAATTTTGTTTAGATATTTTAATTGAGCAAGCCTCTCCCTCAGCTTTTGTTAAAATGTGGGACCAAATTTTTACCCTAATTTGTAAATTCTCTCACCCTTGGTTCGTTACGCACTGTCCCTCTCATCGACCAGACTCTAACCCCCTGCATTCCAGTCTTGATCAAAGAATGAGAGAGGTCTCCCAAGTTCATATGGCAAATCCCTCCCCACAGGCCGACCCGCTGTTGCGCTGGCTCCATGAAGAGTGGGGACACTTACCACCCACAAAATTGTACGGCCTGTTATCTGGCTTTTCTGACCAAAAGCCTGACGTTAGCCGCAGTCAGTGCGAGCTCATTGTTCAGTCCTGCTTGCAGTGTGTGCAGGTAAAAACTATGAATCGTCCCCGATATGAGCGCTCTGCATACGCTGCAGAACACTTTGCCCCAGGTAGTACGTGGCAAATTGACTTAATAGGACCCCTGCCAGGTGCTCGTCGTTTTCCAAAAGCCTTAGTTACTGTCGATCTGGGGTCTCGGCAAACTTTTTGTGTCCCTCTTACTAAAACCAATGCTGCTTCTGTCGCTGTGGCTCTTAAGCAAACAGCAGCTGCCTGGGGCACTCCCACTGAAGTCCAAGCAGATGGTGGGCCACCCTTTACCAGCAAAAGCATTGAACAGCTCATTTTTGGATGGGGGGCTTCCCTTCACATCCATACTAAATATCATCCTCAAAGCAATGGTGTGGTGGAGCGAAAAATCGCAGTCCTTAAGACTATGCTGCGAACAGCAAACCCCAACCCTGATTTTAAAAACTGGAGCTCATTTTTACCCCAGGTACTTATCGCACTCAACAAAAGTTACTCTCGCTGGCCTCACATTTCACCTACACCTAAGCCGCCTTGGTCCCCCGTGTTTAACACCGGCCAACTGGTTTGGCTTACAGAACCCCAAGCCTCTGGCCATCGAGAACCTATAAAAGCCACCATTCTCCGGGCCGGCAAGTACCCTAACACCTACTTAGTGGCCACAAGTACCCCCGGTGACAAGCTAGTTCATCATAACTGGCTCAGCAAACGTAGTTCTTAATAAACAAACTAATGCCCCTGAGCAGGGCTTGTATTATTCTGTTTTACAGGTTATGCTGCTCTCCCTCACAACATCTTTGCCCACGGAGCCCTTAGGAGAAGGTGGACTACAAACCTGGTTCGCCGCCTACTGGGTGCAGGAGGTCAGCGGAAACCAGTCCCTGTCAGCGCTGAATCCAGAAGATTGTCTTGTTTGCTCCACTCAGCTCTCACCTAAATATCCATTACCCTTTCAATTTGTACCAATAGTTTATAATTTTTCTTCATTTAATATTTCTAGTGTGAATTGTTCTTCCCCCTATGTGCAGTGGGCTGCTTCTAGTGTTTGGAATAATTGTTCTTCACAATTTAATTCTTATGTGTTTCCAGTTCTTAATGCTTCAGGTCGAAGTGATCATAGCTTTCCTTTAATTGAGAGTATTAGAGTTCCAGCATCTCATTGTTGGGTTTTTGTTGGTAATAGTTTAACCCCAGCCCCTACTTGGGTTGGTACTTATTCTAATTGTTCTATGTGGAGTTTCTCTTATGCTAATACCTCCCTAACTAAACCCACTCTTAATTTTACCTATCCCCCTCCCATTAATTGTTCTTATCGTCTTAATTATAATATTTTTTTTGGAACCTTCTATACCTCCATAACACATACGTATCTGTTTCATGCCCAGCATATGCATCATGCTGAGGCTGCATGTATCAATCGTGCATCCAGCTTTTATTCTGTAACCAATAATGGGTGGAGCCATACCACAGTTTCTTCCTTAAGACCCGGTCATTTTTGGATTTGCGGTAATGTTGCATTTGCTGTGCTTCCTCCCAATCCCCGGGGTATATGCACCATTGGCACCCTGTATCTACAGGGCGGAGGTATTTATACCTTGCCATCTAGCCACCGACACCATCGTAGTACCCACTCTTTTTGGACTCGTTTGCAAACAGCAGCTTCCTCCCTCGCCTCCTCTATTGTTAGTTTTAACCCTGTTGGTTATATGATGTTACGTGATCAAGTGCTGTTTCAATCCCTTGCTATTGAAATGCTTGCTAATACTACGGGCAAGGGCCTCTCCTTAATTAATCAGCAGTTAAATTCCCTTGTTCAGTATAGTATTCAAAATAGATTAATGATTCAATATTTGTTACAATCTTCCTCATTTTGTACTAAATTTGCTGAAGTATATCCCGACTTTGCTGATAAATGCTGCGTTTCTTTGCCTTCTATTTCTCCTAATTTGTCCTCAATTGTTAAAGACCTGCAAACGTTAAGCTCTACTGTCCGAGAGTCACGAGAGTCCTTCCAGTTTTGGTCATGGCTCGATTGGCTTGGCCTTGCGCCCTACAAATCCTATTTCCAATCCCTGTTTGTGTCCCTTCTAGTTGGGCTCGCTCTTCTCTGTCTCGGATGTGCCTTCATTAAAGCCTGCATTCGCAAGTTTGTTGCCTCGGCCTACATCGCTTCCACCCCCGAAGCGCATCCCCTCGTAGGTGGGGATGAGGAGTCGGACTCGGAAGTTTAGGTTTTCGGCCTAACTATTGCGGCCAGGGCACGGGGGCATGTTGAGATGAGTTCCTGTCTGCATCCTGTAAAACTTGCCCATACCGGTATTGCCCTGGCCTCTTCTTTTGTCATTCAGTGTTGCACGCATTCTAAAGCAATATGCATTTCCTCACCTTTTGGGGGCGAAGCCAGACTTTGAGGCACCTGCTCCCCTACTTGGTGTAAACTTTGCTTGTGCCAATCAGAAACGAACACAAACAGGTTTTGGGCCCCGTCCCCTATGACACTTCTATGATGTCATAGTTGGTACTTTATGGGCTGCCTGCCATGTGCAGGCAGGGAGAGGAGAAAGAAAAACGAATCCTGTGTATCCTGTGTACACCCGTAACCGAGCCTGATCACCTCGAAGCCTCTCTCTCAGCTCACGTGTTTCAAACAGAGTTTCTACGTTTGCCGGTCGTTATGCGTTGGTTTGTATTTGTAAGTATCAGTTATTACTAATTGCTGCATCTTTGTTTATAAATATTGTTAGTAGATATTTTAGTCATTGTGTGTTTTAAGTTTCATTAACTCTATTAGCTAATCAAACGCTGCTCCCTTACCCCTTGTAATTATCCCCAATAAAACTTTAAATTGATTAATTTTAGTTGTGTGTGTGTGTGTGTCTGCAGTTTGCAGCGTGACCCATACTCTCTTTGCATCCCTTACCAATATAGTCTATTGCCACGTGCAACCTGGTAAATAATAGGCCTGCATTTTCTTTCGCCCCTTGCATCCCTTACCAATATAGTCTATTGCCACGTGCAACCTGGTAAATAACAGGCCTGCATTTTCTTTCGCCCCTGCGTGCCCGTGGCAATCCACAGCGCGAAACTTCCTTGCACCGGCCCTGCTTATCCCCCACTGAACTGTGCCTTCTTGGGAGGTGGAATTGCTTCCTGACTGCTCAGAAGACGTAACACTTGGAAAAGAGAAACTGCTTCCTTTGCAAATTAAGTAGTTTGCTTTGGAAGCTTGCAAAATGTGGTTATTTTCTCTTTAAAGCCCTTCCCACAATGGCAGTGTTCTCGTGACCATCTTTCTTCTTCCGCCTTGATTTCTTGGTCACTTAATCTGGTCTATCTATGGATTATGAGCCTGAGTGATAGGAGGGATAATATTGTTGTCCACAACTATGAAGCCGAGTAAGAAAAGAGAATTTGATAAGAAAAATAAGGAACTCAGTTTTGGTTGTGTTAAGATGAGCCGGCAATAGGCCATCCATGACATTTGGGTCCAACCAAGTAGTGACCAAAGCAAATCAGCAGTGAATTGTGGAAAACAGACCTTTACATCCCCTAATACTGATTTTTCTGAGGGTTAGTCTGGCCCCTCACATAAATCAGAGCATCCTTGAGGCATCTTTCATTTATGCCAGCTGCCAATAGCCCCTAGGGTCCATTAAAGCATCTGATGCCTTGGCCCCATTTTCCATGACCGTGCCTGTGACGTTGCATTCCATACATTTTATGGAACTATGCTAATGAGTGTGAATATAATGTAACTGGAATATGCTTCATGCAAAAGGTCTCTTGTAAGGTATCATTACAAAGCTTATAATCTACTGAGTGTGTTCAAAATTAATTGTGATTAATCACACTGTTAAACAATAATAAAATACCAATTGAAATTTATTAAATATTTTTGGATGTATTTTTACATTTTCAATATAGATTTCAATTACAACACAGAATACAAAGTGCACAGTGCTCACTTTATATTATTATTTTTTACAAATATTTACACTGTAAAAATGATAAAAGAAATAGTATTTTTTTCAATTCACCTCATACAAGTACTAAAGAGCAATCTCTTTATGGTGAAAGTGTAACTTACAAATGCAGATTTTTTTTTTGGTTACATAACTGCACTCAAAAACAAAACAATGAAAAACTTTAGAGCCTACAAGTCCACTCAGTCCTACTTCTTATTCTGCCAATCACAAAGACAAACAAGTTTGTTTACATTTACAGGAGATAATGCTGCCCATTTCTTATTTACAGTGTCACCTGAAAGTGACAAAAGGTGTTTGCATGGCACTTTTGTAGCTGCGGTTGCAAGGTATTTACATGCCAGATATGTTAAACATTAATATGCCTCTTCATGCTTTGGCCGCCATTCCAGAGGACATGCTTCCATGCTGATGATGCTCGTTAAAAAAATATGTGTCAATTAAATTTGTGACTGTACTCCTTGGGAGGAGAATTGTATGTCTCCTGCTCTGTTTTACCCACATTCTGCATATATTTCATGTTATAGCAGTCTTGGAGGATGACCCAGAATATGTTCATTTTAACAATACTTTAACGGCAGATTTGACAAAACGCAAAGAAGGTACTGCTGTGAGATTTCTAAAAATAGCTACAGCACTCAACCCAAGTTTTAAGAATCTGAAGTGCCGTCCAAAATCTGAGAGGGACGAGGTGTGGCGCATGCTTTCAGAAGTCTTAAAAGAGCAACACTCTGATGCGGAAACTACAGAAGCCAAACCACCAAGAAGGAAAATCAACCTTCTGCTGGTGGCATCTGACTCAGATGATGAAAATGAACATGCATCAGTCTGCTCTGCTTTGGATCATTATCAAGCAGAACCCATCATCAGCATGGAAGCATGTCCTCTGGAATGATGGTTGAAGCATGAAGGAACATATGAATCTTTAGCACAGCTGGCATGTAAATATCTTGCAATGCCAGATACAACAGTGCCATGCGAACACGTGTTGTCACTTTCAGGTGACATTGTAAACAAGAAGCAGGTAGCATTATCTCCTGCAAATTGTAACCAACCTTGTTTGTCTGAGTGATTGGCTGACTAAGAAGTAGGACTGAGTAGACTTGTAGGCTCTAAAGTTTTACATTGTTTTATTTTTGAATGCAGGTTTTTTTGTACATAATTTGTAAGTTCAACTTTCATGATAAAGATATTGCACTACAGTACTTGTATGAGGCGAACTGAAAAATAAATTTTTTTTGTTTTTTACAGTGCAAATATTTGTAATAAAAATAAATATAAAGTGAACACTGTACACTTTGTATTCTGTGTTGTAATTGAAATTAATATATTTGAAAATGTAGTAAACATCCAAAAATATTTAAAATAAATGGTATTCTATTGTTTAACAGCTCAATTAATTGCTAAAACGCTCATGGACAATAATAATAGCCTATGAATATTAAGATAATTTGCAAATCCTGCTCACTAAATTCATTATTGTATTGGAACAGAAATCAAAATGAAGAAAATAAACCCACACAATTCCCAATAGTCACAGAGACTATGTTGCACACACAGAAATCACTGCAATTAGAGACATAATTATTTGTCCAACAGAAACAGATTTTTACCATAGCATCATTGTTTATATATATATATATATATAACAATCACTATGAACTATTTCTCAGTCATGAAAGGAAAATGCTTGCCAGAGTAGTGTGTGTGTGTTGGAGAGGGCAGATGATGATGACATGTCATGTGTATGTATTGGAGTGCATAGATAGGGGTGGTGGTGGATTTGTTGGAGTGGGTGAATGTTTATAAATGTAGTTTTGTGTGTTGGAATAGGTAGGTGCTGATAATATGCATGCAAGGAAGGTAGATGGTAGTGTGGGTGTGTGCATTTGTGGGGCGATGACTATGGTGTTTGCATCTGTGAGGTGGTGCTGGTAGGTGGCAGTAATCTATGTGTGTCTATGTAAGTGGTGGCAATCTGTGTGTAGTGGCAGTAGGGAGGGTATGTGGTGGCGTGTGAGGCATCAATGGAATGGTTAGTAAGTGTGGTGTGTGTTTGGGTAGTTGTGGTAGGTTGTGTGTGTTTGTGTATTGGGTATGTAATGATGTGTATGTTTAGTGGTGTTGTGTCATGTCTAGTGGTGATAGAAAGGGTAGCTGGTGATGTATACTGGGGCATGTGTGTGTACAGGTGATAGAATGGGTATGTGTTGGCATGTAGTAGCGGTGCCACATGTAGGGGCAGGGTGTGTGTGTGTGTGATGGTGGTGCTGTGTGTAAGGTCAGGGTGGGTTTGGATGTGGTGCTGTGCCTAGGGACAGGGTGTGTGTGTGGCGGTGGCAGGCACTGTGTGTAGGGGCAGGGTGTGTGCGGTGGTGCTGTGCCTAGGGGTAGTGTGTGTGTGTGTGTGTGTACAGTGGTGCTGTATCTATGGGCAGGGTGTGTGCGTGGCGGTGGCACTGTATGTCGGCACAGGAAGGCTGTAGTGGGGAGCTGGTGCTCGCTCCCGGCTGACGGGGGTCTCTGTGCGCCTACGAGCCGGGCTGGTGCCACAGAGCTTCGGGAGCGGCCGGCCCAGCAGGTCCCACGCCGGGACTGCCAGGCAGGTTGCCGCGGGCGGGAGCTGAACAATGCGGAGCCGGGGAGGGGGCTGAGCTCCTGACGCTCCGCCGAGCGCTCGGGGCCGGGCGGGAAGGACACCCACCTACGTCGCCTTCTGGTGGGGTTTTTCCCCTCCTCCTTTTCGTCGCTGCTGACGCGCCGCTGCCTATTAATCATTCACCAGCCAGAGAGCGGCAATTAACGCCGCTCGGCTCGGCGGCAGCCTCCTCGCTCCCCATGCCAGGCTCGGGCGGGAGACTCCGCCAGCATGCCGAGCCGGGCGGGCGGCCAGCGCCGGCTGCTGTGAGCCCGAGGGAGGGGAGGGCTGGGCTGGGCTGAGGATGCTCCCCAATGGCACCTGCCCCAGGCTCCCGGGCGGTGCAGGTGGAGGCAGCGGCAGTAGCGGCGGCGCGAGCGGAGGGAGCTGCTGTAGCAGCGGCAGCGCCGGCGGGGTCCTGGGGGAGGCAGCGGCGGGGGGCATGGAGGCGGGCGGCAGGAACTCCTCCGGCGCCCCGAACGGCACCCTGAGCGACTCGCAGGGCAGCGCCATCCTCATCTCCTTCATCTACTCCGTGGTGTGCCTGGTGGGGCTGTGCGGCAACTCCATGGTCATCTACGTGATCCTGCGCTACGCCAAGATGAAGACCGCCACCAACATCTACATCCTCAACCTGGCCATCGCCGACGAGCTGCTGATGCTCAGCGTGCCCTTCCTGGTCACCTCCACCCTGCTGCGCCACTGGCCCTTCGGCTCGCTGCTCTGCCGCCTGGTGCTCAGCGTGGACGCCATCAACATGTTCACCAGCATCTACTGCCTGACGGTGCTCAGCGTGGACCGCTACATCGCCGTGGTGCACCCCATCAAGGCGGCCCGCTACCGCCGGCCCAGCGTGGCCAAGATGGTCAACCTGGGCGTCTGGGTGCTCTCCATCCTCATCATCCTGCCCATCATCATCTTCTCCAGCACGGCGCCCAACAGCGACGGCACGGTGGCCTGCAACATGCTCATGCCCGAGCCCACTCACCGGTGGCTGGTGGTCTTCGTGGTCTACACCTTCCTGATGGGCTTCCTGCTGCCCGTGGTGGCCATCTGCCTCTGCTACATCCTCATCATCGCCAAGATGCGCATGGTGGCGCTCAAGGCCGGCTGGCAGCAGCGCAAGCGCTCCGAGCGGAAGATCACCCTCATGGTCATGATGGTGGTGATGGTCTTCGTCATCTGCTGGATGCCCTTCTACATCGTGCAGCTGGTCAACGTCTTCGTGGAGCAGGACGACGCCACCATCAGCCAGCTCTCCGTCATCTTGGGCTACGCCAACAGCTGCGCCAACCCCATCCTCTACGGCTTCCTCTCGGACAACTTCAAGAGGTCCTTCCAGCGGCTCTTGTGCCTCAGCTGGATGGACAACGCCACGGAGGAGCCCGTCGATTACTACGCCACCGCCCTGAAGAGCAGGGCGTACAGCGTGGAGGACTTTCCCCCCGACAACTTGGAGTCGGGGAGCATGTACAGGAACGGCACTTGCACCTCCAGGATTACCACCCTCTGAGGAAGCGCGCAGCAACCTCCCGCTGCCCCCCAGGCGCAGGGCAGCCGGGAGCTGGGGACTGCGGGCGGGTAGGGTGGGGGTGGGGGTTATTATTCTGTTTGGAAACAACAGAGTTGGGCACGAAAAGGAACAACAAAGTGTTCCCTGGCCTTCTGCCCCTCACCCCACCCCCTCTGTATTTCAATTGCGTTGTGTTTGCTGATGCTACTACACCCCTAGTCAATTATTAACTGCGCGCCCCTCAGGTGGACTTTAGGTTCCTCAATCTGTTGCTTCCTCCCCGTTGTGTTTGATCAGCGTGTGTGTGGGTCAGTGAGGTCTCCTGTTGACTTTCTCTGTTTCTTTTTGTACTCGTCTCCTCTCCGCCCCCCTTTGGTTCACTTGCCATTGTGGTGGCACATCGATGTGCTGCTCTTTTCATGGTCGAGTTGCTTGGTGTCTAATTGTTCCACCCCTTTGGAAGGTACACTGTTGACTGCAGACTTTGCCCCTTGGCAGCCATAAAACACGAGGCGATGTTCTGTCAAAAGCTAGGAAATCGCTCAGTTTACATGCCACAATTTAACTCAATCCCTCCTAGCTGAAACCAACACTGACCAGAAAAGGAGACAGGATTTCTGTTCAGAGTAGAACTAGAAAAGGTCCCTTTCCCCCAGCTGCAGGGAAAGAGCAGACAAACCTTCATCCCCACAAGGGAGAGAAAAGCTCCTATAAAAGGGACAGGCAAGCTCATGAAGTCATATTTCAAATAAAACAGAACTACAGATCTCTCTTTCTGTCCGGTAAGAATGTGAAAAGATAAGGGGGGGGGAGAGAGAGAGTTGGGGGACGCAAACCACTAGAATTGAGCTCCATTGAGATTTGGCATTCAGTGGCACTCAAGGGGAAATGGCAATCCCTATGGAAATGGCAACGAAAACCCCTCCTAAGAAAGAAATGCGATTATTTCATTATCTCAGGGCTGCCCAGTAGGCTGCTGATAACAGAGAGATATACACCGCCCCGTGACTCGCATGGAGCAGGGTATTGGACGGGGAGGTGTGCAAATAATGAAGTTTAAAGGGAGCACTAGACTGTGAAGCTATTGTCCTGTGCGTGTTCCGCTCACCTGAAACCAGGGCCGGCTCCAGGCACCAGGCACCCAAGCTGGTGCTTGGGGCGGCACCTGGAGGGGGGCGGCGCGGCGCTCTGGCCGCCGGGGGGGGGGGGGGGGGCCCGGGGCACCGCCGGGGCCGGGGGCCCGCCACCGGCGCTCTGGCCGCCGGGGGGGGGAGAGCCGAGCACCCGCCGGGGCTCGCCACCCTGCCCCCGGCGCTCTGGCCGCCGGGGGGGAGACCGGAGCCGCCGCCGGGGCTCGCCGCCCTCCCCCCGGGGCTCTGGCCGCCCCCCCCGGCGCGGCAAAAAAGCCAGAGCCGGCCCTGCCTGAAACAACCCTACAGGGAATAAAAGAGACGCAAGCTGTGAAGGACAGTCGGTGTGGCCGCTTTTGCAGTTCGAACCACATAGAATAAGAAAAGTTTATTGCAGATCCTTCATCAGGCTTTGAAATACTTATCAGAAACATACAACTGTCTGTTTAATAATAGCTGTTCCCTAGCCCCACTTTGCATCGCTCCTAAACTGAAAGGGGTTTATGTATCAACAGTGTAAGCTACATTCCCTGTGCTTCAATATATGTTTGATTTTGATTGTCTTTATGTGTGTGCTTAATATGTTGTTTGATTTCAGGATTTTGTTTTGTTACTGTGTCATGAAAACGTTCTCTTTGAAGCAGTTTATTCTATGTACTGAAGTCTTGGCGGCCACATACAAGGGGGTGCATTTTAAAAGGGTGATGTTCAAGAAGGCTCCTTCTGGAGAAAAAGATTATAACCTTTTTCTAGGCCTTCTTTTTCCATTGTTTCCCCACAACAATTCTTTTTCCTGTCTTTTCTCACCTTGATCATGCACATTTCAGAATTGAGAATATTTTTCTGATAGAAAAACAGTGCTTTTCTATTGGATAAATGATGGTGGAAAGCAAAATCTAACATTTGTTCCCCCTTTAAAGATTATCCCAACCTAGACATATCAGTAAAGATTATGGTGACACAAGCAATTGTGCTTTCTGTTCTTTATTGCATTCCTTAAAACAGAACTAATGTCAGAGACAGTGGGCTAGCGCACTTTTACCAAATCATCTCTCTAGCACAACACTGTGAATTATAGGAATAACTACTGGAAATAGGAAGCAAAAGGATAAAACCCTAAAAGGCCTGTAAACACTGCCTACTAATTGCTATATTACATGCTGAATCCAAACAGAGTTAATACTTCACTTACTAATGTGTCTAGCTCTTTGGGGGGGCTCAGTATGGTTCCTTGATGAACTGTAGCATGAACTTTTCTTAGGAGCAAAAAGCATCAGGCCATTTTGCAAATCTCTCCCACCAAAACATCAGATATTGTGAAATGAATGTATAAATTCTAGTATCTCAGCAAGGACCTGATCCACAGTCCATTGAAGTGAATGGAAACTCTCTCACTGACTTCAGTGGGTTTTGGCTCATCCCCTTTTGGTTTAAAACATAATTGCTAATGTAGACACTGTTACATCCCTATTAAAACATTTTGTGAAATGCTTTAAAATCTGTATGATTTTATTCCTTTTTACTTTTCAGGGGACCACTTGTTTAAAAAGGACCTGCAAATCATTTTAAAGGTAATTGCTAATTTTACCTTCATTTATAGTAAAAAAAAAAAAGAGAGAGAGAGAGAGAGAAATCTCTCTTACAATCTTCACTAACATTTCACTGAAGACAGGCATTGCATTGTTTAAAACAGACAAAAAACATAGGGTGCCATGTTTACATTTTTAGAGCTTCATTTCAAATCGTGGTTATTGTTTCCTTAAAAAGGTATCAATCTAGTGCTTTTATACTGTTACTTTACCCAGCAATACTGTAATGCAGTGTTAGCTTAATAAACAGATATATTATACAGTACTCTGCAATTTATTGTTTTTCTGCAATTACTAAGTTTTTTTTTTTAAATAGTACAAAATTGCTACTCAGCTTTGATGAGACACTAAGCAAAGGTTGTTTATTTGTTTCCTTTGGCTTCATGCAAAGATATTGGAACCTGCGATACCCATGCACTTAATTCTACAGACATACCAACTTGTGTTCTCTGATTTCAGTTCTCCCAAGCTAAGTAAAGTCAAGCTGTGCTAATACTCGGCTGGGAGACCACCCAGGGTGTTGCAGTATCGGGTGCTTAGTTACACAATAAAAGGTATTCTTTCCTCCTCCTCATTACTGAACTAATTTGTCAGCAGTCAACACGGTGCTAGGTTCACCAGTTAAAGCACTGTGTTGTTCCAGCTGGATACAACATTCTTCACTGCTTGTCCTGAACTAATGTGTGGTGCTGCCATTTTTCACCTTGAATGTGGCTACACGTTGATGGTTAGTGAAGTGATCAAAAGCTATATAGCATTATAGTGTTGCAGCGGAAAGAAAGGTAGTCCAATTGAAGTTATTATTCTAAATAAGTGAGTAACAACTATCTGAGAAAAAAAAAAGATGCCTTCAGGAACTGGTGTGAAATGTATAAGAAAACAGAGTATTATTTCAAATGCTTTGCAAATTCTCAAATAAAATTTGTTAAAATTTCATATAAAAAAGGAACCAAACAACTGTTGTCTTCAGCAACCACTGCAGAAAGCATTTAGCTGAAAAATTTCTCTCCAGCATTCTACATAATTTTATTTATACATAGCCCACTTTACCCACAAAAAGCATAAATACTGTTTACCATCAACAGGGCATTGCTGCATATTTTTTAGTTGTCTAACATATCACAAGTTTCATACTAATTTATATGTTGGCACAGGGTCTGACCCTGCACCATTGACTTCCGTGTGAGTTTTGTCATTGACAGTAGTAGTGCAGGGTAAGGCCCATATAAAATGTGAGTGATGTTTCTCAAAAGCACTTTTAGACTTGATGAAGTGAGTAAGCATGGCCTGTGTTGTCTCATAGATCCACACACAGAGGGGACCCTCTTCACACTGATTTTCTCAGCAGGGGTGTGTACTGGGGGGAGAGTGTCAGACACCTCTGCAGTATTGTCTCCACCCAAATGAGGCTCAGATTAAGACTCTTGTTCCCCACCCCCAAGTAAGTCTCCCCAGGAAATACTATACAACCTAGAGCGGTATCATCTGTGAACTCACATCTGATAGGTCTGAGGGCAACTGCAGCCTGGCACTGTTGGGCTGACAGGAGTCAGAATGGATGCAGAGGCACAAGACATCTAGAGGGGTGACAGGGCCTCTTGTGGATCCTCTAGGCACTATGTGTAATAATGGGTATCCACCAGATTTGGAGTATTTTGTGTATGACTATAAAACCCATTTTCCTGATGGAGCCATAGGGGAGGCACTCCTCTGGGGTGTAGGATCTTAACATAGATTTCCTCCCGCAGCGCCCATCCAATGAATATTTCCACAGAAGGGGCTGAGTTGCCATAGTTTCAATCTTTTGAATATGACACATTCATTTCTGACATGCCATTTCTACAACATACCTCGATAGAACAGAATTTTTTTTAAAAAATCATATTTTAAAAATGGAAAGTCTATATTTCTAATACATGCTATTAATAGTACAACCATGTGCCTGTTTGATATACTGTGGCAAACAGTCTCCAACAACATGCACATTTTAGCTGCAAAGCTTGGGCCAAATCTTGTTCATTTTCCTGAAATCAATTGGCCTCCAGGTGAGTAAGGCAAGCAAGACTTGGCTTTCCAATATCACTTGCCCAATAAAACAAAGCATCATTTAATGGGTACCTTAAAATATCACCACCATAAAAAAGCATCCAAGCCAAAAGAAACAGGAGCAAGGAATTCACTCTGTTTTCCAAAAAGAATCACTGTTTTTCAGCCTCTGTGATTTCCAACCCTACCAGTCTCCAGGGCTCTGCATTTGAGAATGTGAATCATGAATCTCCAAAGGAAAATAAAATATCTCCACAGTATTATCAACATTCTTATGTATCTGGAGACCTGGACCACAAGAAGAAAGAATAATTCAACAATTAGATTTCCCTCTTAGAGCAAAACATTTCAGATTATTATATTTTGGGGATAGGAGTCAAGAAAAATGAGGGAAACAGGAAGCATATCAAAGTACTCCTCTTTACATTAAGTATTATAAACCTAATCAAATGTTCAACATGGGGAAGTTTCAGAGTAGCAGCCGTGTTAGTCTGTATCCTCAAAAAGAACAGGAGTACTTGTGGCACCTTAGAGACTAACAAATTTATTTGAGCATAAGCTTTCGTGGACTACAGCCCACTTCATCGGATGCATAGAATGGAACACACAGAAAGAAGATATTTGTACATACAGAGAACATGAAAAGATGGAAATAGCCATACCAACTGTAAGAGGCCAATCAATTGAGATGAGCTATCATCAGCAGGAGAAAAAAAAACACCTTTGAAGTGATAATCGAGATGACCCATAGAAAGTGTGAGGATACTTAACATGGGGAAATAGATTCAATTAGTGTAATGACCCAACCATTCCCAGTCTCTGTTTAGACCTAAGTTAATTGTATCTAATTTGCATATTAATTCAAGTTCAGCAGTCTCTCTTTAGAGTCTGTTTTTGAAGTTTTTTTGTTGCAAAATTGCCACCTTCAAGTCTGTCACTGTGTGGTTAGAGAGGTTGAAGTGTTCTCCCACTGGTTTTTGAATGTTATGATTCCTGATGTCAGATTTGTGTCCATTTATTCTTTTGTGTAGAGACTGTCCGGTTTGGCCAATGTATATGGCAGAGGGGCATTGCTGGCACATGATGGCATATATCACGTTGGTAGATGTGCAGGTGAACGAGCCCCTGATTGATATGGTTAGGTCCTATGATGGTGTGACTTGAATAGATATGTGGATAGAGTTGGCATCGGGCTTTGTTACAAGGATAGGTTCCAGGGTTAGTGTTTATGTTGTATGGTGTGCGGTTACTGGTGAGTATTTGCTTCAGGTTGGGGGGCTGTCTGTAAGCAAGGACTGGTCTGTCTCCCAAGATCTGTGAGAGTGAGGGATCATCTTTCAGGATAGGTTGCAGATCTTTGATGATGTGCTGGAGAGGTTTTAGTTGGGGGCTGAAGGTGACGGCTAGTGGCGTTCTGTTATTTTCTTTGTTGGGCCTGTCCTGTAGTAGGTGACTTCTGGGTACTCTTCTGGCTCTGTCAATCTGTTTTTTCACTTCAGCAGGTGGGTATTGTAGTTTTAAGAATGCTTGATAGAGATCTTGTAGGTGTTTGTCTCTGTCTGAGGGATTGGAGCAAATGCGGTTGTATCTTAGAGCTTGGCTGTAGACAATGGATCGTGTGGTGTGTCCTGGATGGAAGCTGGAGGCATGTAGGTAAGTACAGCGGTCAGTAGGTTTCCGGTATAGGGTGGTGTTTATGTGACCATCACTTATTAGCACAGTAGTATCTAGGAAATGGACCGCTTGTGTGGATTGGTCTAGGCTGAGGTTGATGGTGGGATGGAAATAGTTAAAATCATGGTGGAATTCCTCGAGATCTTCTTTTCCATGGGTCCAGATGACGAAGATGTCATCAATGTAGTGCAAGTAGAGTAGAGGCGTTAGGGGACGAGAGCTAAGGAAGCATTGTTCTAGGTCAGCCATAAAAATGTTGGCATACTGTGGGACCATGCGGGTACTCATAGCAATGCCGCTGACTTGAAGGTATATATTGTCCCCAAATGTGAAATAGTTGTGGGTGAGGACAAAGTCACAAAGTTCAGCCACCAGGTTTGCCGTGATATTATCGGGGATACTGTTCGTGATGGCTTGTAGTCCATCTTTGTGTGGAATGTTGGTGTAGAGTGCTTCTACATCCATAGTGGCCAGGATGGTGTTTTCTGGAAAATCACCGATGGATTGTAGTTTCCTCAGGAAGTCAGTGGTGTCTCGAAGATAGCTGGGAGTGCTCATACCGTAGGGCCTGAGAAGAGAGTCCACATAGCCAGACAATCCTGCTGTTAGGGTGCCAATGCTTGAGATGATGGGGCGTCCAGGATTTCCAGGTTTATGGATCTTGGGTAGCAAATAGAATACACCTGGTCGGGGTTCTAGGCATGTGTCTGTACAGATCTGTTCCTGTGCTTTTTCAGGGAGTTTCTTGAGCAGATGGTGTAGTTTCTTTTGGTAATCATCAGTGGGATCAGAGGATAATGGCCTGTAGAATGTGGAGTTAGAGAGCTGCCTAGCAGCCTCTTGTTCAAATTCCAACTTATTCACAATGACGACAGCACCTCCTTTGTCAGCCTTTTTGATTATGCTGTCAGAATTGTTCCTGAGGCTGTTGATGGCGCTGTGTTCAGCACCATCAACAAGTGATGGGGCAAGTGATGCTGCTTTTCCACAATTTCAGAATCCTTCTTTTTGTAGTGCTGGTAGGGAGGATTCTGTGGGTTAGTATGTTGTTCAGAGGTGTGTTGGAAATATTCTTTGAGTCGGAGATGGCGGAAGTAGGATTCTAGGTCACCGCAGAACTGTATCATGACACAATTAACTTAGGTCTAAACAAAAACTGGGAATGGTTGGGTCATTACACTAATTGAATCTATTTCCCCATGTTAAGTATCCTCACACCTTCTATGGGTCATCTCGATTATCACTTCAAAGGTTTTTTTTTCTCCTGCTGATGATAGCTCATCTCAACTGATTGGCCTCTTACAGTTGGTATGGCTACTTCCACCTTTTCATGTTCTCTGTATGTATAAATATCTTCTTTCTGTGTGTTCCATTCTATGCATCCAAAGAAGTAGGCTGTAGCCCACAAAAGCTTATGCTCAAATAAATTTGTTAGTCTCTAAGGTGCCACAAGTACTCCTGTTCTTTATGGGGAAGCTGTAGTTTCCCAACAAAAGCTAGGGAACCCCCTCAATAATTTAAAATCTGTTTTGACAGAGAAGTTACCATGAATGTGGTACAACCTGAATAAAAGGGTGCTGAGCAAGGTGATGGTGTAGCTGTGGTATTTGCGTCCATCCTGAAATGTAAATAGTCTCTAACCCCAAGACTAGATTGAGTACATTATGCTCATCTTGCATGTGTGTCCTGAGACGGAGTTAAATTGAGGCTAGTTTAGCGTACTGATAGCCCAGTGCTCATCTCTTCTGTTCAGGTTAACCATATCATGCTCATCACCATGGTATCTGAGCTGCACTGCAGAGTCCCTCTATGAGCTATTGCGGTGCTTAACCATGGGGGAATGGGAAGTGCCAAAGTTGTGTAGTGATTGCAAAATCAAGAGGAATAAGTAGTTTTCTGAATCAGGATTAAATGGCCACCATGATGACCCCAGGACTATCCTCAGGTGGTATTGGCTCAGTTTACACAGCTGACCATGCTCTTGATCTAGTGTTTAGTTTGGGATTGGAGGGGAAGTACTGTATTTGAAAATTATGGGCATGATTTTCAAGAGGTTCTGACTGCATTGCCAGCTCTAATCAATATCAGTGGGAGTTGCAGGTGTTCAGCACTTCTGAAAATCATGCCTTACACTCATTGCATGGACTAACCACTGCCATCTTATATGGAGATATACCTATCTCACAGAACTGGAAGGGACCCTGAAAGGTCATTGAGTCCAGCCCCCTGCCTTCACTAGCAGGACCAAGTACTGATTTTTGCCCCAGATCCCTAAATGGCCCTCTCAAGGATTGAGCTCTCAACCCTGGGTTTAGCAGGCTAATACTCAAACCACTGAGCATATCCTATATAAGACAAAGGCCCTAAATCAGGACATCTGGTCACCCTAGTTCTGAGAGGAAACTGAAGGTTAAGAAAGAACATCCCAGGCACATTGGCAGTATCAGAAAAGGCATGGAGGTGTTTGTAGGAGAAGGGGACATGGAAGAAGGCAGAATTGATGGAATGCTGACTCTAACTAAGGGAGTGACCAGTGATCACAAATAGGCGGGAACTGAGCGCTACATAGCCTTGAAAAGGGAAGGAGTTCGAAATAGAGAGAGAAGGGTCACAGGGCCAGGGAAGGAACTCTTGTAGAGATACAAAAAACAGTCTTTGGATTGTGTGGCAAGGCTTAGATGTGGAAATGGAGCATCATTTGGACATTAAAAAGACCTTCCATGTAGTCACTTTATATTATCTGGGATTCCTGCACCAACTACTGAAACTTCATTCACTTTAAACAAAGGAGCCAAAATTCTGCTTTCAGCTTCACCTTTGTAACCACGGAAGACAGCTTTGGAGTTAGTGATAACATTGTGAGTGTAGTGAGCGGAAAAAATTGCTGTAAATATGCACTCAGACAAAGGATTTCCCTCCCCCCTGCAAGTCTTTCCCCACAATTCCAGAGATAAAACTCTATCTTTTGAATAAAATAAGTTAAGTATATGAGTGTTGAAACCGCTGCTTTCAAAGCTATTGGTTATTTGTAAAGGTACATTTATCTGAGCTTTTTCTAAGAACTGAGTATTACCATAAGCAGGTTGCTGGGTACCCATAAACCATAGGACAAAAACCTAGAAACCAAATAGATGGCAGAAGCAGTACGAGAGAGAGAAATCCTCGTCTTCTCTGATTTTTTTTTAAATATTTCAAACTGTTATAATCTCAACTTTCTGGCTTCCCCTCTGCCCCTGCCTCTTTCCTTTTTATTATTTCAATAGAAAAATTTCTTACAATATTTTTGTTTGATACATAAAGTAATGTAAATATCTTAACAACATGGGAATGGAAAACTATTGTACTTCCCGTCACCCATACATAAGATTCAGAGATTTAATACTTTATTTAAAAAAAAACCCCTGAATTGTGATACATAAATAAAACAAATATACTTTCTTTTAAGAACCAGAAGTGGCTTATGTCTTGCTCTCCACATGTTTGAACTAAATTTACAATTTCATCATTAAGGGCTACAATAGATTTCCACTGTGCTTAATCTGATCGGTATAGGATTTCAGTTTCAAGAGCACTTGGTCCAGAACCTTTCCTCAGAACCAACAATTAATTAAAAAGCATGAAAAGAAGAAACCCCCAAGAATGGGAGATAAGCTCATCAAACACCCATATTTATCAAAAATGTGTAACATTATGGTCTGTTAGCTAGATCATAGGAGTGAGTATTTTATCTAGAAGAGCTGAATACATTATATTTCATTATGCTAGATTACATGTAGCATGAGACTACTGTTCCTGCACAGGTAGCATTCAATTTAAATAAACTATTCCCACTTTCCCAAAGTTATTTAGGGAGTATAGAAAGAGCATTGCAATCTTCTTTTTAAATCTAGCTAAACATGTGGCCGCTTCAATCTTTTAACACAAAAAAGGAATGCACATTCCAAACATAAGGTAAAATATTTTACTCCAGCAAACCTGTCTTCCTCTGATGTGCCAGCAGGGGGTTCTTTTGAGAGTTCTAGTCTGAATTTGTAAAACAGCAAGATAAGTTACGTTCAGGATTTTTGAAAGCAATGTTAGCAGTCTCTGCCTGATGTGCAGGGCAATCCCCGGTAGCTGTCTCTATCTGATGTGTAAGATAAGAAAAAGGAGATTTGTGATGAATACATTCAAGAGTTAGCTATTAAACTAAAGTCATTAAAGTACAGAACAAATTAGACTATGATGCACAATTTATACAAATAGGGCGATGCTTATGTTGCTTACTGTGTTTTAATCCTTTTAATTTGACGATATAACAAAGAGTGGGAACAAGCACTTTTTGTTAGTGAAGAGGAAAAATATTTTATGTTAATTACTTATTCTTTTGGGAGATAAGGGTGGTTTTGACTACAGTGCTAAGGGTCTTCCATCAATCTTACTGGCTAAGTAGGGCTGGAGGAGAGTTCATTCAGAGTCATCATTGATACTCATTATATAGTGTGAGGGGTTGGTGCTGAGCAATGTGTTGGACTTGCTTTCTGAACAGATGCTGTGTATACTATCTCTGCAAAATTCATTGCTGGTCTAGAGAAAGCAAGATCTAAACACAAACCAGGCTTCCAGCCTGATGAGGCAAAATGTTATCATTAGACCAACAGACCAGCCCTGCTAATTATGTTCTGGAAAACACATCAGACTGTTCTAACATATTACAGGACATGTGCTGCTCCTTGATTAGCAAATGGAACTCTTGATCTTTTTGCAGGCCAAGGCCTTATGAGTTCAAACACTTGAAACAACAAACAGGGAAAGTTTATGCAGTGTGTGGCTGGGGACAGATACTTGAGTCTCTTTGCAAATTATATGTTTTATTTGTTTGTAAATTGGTTCTGATGCTGATTTGTCCCCATAACTTCTACAATTGCAGCAAGGAGAGAAAGAAGACACTTAAAAACAAACCATGCATGTGGGCACAAGTGTTTCAGCCTAATGTGTTCCCCTGACCATAGGCATTATGGGTAAAAATCAGCACTGGGCCGAGGGCCAGCGCAAGGCCATGCACAATCCTAGCCCTCAATATAGGGCCTCAGTGAAATTTAAGTGCTGTATTGACTTCATACTGCCCCCGAACCGGGTATGAATATCATCCTCAGTGCAGCATTATGTAGAACATCAACAAATGGCAGTATCCTTAAAAAATAAAAAAAAGTTCTATCTAGAAGGAATTAAGTATTGTGTATCAAGGATTAAGCTCCATGCAGTAGCCTAAGAAAGATAAGGCAGTTTTAAAACATGAAGAAGTTTAATTAAATGATAGAGAAATTATATTTCCTGGGGGAAAACTTGAGTTTATTCATTTTTAAAATCTTCATTAAACTGTAGTATGTGGAAAGAGGACGGGGTGTTTGTTTGTTTTTTAAAATGCTTTGAAGCATATGAAGTTTGTCCTTGGCCACCTTGAGATTTCACCTTAATCCCATAACACTGAAACCTTCAGTAGTTAAATTATTATTAAACAGTTTTTGGACAATTAACATTTTATTGCTGATTATATGATGACCCTAAATCATCAAATATTCATCATACATTCATGATCAAAATGTACACGCCCCAAAAGATGTCTATAACTGTCTACACTACCTTGGAAGGAATTAAGGGATTAGAAATGAGATTCAAGAGATAGCAAAAGGATGCATTTCTTGGACTACTGTGCTAGATGAGAGGTGTGGACCTTCAATTTTTTAACATAGATTCATAGATTTTTAAGGTCAGAAGGGACCATTATTTATTTATTGTGTTACTATAGTACCTAGATGCCCCAGTCATGGACCATGACCCCATTGTGCTATGTGCTGTACAAACACAGGACAAAAAGACAGATTGTGAGATCCTTGGGGCAGGAACTAAGTAAGTCATCTAGACTGACCTGTATAACATAGGTCATAGATATCTGATCATTTAAAACATTGAATTATATAAACATGACCAATACAATATATGTGTTTTAGTAGGAGATGGAGTGGTATGTTTCATGTGTCAAAAATCATTCAAATAACACCCACTTTTAGGTGTAGTATGCCATGTTCAAAAACCATGAAGAGACACACATGCTGCTGCAGTGACATGCATGGACCAGGGCATGACATCTCTCCATCAGGGCCGGCTCCAGGCACCAGCTCAGGAAGCAGGTGTTTGGGGCGGCCAATGGAAAGGGGCGGCACGTCCGGGTCTTTGGCGGCAATTTGGCGGCGGGTCCCTCAGTCCCTCTCGGAGGGAAGGACCAGCTGCTGAATTGCCACCGAAGTATGAAGCAGCGCGGTAGAGCTGCTGCCAGAGTGCCCCCCATCGCGGCTTTATCTTTTTTTTTTTTTCTCCACTTGGGGAGGCAAATAAGCTGGAGCCGGCCCTGCTCTCCATCCCTCTCACATTTTGGATATATGTTTCCATTTCATTGTGGTCTCTCACATGTGGTATTACTTGATAGTTAAACAAAAACTATACAGTTTGCCCCTCCCAGAAGTTTTAATATATATTTATGAATTTATCCAAACATATGGACTTGATTCTGCTCCGATTGAAGTGAATCGCAAAACTTTAATTGACTTAATTGATGCTGGATCAGGCATGTTTCTTAATGCTGAGAATTGCATTAAGGTTACTGTGTTAGCAGTTATATGTGCTAAACTATATGTTGCAAACCGGCCACTTATTGGTTGTACATCTGAGAAGACAATGATCTAAATGTAGGGAGTTGGAGAAAAGCAAGGACTATTTCCCCCTGCTCCCAAAATATCTGTTCTCTGGGTTTTAAACATTCCAGAAATGTTCAACCACCAAATAATTTATCTCCTCCTCCTCCCATATTTCTGTGATATGCATCACAGGTGGCTACATTTATTTTGTACCAAAGTACAAATTTCAAGTTCATCCAAATATCTTGGGTTCAAACCAAATTCAAATGTTATTGGGTTTGCATTTTATTTAAGAAAAAATACATTGACAAAATAAGGTAAAAACAGAGCAGAAAGTACGCAGAGTGAAAAACAAATACGAAGAGGGAGAACGTGAAAAAAGGAGTAGAGAGAGAATTTCTGTAAAGCAAAAATAAATACAGCATATACAATATCCAGGGTACCCACAAATACTAACTTTGCTTTTGGAGGTTTTTTTCATCTCTGATATATAAAACACCTTCCCTTTAGGTAGGACAACTTTTTATTTATTAAGTTTCCCTTAGGAGAAAATTACAAGTAGGGGGAAGAAAAGATTTATGACCTAGTTTTGTAAACAGCAAAAATACTTTGAAAGCTTTAAGAAACCATGAACTCCATGAGCTTCACCTAACTATAAAGCCAGATTGTACCTCCATAGACATGCACAAGGGAGGATCCCCCGACTGCAGATCTCCCCTTCCTCTGCACAGAAAAGATGCACCAATAACCTTGTGGAGGGCTCCCTGTGTGTTCAGGGTCATGTCAAGGGGTAGGGGAGTGAGAGGAAGGGCAACTGGAGAGGTGTTCATTGCCCGCCCCCCTTTCCCCTCCCACCCATGGAAGTTAGCTGGAAAAGTTAATCCAGGCCCAGGCCCTTGGAGCTTTGTGGCATTGGACCCCGTGGTAGTCCAGCTCCAGTAAAGCCACAATTGCCAAGGAGTGGGGACCTGTGGAGCCAGAGCTGCTGTGTAGGTACAGCCAGATGCCCCAGGATCTGCCAACTTTGGTGTTGTTTTTCCCCAGGGCAAACCCTGTCCCAGCAGGACAATTTGAGGCCCTCTCCATGAAAAACCCCAGCAGAGATTTCCATGTCCCTCCTCTTATGGTTTTGCACAGTGAGGGAGGCAACCTGGCCCATTGTGACTTGCTGAATAGATATCCTGTCTCATTATGTTCCTCGATCTGGAGATGCAAGACCTTTGTGTGGCTTTTCCTTCCCTGCAACTCTAGCAATTTCATAAATAAAGTACCATGAACAGGATGTAGAAAATAAGATACTTCACTTTAGTTCATAATTTATGCTCTTGGGGTCACACATTGTCGTCTGTCCATGTACTCCCAGTGAAGTAAATGGAATTTGAGAATTCACATCCACTGACCAGGAACTTATGTAAACACATAACTAACTTGAGGTTTGGGCTTACAATGCCCATTATTAGGCAAATCAACCCACCACAAAATCTATAAATTATTCAGTGGCCCATACAGCCACGTCTCTGGGTGATGCCAGACTTCATGCATTTTGAATAAGTTACATCCTCTGAGTCAAATCCTGAGAGGTGCTGAATACCTGCAACTCCAAATTAAAGTGAAAGGCAATTGCAGGTGCCTAACAGCTCTCAGAATACAGCCATATGTGTGCAAGGTTCCTGGAAACAAAGAATTACCATAATTTAGTCTTGAAAAGACAAAACTGTTTGAGCAGTTTCATAGCCCTTTTTGGATATTCAGTGTCTGAAATGGGAAAGAGATGAGGATTTTGTGTTAAAAACTTTGCGAAAGTAAGGCAAGCAAGAGTTTCCCCAAAGCTCCCAGTGACTTAAATTGTGCAAGGACTGAAAGCCATATATAACCTATTAGTCACTTTTCAAATATATGCACATCTGAATACAGAATCAGCTCTCCTGGATGGCTTATATTTGAGATGAAAATCATTTATCTTTGCAAAGAATAACTGCAAATATATTAGAAAATATTCAAATTAGTAGCCAGCTTGTTTTGTAAAGACTAGTTCACCTCTGATTCTGGGGAGGGCCCATGAGGTGATTCTTTGAGGCCCTCCAAATGTATCTGTATTTATTTATATGCAATGAGGAGACATTTGTCCTCCACCTCATTCTCCTGTTCCAGGAGAGGTGAAAAATTCACTGCTGGAGTCTATGTATAGATGCCATCATTTAAAAAAGATTTTAAAGATTACCAAACACCAGACCAAGCCAGTTTTCCAGACTGTCTGACTCCTGCAGCCCATGGAGCCAGCTGCCTCAAGAGTCAGGCCGCCCAGGGAACCAGCTGGCCTGAGAGTTTTCCAACCATCTCTACTCCTGACTCCTAGTCCAATGGCCCATTTGTGATGGGGCATTAACTCCACGCTAACCTAGGAAGGGTTGATGAGGCTGAGAAGGGGCCAATTAAGCAGATAGGCTACACCTGTGGGGAATAAGGTGGTCTAAGTAACCCTGGATTGATGATGGAGCTCAGTGAAGAAGGACCAGGCAGGGCTAATATAAAGCCAGAAAGTTGTCAGCAGAAAAGGGCTGCAGCATGGAAGCCTCCAGCCATGTTCTGGGCTTTAGAAAGAGAAAGAAGAAAACCCAGGGGGAGAGTAGAAACCCTGGGGATCCAGGCCTTAAAGGAAGAGTTTACCCAGAAGGGTGGTGGAGTGGAAGCCAGAAAGAGGCAGAGTAGTAAAAGGCTCAGGGAAGTAGCAGCAAGGTGGGATGTTACAGTCCTTGGCCATTGATTAGAGGAGAGTCCCTGAGCTGGAACCCGGAGTAGAGGGTGAGCCTGAGTTCCCCTACTAACCACTGGGGAAGTGGCACAGATAGGACAGTGATTGGGAAGCCTGCCTGAGACAGTCTGTAGGGAGAGACTGTGATACCCCAAAAGGGGGACATAGTGACCTAGTTGGAGGGCCAAGCCATGAAGAGAGAGCAGCCTGAGTCGGGGGGCAGCATGGTGTGTGAACAAGCAACAGAAGGGGCACTGAACCTGGAAGGAGCTAATACCCAGAGCAGCCAGAAGGAGGCATTCCAGCAGTGAGTTCACCCCATGACACCATCTATTAGAACAGGAGTTCTCAAACTTCATTGCACTGCGACCCCCTTCTGACAACAAAAATTACTACACAACCCCAGGAAGGGGGGACCGAAGCCTGAGCCCACCCAAGCTCCATTGCCCCATGGAGGGGGGGGGGAAGCCCAAGCCCCACCACCCCAGGCAGGGGAGGGGCAAAGCCCAAGGGCTTCAGCCCCAAGCATGGGGCCTGTAACCTGAGCCGCGCTGCCCAGGGTTGAAGCCCTCGGGCTTTGGCTTCAGCCCCACATGGTGGGGCTCAGACTTCAGACCTGGGCCCCAGGAAGTCTAAGCCAGCCCTGGTGACCCCATCAGGGCTGCCCAGAGGAGGGGGGGGCAAATAGGGCAATTTGCTCCAGGCCCCGGGCCCCACAGGGGCCCCCATGAGAATATAGTATTCTATAGTATTGCAACTTTTTTTTATGGAAGGGGCCCCTGAAATTGCTTTGCCCCAGGCCCCCTGAATCCTCTGGGTGGCCCTGGACCCCATTAAAATGGGATTGTGACCCACTTTGGTGTCCCGACACAGTTTGAGAACCGCTGTATTAGAACAAGTAGCCAGCTTGGAAGGAGCTTATGGTGGAACTAGTGCCATCAGCAAAGGTTGGTGCAGCACTGCACCACAAAAATATGAATTGGGCTGCGATTCCCCTGCCAAAATCAAAGGACCCTTTTCACAGGTCACAAAAACTAGCTAGGTGTAGGTTGAGGTAGAGGGTACTCTAAATATTTCATGAACTTTAGGAAAAATCACTGTGGCAAACTTTAGCCATAGCATCACTTTACATTGGTGTACATTTTCAAAGCTATCTTTGAATGAAAAAGGTCTAGGAATTTACTTTGTTTTTGAAGCCAAATCCTCAAAATTAGGAAAGGGGGGTAAAGGAAAAGAGGGAATTAAGGCCAGGTCTGGATAGGGGGGGAAATGTAGGAAATGTTTAAGAAACAGACATTTCCAAGCTCTTGCTTCTTTTAAATGAAGCAAAGGTTTTCTGTGGAACAAGTTTGGTGGTGATCCAGTTTACCTCTCTTATTGCATTCAGAAGACTTCAAATCAATACTTACCGTTAATACCCTAACTGAGAATCAACAATGCCATAACTGGAAGGGGGTATCAGCATTTTGAATTGCAAAGAAAGTAAGGTGTGTGCCCAGACCGATAACTGATTTATGGGACTGCTGAAAGGAAATCACAAACAAAGAGATTGCATCACCTAGGAAGGATGCACAGAGGGCAAACCTTCCATTGTTTACTTGCAGGGGAAACCCATTGAAATCAATACATCAAACTCATGTGACGGAGAGAAGAATTTGGGCTATACTTGGACTCATGCCCACTGTTCTAACCTGAAAAATTTGGCAACATTCTGGTTGTGCAACTCTGGGTATCATGGGGATGGCTTATTTGCGCTCAGGAAGTTTTGCATCAAATTGCCTTAAATATAAACACTTTAATAGAAAGATGGGAGTTGTGCAATCGTTTGTGCAGAATATTTTGTTGCTCAACTACAATACAAAACTGCATATTGTATGAAGAAGCAATCTAAACAGTGATTTAGGTTCTAAAACATCCTTTATTTTTCTTCCATGGACTGATACAAAATTAACTCCCCGTTAGCCTATCTCCCCATCTGCAATTTAATGATTTTCCAAATACAGCAATGAACTGAACATTAAAAAAAAAAAGTCTGGCTAAACAGTGTTTGGATCTGAGTTTCCTCCAAAATTATGGACGTGTATATCTCCAAATGTTCAAACAACAATTAAAAATAAAATTAAAGCCCCCAAGTACCACTCAAATATTCTACATCAAGGGATAATTTACAACTTGTAAGGCACCTTGGTCAACATTTTCAAACTTGGTTGCTTCCCGGAGATGCTAAGAACCCAAACTCCAGTTGAAGTCAACAGGAGGTGCTGGTGATCAGCCCTTCTGAAACTCAGGCCCCATCCTCTATATTTTATTTAAGTATGCACCTAAATAAGTGACCTGCTTTTCAGAATGTGATTAAAAATTCCCAGGGAAATTACCAGAAGCTGCAGGTGCTCGGAACCCCTGAAAAACAAGCCGCTTAAGTGCCTAACTTTCAGCACCCAAGTCTGACCATTTTGGCCATAAAGCATAAATGCATTAAAGGCCACATCAAGCCCTGTGTTGCAGAGATCCCAGCCAGACCCTTCCTTTGTCGGGGCATTGTCATGGGCACGTCTGCCAAGCCCGGTGGCAATTTACATGAATACGTGTAAAAAAACAACAAAACCAGGCGATGCGATGTTCAGGGTTTCATTGAAACATCGCCAAATCCTTCCTCTCCAGAGAGATGCCTTGACACGAAGAAGCCTCCCTCCAAATGGGTGGGAGCTGCCAGCTCAGCCTGGGGTCACTCACACGAAAGGAAACTCACGGCTGGTTCATTTCAAATTAAGCTTCCATGGTCCATGGTGCCCTAGAGGTTCTTAATTCCCGAGTGGAGCTTCCTTCTCTGGGCTGGGCTCGCCCTGCAATCTCTCTGCCGTGTCTCCCCGGGCCTCCAAGGAATTCTCGGAACTTGTGGTGTCGGCCTCTGGATCACTCTCTGCGGCTGCTGCTGGAGCCGGCTCCTGGCCGGCCCCGCTAGCCGAGGAGGGGCTCTTAGTGAAGCAGAGTTTGAAGACCACCAGCACAGCCCCGACCAGGATCACCACCGTCACCACAGCCATGGCGACCAGGATGAAGACATACGTGGGGGAGGACGAGGACTGTACCTCCCCAGCTGTGCTTGGCTGAGAGCTGTAGGGGGGGGAAGGCGCACCCGAGCTGCTGCTGGGGACAGTCCCCCCCGCAGACAGGGTCGGGTCGGGTGCCGCTGTGGCCGAGCCCCCGATGTGCCCGGGGCGCTCACAGGATTTCTTGTCGGCCCCCAGGAGGAAGCCCCGGGCGCACACGCAGAGGAAAGCGCCCTGGGCGCTGGTGCAGTCTCTGGGCTCCATGCAGGCTCCAGTGCTGGGGCTCTGGTACCCGGAGGGGCAAGGGCACAGCTGCTCCCCAGCGCCCGTCCAGTTGTAGCCGCCCTGCCCCAGCTCGCAGAGCAGCCGCACGTCTCCCCGGGGCCCGGGACAGGCCACCACGAGCTCAGTGCCCGGGGGGCTGAAGTCCAGGGCGGCGCTGTGCAGCTGGTAAGGGAGCGAGTAGAGGAGGCTGCGGGCGCCCTGGGGCCGCGGAGCGGGACAGGTGCCGTTGTACTGGTACTTACACACATAGCCTTGGGTGGTGGTGTCCTTGCAGGTCAGCTCCTTCCAACCCCAGGGCTCCAGGTCCTGGCGCCCCGCAGTGACCTGCAGCCCCGCGCACCGCAGGGTGATGCACGACTTGCTCGGCTCTTTCACCCACTTGTCCAGCTCCTTGGGCTCTCCCTGGGGCGCCTGCTGGGGGCCCGCCAGCCAGGAGAAGCCCCGCAGCGGCCAGTCCATGTGGGTGCATTGCTGCGCTCTCCTGACCAGCCCGAGCCAGAACATCCAGGAGCCGGGCTCGGCTGCAACCACTCTCAGCAGGGCGAGGATGGTCCGCACCTCTGCCTCCCCGCTGGCCGTGCTCAGCGCTCCCCCGCGCACAGCGCAGGCCTTCTGGGCTCTGCCGAAGGGCACTTGGGCGAGGTGGACACTGTAGCAGGCGCCAGAGCCTTCGCACCAAGTGTGGTTGCCCCGGGGCTGCTCAGCACCGCACAGCACAGAGCTGGCGTGCAGAAGGACGCACAGGGGAATCGCTCCTCGCATCTTCTCTTCCCTCTGTGAAGTGGGGGAGGGCTGGATTCTTTTTTGGCACTCCCAGACCAAGCTGGAACCCCTCTGTTCCCTCAAACTGGAACCAAGCTCAACTATTTCTCCTTGCAGCTCCCAAGAATGTCTCCGAGCCCATTGCCCTCCCTCAAAGGAAATGTGTCAGGAGTGAGGTTTGACCTTAACATCCTTGTTTTGTTGAAGTACAAATGACAAATAGTCTCCCCCCCCCCGCCCCCAGTATGGAAACATTAGATTAAACCGAGCTGAAGATTAAGCAAAAAAACAACAACCAACCAACAAACCCAAATCCTTTCCTTGCCTCCATACCCTAGTAAGTGAATGGAGCCAGGCATAACACGGGCGGGGGAGAGACTATAGCCCCATTGTCATCTTTCAGGTACTCCAACTCCAGTTGCGGGTGCTTATCACTGCTGAATATCAGGTCTGTATTATGTAGTTTCTCTCACACAATTCTGCCATGTCTCTCAGGCTGCCTATCAGGATATAAAATCCATTTAGTTAAACTAGTGCAACTGTTAATTCCATCTAGTTAGATTGGTGCATAACCCTAATTAACCCCCCACACTCAAACCAGTTTAACTCTTTCTTAAATTTGTTTAGCTGTTGTCAGTAAATTACTGAATGAAGCTAAACTGATTTAAAGCAAGCATTAAAATGGTTTAAATGTGTCTGCATTAGGGGTTTGCATTGGTTTTAACTAGTTTGATTTCCAACATCTGCAGTAATATTCAGGCACTGTTCTGTTCTCTTCATGTTCTTATACCACACCCATCATTGTGGTATCTGAGCATCTTCCGTTGATGCATTAGGCAATGTGACTAGCAAGGGGTTCCTTCTCCATTCCTCTCCCTGGAGGAGAAACTAGCTTGTGTAGTTTTGTTTGCTTGTGTGTGATTTACTATGAGCTTCTAATGTTAGAATGCTAGGGAAAGGAACTGCATTTTGCACTTGGAACGAAAAGTGATGAAGTTTGTGGTAATTCTTAGTTTCTGTGGAAGTGAGTTTCAAAGTCTTGGATCAGTCCCCAAGAAGGTTCTGTCTCCTGCCCAAAGAACCATAAAAAAAGTAGACCTTTCATTAGTTTCTATGCAGTGTAAACTCTTTGAAGTAGAGACAAATGAGGATTATGAATTGAATCCAAATGAAAACAATGGCCCCTGGGTCCACCTGTTGCAAGGTCAGGGTCTAGATTGAGACCAAACTCATTTTCACTTGTGACTACAAGGCAGAATTTGAACTCTGATGCCTAAAGATAAAAGGCAACTGTACTAACTCCCTGCAACATGAAACTTGGAAGGAAAACATATGTTAATGATATAGTCTAAATCTTTAATAAGATTTAAATTTCTTCTAATAGGAAGCTTTCCCAGGGAACAGAGTGTTTTAAAAATGAATTAGGGCTAAATTGAATCACATTAATAATTCTGGGCCATATTGTACCCCAGATTTTGAAGCAGAGCTTTGAATTCATTTAGCTTGCACTTTGTTATTGTTGATCTTTCACCAAAGTAAAGTTAGTTCAACTATTGTCATTGCCAAGGTTATTACAATTATTTCACTAAAAGATATTAAAGTATTTAGGTAAAAAGAATTTCATGTTGTAACTGGGTATATGAGACTTGTCATTCAGATACAATTGCAATTTATTTGATAAAAAGCAGCATGATGTATCAAGTAGATACTTTTGTTAAGAGGCTCAAATGGGGGAAAGGGCACTGACTTCAATAGAAGTGCTAATGGACTAGTTTGTCACAGCTGTTACTCAGCCCCACAGGAGAGTAAGACCCTCCTTATTCTTGTGCTCAGCTGTTCAGATAGTGATTCAGGCTGTGGGGAGACGAGCAAGGGTGGTGAGTGAGAGGGCAGAGAGCAGCAAGCCCCGGAAGGAGCCCTGGCTCCAATTTCCCAGCTTGCAGCCCACAGTAGCTGGTTGGATGCACAGCAGGGAGGAAATTGCTTTATGACGAAGGATGAAGTAACTTATTCTTTCCTCAGAACAAGTGGGAAAGGGAGGAACTATGACACTGAGTCAGAATTTGTTCTTTGGACTATTCGTGGGGCAGTGCAACTGTGCACAATCCAGTCCTATGTGAGTAAGAACTACTTGTGTGAGCAAAGATTTCAGGCCTGGGCGGTAATGTGCTACATGTCCTTACATATCCTATTAGCCACTCACTGCAATGTGGTCTGTGCTCAAGGTTAACCAAAAATTAAACAATACATTCATTTTGCCTTTTACTGTTAATTGATTATGTATGAAGGCTATCCATGTATACTATACCCTGTCACCAAAAAAGTGTTTTGTTTTATTTGTTATATTAGAAACATCAGTCCCCACTTCTAACTCTCTGCTGGAGCGCCTTGGCAAAAGGCTGAGAAATGTGAATCCTGATGGCAAAGAAGGTTGCAAACTTTTCTGCTTCAAAATGGAATTTATTTAGTTTGTAAGAGGTGCTGGACTGATGGCTCTGGGTGGATACTAGCAGCCATTATTTAGGCACAGAACAAATAAAGCAACAGCAGCAAAAGAATTCCTTACTCCACCAATAGACCTCAAACTTGTTCTGAAGAATCTATCTTTAGGGATGAGAAGGCAATTCAGTCTCCATGCCCATTCACTCCTTGGCTTCTCTGCTGAAACTGCCAGTGAGGGCAGTGATTGGAACCAATTGTGATTGCTTAGCCACTAGGAAATTGACAGGTCCTACCAATTCATTTCACATAGTAGGCCATCAGCTTTAAATTTCCTAATAACCTAGGCTGGATGTGAACCAACAGTTCAGAGATGACAATCTGATCATAACCAGTGACCTGAGCCATCCACTCCCTCATGAAAAAACAAAAATGTGAACTCACTGGGTGACAGAACGCTTAAGACTTAAACCAGCACAGTTTCAAAGAGAATAATGATTTGCCCACCCTCCACCCCATCTGCTATTTTCAACTATGCCTGCACCCAGTTAGGTGAATGTAGCAGTGGGGAGTCCCACAAAACTGAATCAGGGTAGGAATAAGCATATTTTAAAGTAACAAATAGCTTTAATTAAGCCCTCTATTTTTGGAGTGCTTTTGCTTTGCCATTTATAATTAATTAATTAATTAATTAATTAAATAACTATCTCACTAAGCAAGTTTTTCCATGTTCTCATCGCTCTTTTTCCAAAGTATTACTTTCTTTGTAATCTGCCAATTACAACACTCAGTTACTTTTACATAAGCACTGTTATCAGTCTACATGAAAGGCCCTTAAAACATCTGGTTTATGAAGAAGACAATAGTAGATGTTATGCAGCAGTCAGTTGCATAATATCAAATATGGCCAGTCTAATCATTGGTCAAAACCTTAAAAATTACTTTAGTTGTGATCTTGATTTTTTGTGTTATAGCTTGACTCTTTATGGTAGCATTCTTCAGTCTTCCACATACACAATTTGATCTTTTGAGAAAAAAATGTGGCAAAATCAGTTTTCTTTTATTAATAGCGTGGGACATTTTCTCCACTATATAGCCACAGTGTCTATCCCTTTTGGGTAAGACATAATGGAAAATCGAATGAGGTATTAATAGAATCCTTTTTTAGTAAGGATTCCATCTTGCATTTTTATAGGTGAGCTAGAATTATTTTTATGTGATTGACCAAAAAATTGATCAGCTGTGTGCATGCACATATTTCATAATCGAAAGGGTTTAAGGAATACATTTTCACTAGAGGTAGACTGAAAGAGGGATTGTAGGCTGCTGGCATGCCTCTCCCAGCCCAGGAAGGGCTTGCAGATTAGTCACGAGCCACAACCAAGTCTCTTTCAAGGCCTTCCTTCAGGACATGGTTTATTAATTCAAACACAAAAGAAAACTAGTCCCCTGACGAACCCAGGTTGCAGGGTCCCAGAGACCTTTCCCTTTGTGACTCTCTCTGCTTCAGGACCTGGCACAGGAGCCAACCTCCCTCCTGCAGCTCTCCTCTGACATCACCTGACCCTTTTCCAGCTAGGGCTGATGAGGGAACAATGCAGGTTGGCAACAGGCCCTAAAAGGGGCAGGCCTCCCTGTTGCAGGGATACACTAAATTAATCTTACTAAAAGCTATATTTTGTTTTCCAGATGCATTGGGAGAGATGCAGGAATCACCCTACTCAGGCAAGAGACAAGACAAATGATTACTTAGAATGCCATTGAATGGTAGACAGATAGACTAGCTAAGATGCCCAGTGGCATCCATTACCCCCAAGGTGATATGGGAAAGTGGTGTGGGGGGCATGGTGGGCTAAGTTCTTCTTTAGCAGATATTGTTTATTTTTGGACCAGCAACAAAAGAATTCTGCTGAGTTCAGTACCCCCAATTTCCCCACCTCTCCCCATTCCCTGCACAAGAACCTCTACTCAGCCCCTGAAGCTCTGCTGCCACTTACTCCCCCAGCCATACTGCCTTGGAAAACCAAGCCAGAATTTATCCCTAAAGTCCCACCACTCTGTTAGAGCTAAGGGCTAAGTAAGAATTTAGCCCTAAATTACCTAACACTAACAGGCACTCTGCATAAGTGAGAATCACCACCATAATTCCTAAAAAGAATGTCTCTGACAGGTGATCTATTGGGGTATGACATCATAGCTTCAGCAATCAGTGCTGCACAATACTTACGTCATTTTTGAAGCACTGCTTTAGTAAAATAACAAGCCCCACCCACATTTCACATATGAAATCATATATGAGCTTGGAAGAATACCCACTGATTATATAGTCCATAAGTGGCCTACAGGTATATACTTCTTCAAGAAAATGCTTAGGGTGAAATACTGAAGTAAATGAGTAAATGAGACCAAGATTTCATCCTTAACCTCACTGAATTCTTACAATGAAAATAAAAGAATGAAAGATTCCACTTAGCATTTATATTCCATTTTGCAATTTTGTTATTTTACAGAAAACAGGAGAGGAAAGGAAAATGAGAATTTCTGTTCTATCGTAACAACTTGCACAATCACAAACATTTAATTATTCACTTTCAAAAAGGACTACAGTGATAGCAATACTGACTTACAAGGTTATGAAGTGATAACCCAGTAGAGGTCATGCAAGTTCCTATCTACCATAATAACTATTTCCAATGGCACTGTCTCATAGTTTCTGGATTTCTCCCCCTGAAATAAAGCATATTTCACAGTAATTATTGAATCAATGTGTATCATATAAATTTTAGCTAATCATTTGGTGAAAGGTGGGACAAATGAAATGAAGTGATGGGGGGGGGACAGAATCCTCAATGTAAATTTTACATATTTATTGTAACTCAAAACCTATACTGTGTCTGCTATGCCTGTGTATTTGTCATGCTCCCTTTTAATAATTACATAAGAAAATAATTTGTATTGTAAACAATTCTGTTTACCTTTCATAAAAAGTTAGCAATGTAGGCTCCAATCCTGCAGTAAGCTCCAGGAAGGAGGGCCCCCAGCATATGCACATTTAGTACACTAAATCACTAGAAAACAATGTACCAGTGTCTCAGTACTTTTTCCATAATAGCCTATCTATAATCAAAAAGTTAAAAAGCCAGTATTTGTGAAAGTTTGGATGATCATATAACTCTTATACATTCCACCACTGACTGAAAACTCTCGAAACCTGATACTTTACAATGCATGGTCTATTTTCCAGCCTGGATCTTCATGCAAAAACTCTCTCTGATGCCAATGAAGATTTTGCACAAAGACTGGACGGAGAGAATAGCCATACGATATTTTCTGTAAACTGAAAATAATAACCGGGAAAAACTGCAAACGTATTTTATCATGTTAGTGGTATGATTTGTTATCTTTTCCCTATCTAGTCTCCTCCCTCTGTAGTAGGGGTGTCAAACACCCAGCCTGTTGGCCAGATCTGGTCCACTTGATGTATTTTTGTGGCCCCGCATGATGTATTCAGATTCTGCAGAATCTAAGCTTTCATTTAAAAATATATCAATTTTTAGCTCTTGTGGTAGCAAAGAAAACCTTCCAAATGTCAGCTGAGTATATCCATTTGGTGGTGTCTTCCTAAGTCTGTAGACAGCCTGAAACAATGATTCGGAGGTGTGAACTCCCCTATACCCATTAATTGAATTGGAATATTAATGCTAAAACCTAACGATGACACTGATCATTTTAGTGACAGAATGGGAAAAGGGGCTGAGAGTGAAGCACAAGGTGGGTGGGAGTTGCTACAGAGAAGGAAATACAGAGCCAAAAAGGAAGAGAGACACAAGACAGGGAAGAGAAAGGAGGATGGAGAATGAATAGAAACAAAAGGCAGAAATAGTGGTCATTCTAAACTGAGTGGTGCCGAATCAGGTACTGAATAAATAATTATAATAAACAAAAGTTTAGGCCCAGATCCACAAAGGCACTTAAGTGCTTAAATCCCCGTTTCAGGCTCACCTCAAACTACAAACTCCCCACTTGGCTGCCACCTAACACTGCAAGTGCCTAAACTCATTCAGTGCCTAAATTTTCACGGTGTAAGTTCCCTAGGTACCTATGTCTTTGCCTCTGGGCATACACACTGCTGCCTGTGAACATGACTACTGGATCAGGCCCCATTCATTATCCATCCAGAATAAGCAGTGGGGGTGCTGGCAGTATCAGTGCCCAAGGTATATGAACACCCATATTGGGTCAGACCTAAGGTCCACCTAGCCCAGTATCTTGTCTTCCAACAGTGGCCAATGCCAGGTGCCCCAGAGGGAATGAACAGAACAGGTAATCATCAAGTGATCCATCCCTTGTTGCCTATTCCCAGCTTCTGGCAAACAGAGGCTAGGGACACCATCCCTGCTTTTAGCTTTTAGCCCAGTAGTTGGAGCACTCACCTGGGGTGTTGATGACTCAGGTTTAATTTCCCCTCTGCCAGCAGGAGAGAAAGGCTTTGAATAGGGGTCTCCCACGTCTCTCAGGAGAGTGCTCTCATCACTGAGCTATTGGATGGTTTCTTGTTAAAACTGTTCCATTTTGGATAAATAATGAAATAGTCATTGGAACCAGGATATTGGACCCCGCTCTCCCATGGGCATGCCTATCCACCAAGCTATAGAGTCATTCTTCCTCTTTCTCTCTGGCCCAATGACTATTTCGTTATTTATCTGAAGTGGAACAGCTTCAAAGAGAGAGAGATTGAGGAAGCCCCACATTAGAATATCCGAGGTGGTTAGAGTACTCTCCTGAGAGGTGGGAGGCCCCTGTTCAGAGCCTTTCTCCCTCTCAGGCAGAGAGGGGAATTGAACCTGAGTCTCCCACATCCAAGGCAAGTATGCTAATCCCTGGGCTAAAAGTTGTAAACTGGGTAGCATCTGCTTCTCTTTGCTGTTTTGTGTGGAGTGAGGCAGGTACCTCACTCATTCTCACAAGAAAGGATTTAGCCACACAAGCTGTCTGACTCCAGGAGAGTGGTTAGTCCATTGAGCCATACAACACCTATGTCCCTTTGTGGATCTGTGCCTATGTAAAGGTCATCTGCTATCTTTGAACAAACCTCCCATTGACATCAGTGGCAGCTTTGCTGTGGACTGAGGGTAGTATATGCAGTCCTCATTTTACACCATGCCCCACAGGCCATAATTAAAAATAGAATTCCTTCTCTTTACAAATGTGTTTGACACTCCTACTCTATCTCACTCCTTTTTGTGTCCATAGGGATATTATTGGGAATCCTCACTAGTCATACATATCAAAGGCCTGGAAAAATGTTGTTTGCAACTCTAAATGTCCTTACATACTAGGGAAAGTGGTCAAACTACTTAGAGAGAGAGAGAGAGAAAGAGAGAGAGAGAGAAAGCAAGATTGACACCTACATGTCTACATCTTTCAAGAAGTGTTTTTAATCTTGTACTGGTTTTTGAGCTAAATAAACAAACTGTGTTTAAGAAATTATTGAATTTGCATTCCAAGTAAAATTCATCTTTGTTAACGCCTTTAAAAAAAATAGCATAACAAAGTCTCCTGGGACCCCCAGGTCATTTGTGAAGAGGCAGAGTTTCCAAAGGAAATAAGATAGAATAGCAGGAAATCTAGTTGTAAATAGGTGATTTCACTTCCTGGCATTTTGCCCAGATTGATCCTTCCACTGAATGTCTTGAACCATTCAGTTAAGAGGGGGTGAAGTATGCAGAATTGGAAGAATAAGCCCAACAGAAAGCAGCTGGGAGATGGGGAGGCAGCAGGGTGCTGGTCTACAGAAGCAGTTAATTCAGAAAGGGGAAAAAAAATAGAAGGAAGAGTGGTCTGACCTTAGTGAAATAATTGCTGTCTTGGAGGATCTGGGAGACGTACAGTGCTTTTGCAGAAACATCAACTGCCATTCTTTGTGTAAAACTGGCCAGTTCAAAATAGGGTTTGTTTCATTCTACAATCATTATAAACACCCCCTTGTTGAAGCACTTTCTTCTCTTATTTTAAATATTCCTCATCTTTCGTTTGGAAGAGGCGGAGGTAGGAATGTAAAATTATTTGTGCATTACAAAATGGGGGAGGGGGGGAAATTAAAAGATTCTGGTACTGTACATGGGTATTTTGCTTGCTCTTTGAATGTGGTAATATGCACGTGTTCTCTTTTGGCCATAGCATCCATATTCTACATAGTAAAAACAACAACAACCACAAACAAACCTGTGCTCTGCACCTGTATTTTAAAACTGTGTGCATGAGTATTCTAATAGTATATACCGAATCCAGAAAGATATTTAGACTTCTAACTTCTGTTGATTTCTGTGGAAGTCAGTAACCTAAATAACTTTATGGACTTGGGCTTTGGACACCAAGAACTCAAGTAAATTACTGTTGTCTTTTGGAGGGAGTGCATATTAAAGGCAGAAATAGGCTCAAGCAACAAAATTAGCATCTAGATTCCAAACACTGTAAAGTTTGAGATTATTCAAAAGTGGGTTTGCGGGTCTGGTCCATGTCTAGTTAAAATGGAGAAACTTAGGGTTATTTTTAAATGAAAGGATCCCCAACTGTGCTGGAGATGGCTTAGTGATCTAAGGAACAGGAATGTAATGCCTGTGTTTCTGACAGCTTGACCTTCAAATCCCAGCAGCACTGACTCAGACTTTCATCTTTCTAAGGCAAATAAATTGAGTTTCATGGATTTGAGCATATAGGGGTTGGGCTTTTGGACAAACTCAAGTTCTGTCAACACAAAGCAGACCATATTTTTAATTTTAACAGAGTATTAACCTAGCTTCTATTTTGCAAATTCATCTTAGAATGCATTAGCACTTACAAATTCACATTACAGACTTTGCATACACAATTCATTTGCTCTAAAATTTCAAGCACAGGTAGGGTTTGGTTTATTATTATTATTGTTATGTAATGTTTGTATTACCATAATGCCTAGAGGCCCCAATCAGCATCATGGCTCCATTGTGTTTGGTACTGTACAAAACACAGTCCCCATTCTGCAGAGTGTAAAAATCTAAGAATATATAAACCACATATATATATATATATATATTCACTTCAGTGGAGCTATGCTAATTAACGCCAGCTGAGCATCTGGTCTATACATCCTTTCATGCGCATGATGAAGCGACAATACAAAAGAATTGCACACTCAGAGTTTGTATATAAAACCAGAGTCTGTATTTTAAAAATTTGTAAAGTTTGTAAAGAGCTTTGTGATCCTTTGGAGTGAAAGATATATGCACTGTATTAGCATTGTGAACAATAATAATAATAACAGTTCAAAAAAACTAATTAGTGCCCAGTTTGAAAGAGACTTTAGAAATGATTGTAATAATATTTAAAATACATGAATAAAGGGCAAAAAGAAGCCTCAGTTCAGGAGTTAATTTAATGTGATGATGCTTATTGATTGGCCAGGCAAGTTATTAGTAGCCCTGAAACTGCTATTCATGTTGTATAAGAAAGGACCTATCACAACAGAGATAGAGTCTATACATAGTTCCGAATTTGAACAAATGTGTATTTTGGGGGGCTATATATTTAACTTTTAGTAGTACAAGAAGTTTAGTTTATACAGAGTTTTTGTTGAGTAATTCATTGCTCCCTATTCACCAGCTGCCACACTAGGGGGAGGGCTAGAATCTACAGGAGATGTTTTTAGGCAACAATGAGCTCTGCAGGCCAAAATTACCTGGTAGCTAAGTCATACTCAGTAGAGTTTCAGCAGTTTATGCAAACAGTGGAACTGGCTCAGGGAGTGCACATTGCTAAGTAACATAAATTTAACTGTATATAGCCTTTGGGCACTGTCCCAGAATCCAGCTGAAACACTGAACTGGTACTTGGGTTCAAAGTGTCTTGATATTATATTGGTTGAAAAAAAAGTCAGTAAGAGGTTTGAGGCAATCAGATGTTAATAAATGGTAAATGAACAGTGATTTGAAGCCTTTTAGCCCAATGCCTGCTGCTTTCACATCAATTAGGAAAAAAACAGAACATTATATTCTGTGAGTAAGTAGAAGATAATAAGCAGCTCAAAGATGTATTTGCAGGTGCTAAATAGAAAGAAATTGAGAACAACATTTCCTTTGGGTCACAAATACCCTGACTATAAAGATCTAAATTATTACAGAATAAGGGTGTTTCCATGTGTGTTGTGATATATAAAATCCTGCCCCCAAACTTCATTTGACTACACTCCTGTGATCACAGAAGACTTTGAAGGTAGTGAAACATGCACAGGACAGAAAAGGCAGGATACAAGAAGATTGCCCAGGGAAAGAGATGTGGTCTATTGGAATTCCATCTGAATTAGCACACAAGGAGGTTGAGGTGGGAGAAGAAGCCAGTGGATTTACTCATCACAGATTTTTTTACTCTAATTATGTGCTGGGTCTAGTGTTTTGGTCCTGTATGTTGTGCCCACTTAGGTGCCATCCCTGCAACTGAATCCTCATTAGCAGATCCCTGCACTCACACAGAAGCCCACACGGCCAGTTGCAGGATGAGGGCTTTAATGTCTGATGTATCTTTACTTTTTATGATAAGGAAGCTCCTTGAGGAAAGCTACTGATTGTATTTGTTAATGAATATTTTAAAAGTCTAAATCCAGTTGTTCTTACACGTTGGAGGTACAGGGAGCATTGCACTCAACAAATTTACACCCCTTTCCCCTCCTACCAAACGAGGGCTGATCCTGTCAAATGCTGAGCGCCCTCCACTCCCATCAACTTCAACAGGATTTGAGGGCATTCAGCACTTGACAGGATGTGTTCAGCTGGATCAGACCTGAAATTGGGCCTTGTCCACCCTGCTTTTATTTTTATAAAGAAATAACTGCTGTAAAATTATTGATAGAATATTTATAGAAGCGTTGTTTTTGCTGAGTTGTTCTATGCTAGGCTTTGGTCATGTCAGGATTTGCAGCTTTAAAGGCACTGAGACTCATCATATTTTTATGTATTAGTTTTAGTTGCACCAGTTAATGAAGGAGGGATTTTCACTCTTTATTGTATAAATATTATATTGAAGAATACTTAGCGAAAATGGAAAATAACTACAATAGCTTCAAAGACTTTCAATGCAATCTTTTTTTTTAAATGGAGATCTTTAATCTCAGTTAAAATCTCAACATTGTATTTTAATAAAGATGATGGGTTAGCCTGTGGCTTCAAGCCATAGGCTACAATTGGTGGTAGTGATGGAGGAGCTAGAAAGAAGCCTCAGGAGGCGTTTTGGCTGACTTGGCCAGAATTCCTCTGTGGAGTGGCACCGTGCAGCAGGTAAAGTTGCAGCGTTTGCATCCTGATGCCAGGCCAGCTCTGCTAGTTACTGCAGAGTTGGGGGGAAGTATCATGCCCTTTTGACATTTGAAATAGCTTAACTGTTGAGTTCTGATTGGTCATAAAGGTCACACTGTGGGTAATTCACCTTAGCCACCAAGCAGAAAACAATACAATCAGGAGAAGTGTTTGAAAGAGCCACTGCAGCTTTGAATTTCTCCAGGAAAAGTAGTGGTTAAACAGGATTGTGAAATTTTAGACTATTTTAAGCCTCTTCCTTTCTGGCATCACTCCTAAGAAAAGTAGGCTATTGTACTATTTATTGGCTGGAAGCAGAGATTAAATTTAAGTTTGTCTTATCATATTCACACATAGTAATTGCACATGTATGCACAATCCTAATTCAAAGGGTGGGTTCAAATGCCTGTCATGTTGGTTTAGTTGGCAATTGGTTTGGGGAACCCCAACTCCTTCTTGTGCCCATTCCCCAATAAATGTACTTACTGCACTGCATTTACTAGTCTAATCTTCTGTTATTGTCAATATCAATGTGCCCTCTAACTTTTTTCTGTGTGAGGGACAAATGTCTGTCTGAGCACAAGTTTAAAACCTATGGGCCTGACTCCCCTCTGAGGCAGGAATGCAGCAAGAAAGTAAAGGTAGCTTTAAGCCACCTTTGTGCTCTGAGCAGTGCAGAGGCCTGCCCAGTCCTTGGTTTAAGTTAGAGCAACTTCTTGGCTGTTGCTATTTCTGCTCTTCTTTTCAACGTCCCTATTTGCCTTAGGAAGCAGAGAATAGCTAGAGTGCAGGGTGCTCCAACCATATCCCTGACATGCCCCCAATTTGCTCTGTGCTAGGGGTTGGCAGGGCTGATGTACAGAGTCTTTACGTGGGTTCCCTGCTGTCCAGGGAAGTCTCCTGCACAAGGGGGCCATTTACACCCAATTATGATATTAGAACAGAATAGAGACCTTACTGTACCTGGGAATCAGGCCCTGTGAGTGAATTAATAATGTCAAACTCAGGTAGTCATTTGTTACACTGAGAGAAAGAAAGACCAGTAGGGAGAGAGAAAAGGGGAGGGATGGAGAACACTGGAGAGCCTCCTCCCACTAGTATGAGTGTATTGCATACAGCATATTGTTGGGATTTTTTGATCTATGCAATGCACATGGATGGGATGGCACAGGGAATTGGTAATGGGATATGGATCCTTTCTACCCCACAGATGAAATCCTGACTCTATTGGCATCAGTGGCAAAATTCCCATTGTCTTCAGTCGGGCAAAGACTTCACTCCAGGTCACTATTTTGAATATCAGCCTAGGACTAGGATTGAATAGGCATGGAAACTACACTACTTTTCATTCTGGAGGTAGTCCTGCCTAATATGGGGTGAGGCATTGGTCAATGTGGGGAAGTTTGCACTGTTGCTGCCCATGTCTAAAAAATAAAAAGGAGTCATATAAAAAATGGAAACTAGGACAGATTACAAAGGATGAATATAGGCAAACAACACAAGAATGCAGGGGCAAGATTAGAAAGGCAAAGGCACAAAATGAGCTCAAACTAGCTACGGGAATAAAGGGAAACAAGAAGACTTTTTATCAATACATTAGAAGCAAGAGGAAGACCAAAGACAGGGTAGGCCCACTGCTCAGTGAAGAGGGAGAAACAGTAACAAGAAGCTTGGAAATGGCAGAGATGCTTAATGACTTCTTTGTTTCGGTCTTCCCCGAAAAGTCTGAAGGAATGCCTAACATAGTGAATGCTAATGGGAAGGGGGTAGGTTTAGCAGATAAAATAAAAAAAGAACAAGTTAAAAATCACTTAGAAAAGTTAGATGCCTGCAAGTCACCAGGGCCTGATGAAATGCATCCTAGAATACTCAAGGAGCTAATAGAGGAGGTATCTGAGCCTCTAGCTATTATCTTTGGAAAATAGTGGGAGATGGGAGAGATTCCAGAAGACTAGAAAAGGGCAAATATAGTGCCCATCTATAAAAAGGGAAATAAAAACAACTCAGGAAACTACAGACCAGTTAAACTTCTGTGCCAGGGAAGATAATGGAGCAAGTAATTAAGGAAATCATCTGCAAACACTTGGAAGGTGGTAAGGTGATAGGGAATAGCCAGCATGGATTTGTAAAGAACAAATCGTGTCAAACCAATCTGATAGCTTTCTTTGATAGGATAATGAGTCTTGTGGATAAGGGAGAAGCTGTGGATGTGGTATACCTAGACTTTAGTAAGGCATTTGATACAGTCTCGCATGATATTCTTATCGATAAACTAGGCAAATACAATTTAGATGGGGCTACTATAAGGTGGGTGCATAACTGGCTGGATAACCGTACTCAGAGAGTTGTTATTAATGATTCCCAATCCTGCTGGAATGGCATAACAAGTGGGGTTCCGCAGGGGTCTGTTTTGGGACCGGCTCTGTTCAATATCTTCATTAATGACTTAGATATTGGCATAGAAAGTATGCTTATTAAGTTTGCGGATGATACCAAACTGGGAGGGATTGCAACGGCTTTGGAGGACAGGGTCATAATTCAAAATGATCTGGACAAACTGAAGAAATTGTCTGAGTTAAACAGGATGAAGTTTAACAAAGACAAATGCAAAGTGCTCCACTTAGGAAGAAAAAATCAGTTTCACACATACAGAATGGGAAGAGACTGTCTAGGAAGGAGTACGGCAGAAAGGGATCTAGGGGTTATAGTGGACCACAAGCTAAATATGAGTCAACAGTGTGATGCTGTTGCAAAAAAAGCAAACGTGATTCTGGGATGTATTAACAGGTGTGTTGTGAGCAAGACACGAGAAGTCATTCTTCCACTCTACTCTGCGCTGGTTAGGCCTCACCTGGAGTATTGTGTCCAGTTCTGGGCACCGCATTTCAAGAAAGATGTGGAGAAATTGGAGAGGGTCCAGAGAAGAGCAACAAGAATGATTAAAGGTCTTGAGAACATGACCTATGAAGGAAGACGGAAAGAATTGGGTTTGTTTAGTTTGGAAAAGAGAAGACTGAGAGGGGATATGATAGCAGTTTTCAGGTATCTAAAAGGGTGTCATAAGGAGGAGGGAGAAAACTTGTTCATCTTAGCCTCTAAGGATAGAACAAGAAGCAATGGGCTAAAACTGCAGCAAGGGAGGTTTAGGTTGGACATTAGGAAAAAGTTCCTAACTGTCAGGGTGGTTAAACACTGGAATAAATTGCCTAGGGAGGTTGTGGAATCTCCATCTCTGGAGATATTTAAGAGTAGGTTAGATAAGTGTCTATCAGGGATGGTCTAGACAGTATTTGGTCCTGCCATGCGGGCAGGGGACTGGACTCGATGACCTCTCGAGGTCCCTTCCGGTCCTAGAATCTATGAATCTATGTTGTACAAATTCTGTGGATAAAACGAGGAGTTTATTCTCTAGGTCTACCAGTGAGGAACTTACCATTATAAACAGAAGAAAGAAAGAATAAAAAGAGACAGGCTAGGGTAGAATTTGTCTTCTAGATATTATATGGATTGGCACTTGGCAGCACAGAATGGCAATGGAAAACAACATTCATAAAGTGAGCAAGAACAAAGGTAACCTCTGCATAGCCCTGAATTTCCTTTTGAACTTGAGATACATGGGAATTCAAAAATCAGCTGTCACAACCTGGTTTTGCTTCAGCTCAAAAGCCAAGTAAAATCACTGGATTTTACATGGTTTCTACCCAAAACCATAAACCAGACCTGATTTGAGCAAAACTGAGCCCTCACTAAAGTGTTGTTACCCTTGGCAAATTTACCACAAATTTGGTCCGTGGGATATGCAGGCCAGGTGAAAGCTGGCATGGTTATTCTAATGAAAGTTTTGCACATCTCTAAATTTGATGCTAGCATGATGGCACAATTCAATTCAGAAATACTTAGCTACATTCTTGTCTATCAATATTCTCATTCAAGAACAAAACTAGTAGCAATTATTTTACCCATTATATTTCTCATATTTCTAATTTAATTTTTTGGTTTTTTTAAACCAACAGCATAAGCCCTTCCTGACCCACATGAAACAGACACAATAGAATTTTATAACTTTGTAACTAAGAATTGCTATTGCTAAAAACTATCAGGTACTCTTACAGTAAAAGCCAGAGTAAGAGGTTCTTTGTTGCCTTCAGGTACTATAGGCTTGGGAATCTCAGTTCTCTGGATCCAAAGCATCTAAACATGCAAAGTTTCAGCCTTGAAGAAAATCTTCTGCGAAAGTGACAAGCAACATAGCTGACAATGGACTGGCACCGAGACTTAGCCCCTATTCACACCAGTAAAGAGTGGTGTATTTGTGATGAACAAAACTTCATAAAGTTATGGAGAATGACACGATTAAATCTTAGGGGATTTTTTTTTACTGCAGATGCATGAGACCTATTTTTAATTGCTTATAATTGTACCAATATATATAAGAAAATGTTTTATTTCAGACTCACAAAGGGACAGTTCCACCTTAAGGTTTAATTGCATGTCAAGTTTGGTGTTTTGAATTTCAGCCCTATTTCAATTATTTATGTAGAAAGGAAGTCTTACACTTAAAGCAAAAAGTGTACTACTTAGATTTGAAGGGATATAAGCTTTCATGCTTCATGGCACAAACCAATCTCTTATTGATGGAGGTCAGAGGAAACTTCCTCTATAGGTGGGGACCTGTAGATTGAGTAGGTTAAGCAAATTCAAATCCTCAATCAAAATTATTGGAAAGGAAGAGCCCAAAGGAGAGTGCTTGAGTAGCTGAAGTGTCAGAAAGCTGACAGCTACCACAGGAAAGACTCCATCTTGCGAGAGGCAGGGGTAACAAGGTGACTCACAGTCCTGGTACCCTGGGAGAACCATCACAACCTCTTACTCATGTGTCTCTCAGTGCTGCTATTCAATGGGAATTCAATGCAAATTCAGTACATCTGAAGTCAAATCTTTACAGTACTTCCTAAAATTGTAAGTCTAAAAGAAGTAAAGCAATTTGCTGATGAGTGAAATTTTATGAAAAATTTGCTAATCTTTACTGGAGACAGGTTTAGTTTAAAGCAACCTGGGATTTCTTTATGATCATAATCAATATAACGCAAGCATAATCACACTGCAAGGAGGGAAACACAACATACACACACAAAAATCCACCTACCACTTTACTACCTAGGACTGTAATTTTTAACTGTGATTTCTGAGACAGAGTGCATGATTTAAATTCTATTTTATGGTGATTAATAAAACACTGCCAGCACTGATGAAAGAATCATTTTTAAAGGGCTTGTTAATATCTGTGCATCAGACAATGTGCCAAGACGAAGAGTATGAAAGCACTGCCATTCTTGTTTGTACTATATACCACCCACCCACACCCACCCACACCCACACACACACATGTTCACATTAAGTTAAACAGTTATGTTATGGCACACAGCGTTTTAAAAACAAATCTTTTATCTAACACAGCAGATGCAATCAACTAAGATCATTTTATGATGACACCATTTTTTAAAGTTTCCCCTCTGTTTATTCTGATAATTACGTGTATATTTACAAGGGCAATTAGTTTTTATAACATCTCAAAATATTTTTTTAAATTAACAAACAAGAAAAAATTTTCAACATCTGCCTGGAGTCAGTTAATAATTCAGCTGTTGATCAATCCTGGGTACAAGTAATGAAAGGTCAGTGTGGTTATTGAAAGTCTGATCCAGTGAGGTGCTGAGCACTTGATTTCAGTGAGGAAGCTCAGCTTCTGGCATGATAAAACCCATACTGAAAATGAGGCTAAGAACCAGGAAATTGTCATGGGAATCCTGGCCTGGCCACTGATATTGTGTGACATCTCGGACAAATCGCTGAGGGCCTGACCCTGTGACGTGCTGAACATCTTCAGCTTCCAGAATTGGGCAATGGATGCACTGGCTGAGTAAGCACTGAGTGCAGACTTCCAAAGTTGGCCTGTGGTTGTTAAGCAAATGAAAATCCCAGTCAAAATTATTGGAAAGGAGGTTATTTCATTTCAAAGGTAGGGCTTCTTCCTACAGCCCATAGGAAGGCAAAACTCCCATTACTGTTAATAGGATTTTTGCTTAAATGGGCAGGATGAGGCCTGTAATTGGGAAGAAGGAAGAGTCTAGAGAGGGGAAAAGAAACCTCAAACATATATGTAACCGAAAAACAGGAAAAACTGTGGTTGAGAATGCAAATAATAAATTCATGAATGCTGCTATTGAAATTGTACCACATTGAACAAAATGTGCCACAGCATTGCAGGGGACCTGCTATAAATACCCAACATCTATGGTGTCTTTTTAATATTCATCATGAATATTTCTGATATCATAGTTCTTTCGACACTACTTCTGAGTTTCAGGTATCACTTTCTGAACTTCCGAGATACTCTTAATTAACACGAGTTAAAGAATGCTCCAAGGGCAGCCCACAAAGGACACTCGTTCTGATTTGAAAATGCTGTAGCAATTGCCAATACTACCTTTTTTTTCAAGTGTGTTTTGATTTTGATGCAATGATCAACTGTTGAAGGCAGAATAGTGATGGATGACCTTTCTATTGGTAGAGACTAAATATATCACTTGATTTGTAACAAGAGTACTAGCTAAGTCCTACAGTCCATACTCAGGCAAAACTCCCATTGACATTAGTGGATCTTTATGAGATTGGACCCTAGGCATGGTGGAAACAAATTCTGACAGAGTTTTGCGCCAAATGCGCTGTAATTACAGTTACAACATTCTGTAAGTCAGTAAATATTCTGTATTACATTATAGCATTTCGCTGGCATCATCCTCTCATTTTAGATTCAGCGAACAAGCAAAGAAAAATGTTTTTGACGTTATTACAGCTGCTCCAATTACAGAATTGGCCAATCCCTAACACAGATATTAATGGCAAGTCAACTGAGAAGCATTTAATCTTAGCTCTTGAAGCTGGAACCTGCAGGGTGCTGAGTGCCAACAACTCCCAATGAAATCAATGGGAGTTGATGGCACTTGGCACCTTTCAGGATCAGGCCCTGAAGGGAATATCTACATTGCAGGTGGGAGTGTGTATCCCAGCCCGGGTAGACAGACTTGTGCGTGCTAGCTTGGCTTGAGCTAGCACAGTAAAACTAGCAATGTGGAAGTTGCGCTTCTGGCACAAGCTCAGATCCAAGGGATCCAGTAGATATGAACTCAGATCTGCCCAACTCCCTGGGTCCAAGCTCAGGCGGGTAGCTCAAACCTCTGCTGGTGGTGCAATATCCACATTGCTATTTGTAGCTCACTAGCTTGAGGCAAGCTAGCACAAGTCTGTCTACCCAGGCTTGGAGGCTTGGTCCCAGCTGCAGTGCAGACATACCTTATCTCCTATTGACTTCAGTGGGAGTTGAAGCAGCAAAGTGTTGAGCAAGAGTTGCTCAGCACCTTACAGGATCCAGGCCTTAATAAGCAGCAGCAGCCACTGCCTTCTAGGCTATGAACTTTAACCGGGGGCCTGAAAAATGAACTCCTCATAAACCTGCCATGCAATTAACATGCTGCAGTGGTGCTACAACCATCGTGAGTGGACCGGTCACAACTTTTCTGAACTTCAGATTAACCTGGCTTTGCAAAACTATGCTGAAAATTTGCCAGCCTGGATAAGAAAGTACTTTCAGAGACATGCCATGATGAGGAGGATGATAATGAAAAAAACCAGTAAAATAAATATAAATTATGTGCCCTGGGCAAATGAGTGAGTAGAATTTTGCAAGACTGGCTTAGCCATTTTAAAAAGGAATTCAATAATATTCACCTGCTGGACAGGAGAGATGTGATCATTAATGTTTAAAAAGCCCTTTGACTGGGGTCGATGAAATATATCAGTGCAAAATCTGGGCCTGATTGTTCCTTTTCCCCCCTGAGCCCACCCTAGATCCATATGCAGCGGGGACTTTCCAAATATGGGTCTGCTCCTACCTATGTAGAAAAGCTAGTGGAAGGAGGGTGGCTTCACATTCCTCCTTTCCTGGACCCCCTAGCCATTCTGGTCTTGGATTCACACGTCAGAGGTGATGGGCCAGGATGGGGACAATCTCACACAAGTGGGCTCCTTTTTTGCTTGGTACATAATGGCATACAGAAAGTTATGGTTAGCTCTTATCTGGAGAATTTCTTACTTTTCCTATTTATTTCCAAAAGTTATTTTTATTGATATGAAAAACCCAGTCACATTTGTGGTAAAAATATATCCAGTAGCAAAGGGGCAGATTTTTTTCAACATATATTTTCATTTTCAAATTTCCCACACATATTTTCATGTTCAGATTCCCCATGATACAGAAGTCCTGCGTAAGGCTTCATAATGTACTTACATTCTGTGCTAAAGGTGCAATTGGGGCCTATATATAAGGTCTATCTGGTATATATAGTTCCTTGCATGGGCTCTGTACACTGGAGTGAAATTTTGCCCATTAGGTCTAAGGGTCTGTTCTCCCCTTGATGTCTGCATGAGTCCCATTCATACCAATGACAGTTACATGTGGTCACGTAGTGGACAATTGACTCCCCCTTCCCCCCTGTACAGCTCTACCCCAAAGAGCTTACAATGAGGCACATTACTCCCTCTAAATAATACAATTAAATAAATAATAATGAGGGTGTTGGGTATTAAGTATATCGTTTGGCACAAACCCTGCACACTGCGTGAATAGAGTATGTAGTAATAAGGGTTATTTTCAGACCCATCATAAGATTTTCCAGTTGACATGCTGCATTTAACCTAAGTTACCATGGCCTCAACTCACAATTCAGGTGGAAATAATGGCTTGAGATTGTAGAAGTGATTGTGAAGAGTGAATGTCAGCCCTATAGCTGTATTTTTCTGTAAACCAAAAAATAAATATTTTTAAAGTTTACCATTTTAAAATATTCTACAGCTTCAGAGTGTCACAATTTTTCTCAGTTTCTCTCCGTTTCAAGTATATAAATAAGGAATTTATGCAATTTGCCTAATTGCCTAATTAAATACAGTGTAGGGAACAATCCTGTATTGTCAACAGACACACCAGATGGTTTAAAATGAAACATCTTTCCATGACTAATATATAATGCTACAATTTTTGTTCAATATACAATATGCTGATAAGAAACATCATTCTGTAACATATAGGGAAATAAAGGACTGTGTGTTTTAATGTTTAAATTGCTGTACAAACAGAACATTGATAGCATCCTTTATTATTTAATTTGAGTCAATACAGTACAGCAAGGAATTAAGAAAGTGACCAATCCAGTCAGTTAAACAGCACCTTTGAACATTCCCTTTTCTCAATCTGCCAGTCTTTTGAGAGTATCTGTTCTGTTAAAAATGCTATTGATAGCCATGGGTTCCTTTTAAAAAAAAAAAAAGATCAAGAAATTTCAAATCTCTGGCAGGAAATTCCCTGTAATATTAAAAAAAAGAAAGGATTTACTGGGGTCAATTTTCAAAAGGATATAAGCTGAGGGCCATGCCAAATTGCATGCCTAACCTGCACACAAAAGAACTGCAGCTGCTCCCGAAAATCAAGTGTATGTGCACATGGACATCCAGTTAGACATCTAATTAGGCCTTAAGGGTAACATTTTCCAAAGCACCTAAGTTCCTTTGTGCAGAATTGAACTATTCCCCAGACACAGATGTGCAGAGATTCATAGGGTTCTGCTCCTATCAAAGGTTCATTTGTGGCTACCAGTGTGTGGCCTTGGGCTTCTGTCCTTTTAAAAATCAGGCCTACTATAAGTCTAGTTAATATTTCCATTTTCCTTTTTGGAGGAATAACATTATTTTCTCATTCTCATTTTATTCCTTCTAAAGTAAGTAATCTTATTATCGGGCTCTATTGTATCTTGTTCATTTTGGCCATTTAAATGGCTAGCCCTATTCGGAAACACCTGTTTTCATAGATACCTTGAGCAAGACCCTCAGCTGAGGTAAATCAGTGTAGAATGGAAGTCCTTAGTCTGGAAAGGTAACTCTGTGTTTGGAAATGACGATTCCTACTGCCTGCTCAACTTTTTCATTTAGATCTATGTCTGGTTTCCTATTTGAAGTTAATTTACACTAGCTAAGCAGCTGGCCCCACATCTTTATTTGGTTAAACTGTTCTTTTTCTAACTGGCTGGCTGTGTGAGTGAATTGTGTTGATTTAGATGTAATATGCTGTCTCTTGACATACAGTGACTTTGATTGTTTTAAGAATGTAAATGAGGTATGGCACTGTGGTTAAGTAAGTGTATAATCTACATTTATCACATGGGAAGGGTATGTAAAGGTTTATATAACAAATTAAATAGGTTATTGGCTGGAATGTGACTGGGGTGTATTTGTGAGCAGGCCCTGTTCAAACCACCATTTCTGGAACAGAGACTGAAATGTGGAACATGATATTTATTCACAACTGCCACCTAAGTAGAAGTGTCTCTTGTGATTACAACAATCCAAATTGGAAAAGAAACTGGATCAGAACTAAAGACTTTTTGAGCAGGCCGAAAAAATCAAGCCACTTTGAAACAGAGGGTACCTCCCCTGCAAAGGACTACATCTCACCTCTCCAGTACCTCTTATTATCTTTCAACAGTTCAGACGCAAACCATCAAAAAATAACTGAATAATCAGCACTTTTATAAGGATCACAAAAAGTTCACATACATTCTAGATCATGTACAGGACTTACCAACACACAAGTTCCAGTTTTGAAAATATGTTTATTTACCCTCCAGTTTCTATTGGCTGTTTTACAGCTATTATACTACACAGTTTAAATCTTCTTGCACTTACCTCGGGTCCAGCTGATTGGTTAATACACATTAATAATAAAGGTCTATATGCTGATGATGCATTGTGAAGTGTGGAGCATGCCATGTAATAGCCTTTCCCAGGGGTTCTCAAACTTGGAGTCAGGACCCCTCAGGGGGTCACGAGGTTATTACATGGGGGGTCGCGAGTTGTCAGCCTCCACCCCAAACCCCGCTTTGCATCCAGCATTTATAATGGTGTTAAATATATAAAAACGTTTTTTAATTTATAAGGGGGGGGTCACACTCAGGCTTGCTGTGTGAAAGGGGTCACCAGTACAAAAGTTTGAGAACCACTGGCCTTTCCCATCTGCAAGACCCCCTTAGTTCATATTACATATGATTGATACCTGTTTGCTCCCTGCTATGCCAAGGACAGGAAGGAAGCATAGGACACAATGGAATTAAACTGCTGTATTAATTTTGGTATTAATCTCTGCACGCTTAATTTTTGCCACTTGATTAAAATATAGTAAGTCAAGAGCAAGAAAGTCCAGCATAACTATATACTAAGTGCCATATGGTTGCATCATCATTTTATGCCCCTGAGAGTTCAAGGGATAATGTCAATGTCACAGAATGTTGTGATAGTACAGTGGCTTACTGCTGCAATAATAAATGTCAAGGTGAAGCAAAGGCATTTATAGAAAAGGCAATGCTTAGAGAATTAATTTCCCAGGTCAGCTATGCCACCCAGGAAAATGGTCTATTGGGTATAAAAGCACAAAATAAATTCCAGCTAAAGGACCATATTTATTCAGAAAAATATATTTAGCTTTATATAAACATATAGAAACAACAGCATACATTTACGTGTGTGAATTGTGGCTGACAAATCAAATTCGTAATCTATTCTCCTTGACAAATTCAGCTTTTTGGTCATGGCACAGTGAAGCATCATATTCCTCACTTACTCTCTGACGATGCAAGTTTGTGGTTGGCTAGTGAAATACCCGACTGTTAATTTTATCTTCTTATTTGGTGTGACAACCCTATTAAAGCTGAACATTGTGACAGTCAAATGCCTCCCACTTTGGAAGTAAAGGCCTCAATTCTGCCTTTTCTATAAATACCTTGGCATTTATATTGCAGCAGTGGAGTTTGTGAGCTAGTTACAGCGTTCCTTTCCACTGTCATTATTCCTTCGTTATACCAAGTGGAATTGGTGTTTGCAAGTTAGAGTGCTGTAGGTGGACTCAACTACTGATGAAAGAAATAAAACCAACCCTGGATGTTGTCAGCCCATAACGCATCTTTCGAAAACAGGAGATCTATAGGGGGGAAATATTAAGGAGTGGAGAGTACCGAAATCCACAAATAAATGTGATTTACTAATCAAAATGCAATAAATATAGGCCCATTCCTGCAAACCTTATTCATGTGCATAAACCTTACCAATGCAAGTAGTCCCATTGATTTCCTGTGGGAAGCCATAAACTCAAAAACCCAGTGCTTCAACATTTACTCTTCTAAACGTTCCCATTGAACACAACGAGACCACTCTTGTGAGTGCAGACCTTGAACCCCAACCTACTGTTACTATTAGTCATTCAATCTTGCAAACCCTTACAGAATTATCTTTTGTTTAGCCACTGTACTGAGCAGGGCCGGCTTTAGGAAGTGCGGGGCCCGATTTGAATACCCGGCGGCGGTCCGGGTCGTCGGTGGCACTTCAGTGGCGGGTCCTTCACTCGCTACGGGTCTTGAAGGACCTGCCGCCGAATCGGGAGAATTGGCCTAAAGCCGGCCCTGGTACTGAGCCCAGGGTTCTATTCTTGCTTCTGCCACAGATCTCCTGTCTAACCTTGGCCAGCCCACTTTGGTCAAGACTTTCAAAAGTGACTAGTAATTTTGGGTGCCTCAACTTGAGCCATCTTCAAGGATCCTGATTTCTGAAGGCAGGTGCTCAGGGTATACAGGGACCAGGAACCACAATTTTAACATCACAGACGTATTTGTTACTATAAATTCATGAATGTATATTATCATTGGCATCAACAGGACTACTCAGTGAGTCATCATTTCTAGGATCAGGCCCCAGACAGTAAATTCTTTGGGGCAGGATCCATGTCTTTTATTCGTCGCTTAAGCACCATGCATATTTTTAGAAATTCTCTCCAGCAGATAGTTATATATCATTCACTGTACTTTTAATCTCCTCTTGTCATTTTGGCATTTGGTCATTTTCTTCTTCATTAGTAAAGAATATAGACTTATGTAGTTGCACTAATTTTCCTTCTTTTGCTATTATGCCTCAGCACTTGATCTGTGCATTTTCAATTTCATGGAGCCTTAGACTATATTATTTATGTTTACTAATAGAAGTTATCCATTGGTAAATATGGCCAAAGAAAGGTATTTGCTTCTATTTGGCTGACATCCTAATGATTACTTCAGTTTTCAGTGCAATATTGGGGTACTCAGAGTTAACTTTGGTAAGGATACAGTTCTGGTAAGTTTTTCATAAAAATATTGCACTGTTTCATGTCTGTTGGGCAAACGCGCTGAGTATTTAGATAAAAGAGAGACTCCTGATGCGTACTTCAGCAGGAGACACTGCAGTAGTTCAGCCTGTATAAATAAATTGAACTGACTTCACACCCTTAACCTCAACAATGTGCAGAAGAAACAGAAATACCATCCTTACCAGTCATTTAGATGTACACTGCTCTATCTTTACTGCAGTATTAACAACCAACTCAGAACAATTTGCACACAAAACTGGTATTATCTGCAGATTGATAAAGGTACAGGTGAACTTTATTTAATTGATTACCAGCCTTAGCAGACTGTGCTCAAAATAAAAAAGGATTTAGATGTACAAACAGAGGTGAAAGTAAGCCGGTACGACCCAGTAAGCTGGACCCCTGGGACCTTTAAATTGCCGACAAAGCCCCAGGGGTCCTGGCTGCCGCTGCGACCCCAGGGCTTTGGCAGTGGGGCTCGGGCGGTGATTTAAAGGGCCCAGGGCGCCGGCTGCCACTACCACCCCAGGCCCTTTAAATTGCTGCCGGAGCCCCGCCGCCACTACCCCAGGACTCCTGCAGTGGGGCTCGGGCAGCTCCAGCCCGGGGCTCCAGCCGCCGCTACCGCCACTGGCCTTTTAAATCACCGCCGGAGCCCCCAGCCGCCACTGTTACCCCGTGGCTCCAGCAGCAGGGCTCGGGTGGCGATTTAAAGGGCCCAGGGCTCCGGCCACCACTACCACCTCGGGCCCTTTAAATTGCTGCCCAAGCCCCGCTGCCAGAGCCGACGGAGATTTAAAGGGCCCGGGGCGGTAGTGGCGGCTGGAGCCCTGGGCCCTTTAAATTGCCACCCAAGCCAGGCTGCCAGAGCCCTGGAGTAGCGGCAGCAGCCAGGACCCCCGGGGCTCCGTTGGCAATTTAAAGGCCAAGGTTACAATCCAGGCCAAGGTTATTTCTGGTGAAGTGCAGCGTTTTAAGGGGATTACTTTAACAGCAGTCATGCCTAAAGCTGTATGATTGCAGTCAGCTAGCTCAATTCTGCTCATTATACAGTCAGTCGTGGACAGGCATTGAAAATGTTCACTGTTCAGTGACAGACCAGAACCAAGCCTACCTGCCTGAGTGCCAACATTCAGAATTTAGCATCATAGAACATTTTTTATTGTTAATTGTCCCCTATGAAAAACCTGTCCAAAGACTGGATCCTGTGAAGTGCGGGGCAACCCCGCAGTGAAATCAAAGGGAGTTGAGGGCTCTCTCCCCTTCCAGCATCAGGCCAAAATACAAAGATGTTACGAATTATACCTTTAAGACACGTACAGTTCGTTCTAGGCGAGGCACGTAAAACAAACTTACCACTGCAGAGTATTACACAGCCAAGCCAAAGTTTATTACGCCCGGGCGTGGTACCCTCCTACTAGTTAGGAGGGACCCCTTACATTGTTCACAGCCAAGCTATATACAAAACGAAAGGCATGCAAGCCTCGTGCACCGTAAGTTTTAGCCAATGTACAAACATATTTCTTATCTACCACCTATCCCCGCTGGACACTCTCCCCGTGCTGACCAGTGTAGCAATGAGCTAGGAATTTCTCCCCTCAGGAGGGCCTCAGGTCTGCAACTTACAACAGAAGGCAATTCTTGGCATCTCTTATCTCTTTATTTCCAGATGTCTCCCTTCTTCCCCCTCCCTGGCTCCTGGTACATGCTGTATCTACTTTTAACTGATAATGGCCTCAAACCATAAGAAGCAGTTGCTTAAGCTAATTTTCCTTAACAAAGAGCATTTTAAAGGCTGCTTTCTTTGTACCTAAATTCCATTTTACAGGTCCAACTTAGATGCAACACTTTGAAAACTCTGCCTCTGGTCTGCAAGAAGTATTGATTTCACATCTTGGCTAAATTTAAATTAAATCATGAGACATTGCACTCCTGTTCTTTAACGTACAAATCAAAATGACTAATGATTGGGTATGCAGTGTAGTTGTAGCCATGCTGGTCACAGGATATTAGAGAGAGAAGGTGGGTGAGGTACTATCTTTTACTGGACCAACTTCTGTTGGTGAAAGAGACAAGATTTTGAGCACACAGAGCTCGTCTTCAGGTCTGGGAAAGGTACTCAAGCATCGCAGCAAAATGCAAGGTGGAAGAGATTGCTTAGCATAAGTAGTTGGCAGATATTCTAAGAGACCATTCAAAGTACAGTGGTCCGTTAACACTTCTACAGTCACAGGACAAAAGGGGGGGATTTAGTGACTGGGAGCTTAAATTCATAACTCTGCTAGACACTAAAAATCATGGATTGAACATAGACACTGAATTTATGACTTATTACAACAATCTGCAATCCATTAACCTCCCTTTTTTGACCTATGACTGCAGAAGTGTTAGTGGGCCACTGTACCTTGAATGGTCCCTTAGAATATATGCTAACTACTGATGCTAAACAATCTGTTCCATCTTGCATTAAGTTGTGACAACTGAATGTCTTTCCCAGACCCGAGGAAGAGCTCTGTGTAGCTCAAAAGTTCATCTCTCTCACCAATAGTACTTGGTCCAATAAATGATATTACCTCACCCATCTTGTCTCGCTAATGATTGGGTGGCAATCACTGAATTTAAATATTGATAGTCTTACTTAAAAACTCTTATCTGTCACTCCTTTTTGCATACGTCGCTTGGACAGTAGTGGAAGATTGGTAGAGGATTATAAAAGAGGCATGTGGGAATTGTTCTTTGAATCCAGTATTGTTATACCTGAACTCCACATACCTGTGTTTGAATAGTGGCTATTTAAAACAGTTTTTGATAAAGAAAAGTACATAAAGGTCCTATCCTATCTCCTAGAACTGGAAGTGACCTTGAGTCCAGCCCCCTGCCTTCACTAGCAGGACCAAGTACTGATTTTGCCCCAAATCCCTAAGTGGCCCCCTCAAGAATTGAACTTACAACCCTTGGTTTAGTAGGCCAATGCTCAAACCACTGAGCTATCCCTCCCCTCCAAAACACTACATCTCACTATGGTGCTATCACAGTATACTGTAAAACATTTTTCATTGTTTTTATAAGGATCAGGTAGAGGTACACCTCTACCTCGATATAACACTGTCCTCGGGAGCCAAAAAATCTTACCGCGTCATAGGTGAAACCGCGTTATATCGAACTTGCTTTGATCCACCAGAGTGCGCAGCACCGCCCCCCCGGAGCACTGCTTTACCACGTTATATCCGAATTCGTGTTATATCAGGTCATGCTATATCAGGGTAGAGGTGTATATGAATCTTAATATGCCTAATAGATGATGCAGTTTTAATGAAATTGCTAAAAAAATTCAAAGGTTTCTGTTTGAATTTTATTTTTTAATGAATCTTCATTCCTTATGAAAACATGTGAGGGATCAAATTATTAGTCAGAGTCACACAGAGTTCTTTCAAAGATACTGTATGTAATGGTCCCTCGCCCTCCTGCTCGGAGGGAGGCCACTCAGTCCGGTCCTGTCTGGCCAGAACCAGAGTCCACAGGACAGCCAAGAGCCCACAATAGGGCTGGGCAATCAATACTCACAATCAGGTTTTAGCTGGGTTTGGGCGGCTCAAGCTGTCAGCCCTTAAACAGAGTCTATAACTGAGCTGGGGGCTTGGGCTTGAGGAGGCTCCGGCAGCCAGCAACAAAACAGTCTTTCAGGGCTGGCTTTGGCCTGGGCAGAGCTCAGGCAGCCAGCTAAGCAAACAGTCTACAGCGAGCTAGGTACCAAGTAGGCTTGAGTAGGCTCAGGTTTCCAGCAAGCAAACATTCTTAAGGCTGGCTTTAGCCTGGGTGGGGCTCAGGCAGCCAGCAAAGCAGCAGTCCATAAGGGAGCTGGTAAAGGAGGCTCCTCTTCAGAGCTAGAGCTTCTCTGCACAGTGGAGAGAATAAGCCACCCTGGGGCAGGGTGGCAGAGGGACGCGGACCCACCCTACTCCACCATGTCCCAGCCCAGGGCCCTAGCAGAGGCAGGATTGGCTGCCCCTGCGTCGGCAGGGATCCAGCCGCAACACGCCGACTGAGCCACACCTGGCTCTGCGGCCGGCGGCTCCGTGGCTGCCCCTGGGCCACTTCCTGCCTCCCCAGGGTTTGGTACCTGTGGCCTCCAGGCCTCTTCCGGCTCCTCAGGGTACACGGCAGCAGGCACTCTGGGCCAGTCCTCGTCGGCATCTGGGGATCGGGAACAGCCAGGCGTAGGTTCCCCTCTGGGATGCAGCAGCATAGGCGGAGTGTCCTTCTCCTCCGCAGGCTCTCCACCAACTGTGCTGTAGGGCCTGCCTTTTATACTTCCGGCCCTGCCCCAGTACTTCCGGTGAGGGGGGCAGGGTGATCTAGGCTCCACCCTCCAAGGGAAGTGTAATGGTCCCTCGCCCTCCCGGTCGGAAGGAGGCCACTCGGCCTCACTAAAGACACCCCCACTCAAGTCGTCTCTGGGAACCCGGAGATGGCACCTTCCTCTTCCCCCAAACGGGAGAAAAAGTCCACGTTGATATGGTCCTTACCTACTCGATGCTGAATAGTGAAGGCATAAGGCTTCCGGGTTAGGTACCAGCGCATAATCTAGGGGGTTGTCTCTTTTGCCATTTGTAGCCACTTCAGAGGTGCATGGTCAGTTACTAGTACGAAGGGGCCGCCTATGAGATAATATCGTAAGGTGTCCACCACCCACTTGATGGCCAGTGCTTCCTTCTCAACCACTGCATAATTTCGCTGTCAGGTGAACAGCTTATGACTGATATATTATATAGGGTGTTCTTCCCCATTTACCTCTTGTGAAAGGACTGCCCCCAGGCCTACCTCTGACGCGTCAGTCTGCAGTAGTAACTCTCTGTCAAAGTCAGGGCTGAAGAGCACCGGCTCTTTGCACAGCTGGTCCTTGAGGGTTTGGAAGGCCTGTTGGCATTCGTTTGTCCACCGCACATGCCGAGGGCTGTCCTTCCTCAGGAGCTCTGTCAGTAGGGCTGCGATGGAGGCAAACCCAGGGACAAAGTGGCGATAGTAGCCCGCTAACCCCAGGAATTGCCACACCTGTCTCTTTGTAGTTGGGGCCTCATAAGCCTGTAGCGCCTGGACCTTCCCCACCAAAGGTTGCACTTGGGTCGCCCAAGGGTGTATCCCAAGTATGTGGTCTCTTGCCAGCCAATTTTGCATTTCTTGGGGTTGGCCGTCAGCCTAGCATCCCACAGGGCCCATAGGATGGCAGAGACCTGGTTGAGGTGGTCCTCCCAACAGCAGCTGTAAATCACTACATTGTTAAGGTTTGCAGCCGCATAGGCTTTGTGTGGCTGTAGGACCTAATCCATCAGTCTCTGGAAGGTGACGGGTACCCCATGAAGGCTGAAAGGCATCTGGGTGAATTGATACAACCCATTAGGGGTAGCAAAGGCGGTCTTCTCCCGAGTGCTCGGACTTAGGGGGATTTGCCAGTACCCCTTTGTAAGATCCAAAGCACTGATGTACCGAGCATCTCCAAGGCGGTCTAGTAGCTCGTCAATCCTTGGCATTGGGTAGGCATCAAATTTTGAAATGTTATTGACCCTCCTAAAGTCAGTGCAGAAGCGGACTGTCCCATCCGGTTTTGGGACCAAGACAATGGGGCTGCACCAGTCACTTTGCGATTTCTCAATTACCCCCAACTCTAGCATGGTCTGCACCTCCTTTTCCACTATTTCATGCACGCGGCGTGGCAATGGCCTGGTGGTCTCTCGTATGACCTCCCCTGGGTTGGTCATTATCTTATGTTGCACCAGTGTGGTTTGTCCGGGTCTCGCTGTGAATGTTTTAGGAAAGGACTTTACCAGCCCTTTGGCCTGCTTCAGTTGTTCCTCAGTCAAGGTATCTCCCAATTGCGGCTCTTCTGGGTTGGTGGTAACTGGTAGTTCAGGTCCAGGGTCAGGTTCAGGGGGGTACAGTGTAATCAAGAGCCCCTCCCACTCCCGCCAGGCCTTTAACAAGTTGACATGATATATTTGCTTTTTCTTCTTTCAGTCAGGTTGGGACACTTCGTAGGTTACAGGCCCGACCTGACAAATAACCTCATAAGGCCCCTGCCACCATGCTAGCAGCTTCGACTCCTCCGACGGGAGTAGAAGCAATACCCTCTCACCTGGCGTAAAGGTCCTCCCGCGGGATCCCTGATTATACATCTTCTCTTGGGCTTTTTGGGCACTCTGTAGGTTTTCCCTTGCCAGGTCCCCCACCGAGTCAGTCGTTCCTGGAGCTGCAGGACGTACTGGAGGAGGTTGTGTGAGGGGGATGGCATCTGCTCCCCATTTTCCTGCATGAGGTCGAGTAGCCCCTTTGGCTGTTGGCCATATAGTGACTCAAAGGGGGAGAACTTGGTCGAAGATTGAGGCACCTCCCGGAGGGCCAGTAACGCGGGGTGTATCAGCTGGTCCCACTTGCACATATCTTTCGGAGGGAACTTCCTCAACATATGCTTCAACATGCAGTTGAAGCGTTCCATTAGTCTGTCTGTCTGGGGATGGTAGATGGAGATTTATAAATTTTTTATCCCCAGGAAGTCACAGAATTGGCACAGGAGCTTGGATGTAAAATTGGTGCCTTGGTCTGTCAGGATTTCCCTGGGAAGTCCTACCCGGGCAAAGATTTTCAGGAGCTAGGCGGCAATTGTCCGGGCTTTGATGCTTTGAAGTGGAATGGCTTCCGGAAATCGAGTGGCATAGTCCAGGACCACTAGGATATACTGGAACCCCGCAACACTCTTGGGCAGGGGCCCCACAAGATCCATGGCTGTCCTCTTGAAAGGAGTGCCTATGACGGGCAACGGAATGAGAGGGGCTCTCGGTACACCCTTCGGGGCTGGTCATTGACACTCTGGACAAGAATCGCAAAAGTGTCTGACCTCCCTATGCACTCCTGGCCAGTAGAATTGGGCCAGGATCCAGGCCAGAGTTTTCTTGGGGCCCAGGTGGGCCAGCTGCGGGGACATCATGGGCCAGCTGCAGAACCACACATCGGTGGCATCGAGGAACCACGAGTTGCACCCAAATTTCATTGGTCTGGGTTTCAGGGGTGATCCGGTACAGGCGATCCCCCACCAACTCAAAATAGGGGTATGTGGTGGCGAGGTGGGGCATGTTCAGGGTCCCATTAACCCTCACCAATTGTTCGTATGCCCACCTAAGGGAGGTGTCCTCCTGTTGGTCACGACTGAAGTCTGCCCCCAATGTTGGGGCCTCTTTCTGATCTGGTCCCCTCCTTCCAGGATGTCAGGGTTTGGGGGGCCAGCAGATTGGTCCTCCCCATCGGGGTCCTCCAGGACTTGGTCAGCTTCCTCTATGGGTTCACCTTCAAGGGTGGTCCCTGCAGGCAAGGCCCTATCGGTCATTGTTCGCTGGAGCCCCATGAAGCCCTTCGAGTTTCGGCCCAGGATGACTGGGTACTTCAACTTCAGGGCTAGCCCAACCATCAGGGTCCGGGTTTCCCCTTTTACAGTAACCGGGGTCTTGGGATAAGGTCGCACATCCCCATGGATACACTGGACCTGAATGACCCCTAGTGATGGTTCGGGCAGGGGGGTGAGACCCTGGTGGACAATCATCTGCCCAATCCCCGAATCAATGAGCACAGAGATGGGGGCT
>NW_020664447.1:58766325-58790917 GCF_002925995.2 Terrapene triunguis
GCCCGGGCACTCTTGACGGAGGTGTCCGAGGTGGCCACAGGTGAAACGGGCTGAGTTCAGGGCGTCGGAGCTGGTCCAACACAGTAGGTGATGGGGTGGGCCCAACTATGGCCTGGAGTCTCCCTTCGGTGGGGGCTTCTATCAGAGGGCCCCGCTCTCTCCAGGGCCTTCGTCGGGCCGGGCTGACTTCCCGTCCATCCAAGGGTCTTAGGCCAGGTCGGGGCTCGCTCCTCTGGTCCCAGGTCTTCTCTTCACAAGACTGGACTGGCATGGCGGTTGGAGGACGGGGCCCTGGTGCTACAGAGGTCTCGGCCACCAGAAAGTCCTCCATCAAAGCTACAGCCTTGCTCAGCATAGTTGGTCGATGGCGCATGACCCAAGTCCTTCCGCATGCTGGAAGGATATGCAAAAAGTGCTTGAGCACCACTTGTTCTGCTACCTCAGCCCCTGTATGCTGTTTCGGCTGTAGCCACCGCCAGCATGCCTCTCTCACCTGCTGGGCTACCACTCTGGGTCAGGCTCCTGTTGTGTACATTTTCTCGCGAAGTCACCTCTGGAACGTCTCAGGTGTGATCTCCAGGGCGTCGAGAATTGCGGCCTTCAGTCGCTCATATTCATGGGCTTCAGCCACAGGAAGCACCCTATAGGCAGCTTGGGCTGGGCCCATTAGTATGGCACCAACAAAGTGGGCCATTGGGCCAATGGCCACTTAGCTGCGGAAGCGACTCTCTCAAAGGTAATAAAAAATGTCTCAGGGTCATTGTCAGGCCCCATCTTGGTCAGGCGTATGGGCACAACAGGATCAGGGGGTCCTGTAGCCCCACCTGGGGTTGGGCAGTCCCAAGGTCAGCCAAAGGGCTGCGAACTGCTGCAGGCATTGCTGTTGTTGCTCGCTGTTTTGGGCCCCCAACTCCCAGATCAGCTGCTGCTGCTGACTGCCGAGTTGTTGCAGCAGTTGTTGTTGCTGCTGCTGCTGGCTCTTGGCTAGCCACTTGATTAACCTTTCAACCTCCATCCTCTGTATACCGGTGGAGGGTAGAGGGGGTTCTATAAAGCTTTGCGGTCGGCTCGTCCCCTTATGTCAGGGGAGGGGACACTGCCTGCACGCTCCACCATAAGCAATGGTCCCTCGCCCTCCCGCTCAGAGGGAGGCCACTCAGTTCGGTCCTGTCTGGCCAGGACCAGAGTCTGCAGGACAGCCAAGAGCCCACAATAGGGCTGGCTGATCAATACTCACAGTCAGGTTTTAGCCTTGGTTTGGGTGGCTCAAGCTGTCAGCCCTTAAACAGAGTCTATAACTGAGCTAAGTATCAAAGGGGTAGCCGTGTTAGTGTGGATCTGTAAAAGCAGCAAAGAGTCCTGTGGCACCTTATAGACTAACAGACGTATTGGAGCATGAGCTTTCGTGGGTGAATACCCACTTCATCGGATGCATACTGAGCTGGGGGCTTGGGCTTGAGGAGGCTCCAGCAGCCAGCCAAACAAACAGTCTACAGGTGAGCTGGGGATCTAGGCTCCACCCTCCAAGGGGAGTGTAATGGTCCCTCGTCCTCCTGCTTGGACGGAGGCCACTCGGCCTCACTACACTGTAATAAAGACAAATATGAATAGCTAATCTACATAACACAAAAAGTCTAATCTACATAACACAAAATTAACAGTAATTTAGCTTCTGATCCCAAAGCCTGTGTGTTCTTTGATAAGAGCCTTGGAGGGAGTACAAAAATGTCAATGAGAAAAAAAATGTTTGAAATGAGAGACAGTGTCCCTCTGCTACCCAGTAGAAATCAATCAGTGAAGGGGTTGAACCAAAGGTTAGAAACAGGAACACAAAGTTCAAAAAAGGAAGACATTCTGTACTAGATTCTCTACTGTGCCTAGTCTCTGCTGGATGCAGCAAAAAGAGATGTGGAAATGCAAAGGCCACATTTATGGTTCCTTGATTCTCAGGTCCAGAAGCCGTAGGTCTGTTCTAAATGGCACCAACTGGTTACAGACTCCATGAGTCTATCAACCACCTTAGAACAGCCAAAGCACAGTAGTGCTCCAGCCACCTCCCTATACTACCCTCTCTACACCAGCTGAGGATCCCCCACATTGGTTTAGCTGGGGAGATCCAGCCAGTTATGGGCCCATTTGAACCACCAGAGCAGTGCAAAGAAGCTGGATTGCAGCCTGAAGAAATCTGGCCCACTGACGTAGGAAGGAAGCTTAATGCATAGTACCCATCAAGATATTTTATACTGACATTTAAGATTTATTGACCAAGACAATAATTAATGACACATCTTCTAACCAGAAATGGAAGAGTTTATACATCATTTTTTGGAAACCAGTCTGGTATTAGTGTCTTCTTTTCATCCTGGAGCATCTTTACAGATATGGGAAGCAATACAGTATCACCATTCATTTCTGTCCATGATTTGTTCCTCCATTAATACCAGCCTGGTCATGTCCCTGCATACAATGTCCCACCATCTAGTCAGTGGTCGATCTCTAGGTCAGACTGATGTTTTTTGTGGGTTTTGTTATTTTCTTTGGCATCCTAGCATCTGTTTTTCTGCAATGTCCCCACCACCGTAATCTTTTCAATTATAGCCAATCTTGTACCCTTATTTCACATCCTGTCTCCTTCTAATTTCTTCATTTTTCTTAAAGTTATTCTACTTTACACCTGCCATCTTTTGAAGAACTCTCATGTCTACTTCCTCCAGCCTTCTGATGTCTGTTTCACTTAATGCAGCTGCTTCGATACTCTGGAGTAATACCGGTACTACACTGGTTTCATACATTTTCACTTTAGTAGCAACATAATGTTTTTATCAGTCCATCATTTCATCAATTTCTGTGCAGCATTTGTAGCTAAGGCACATTGCCTTTTAACTGCATCCTTGAGGGAACCATCGGCACTGATCAAGTTTCCTACATACACATATGATTGTACTTGTTCTACAACATCACTGTTGCTGCATTTCAACACTTTATATATTGTTCCTTTTCCAAAATGCAACCACTTTGTCTTCTTCGCATTTAAGTCCAAATTCACACCAATTTTCCATGGTAGTGAAGAGTATCTAGATTAATTCAAATGGGTTTGCTAGTTGTACAATATCATCTGCATAAGATAAGGCTCTTAATTGTAGATTATCCAATGTCATGGCCTCCAACTTATCTAACATTTTTAATATGCGGTTTAAGAACATGATAAAAAGCAACAGTGATTCCATGCACCCTTGTCTTACACCAAACTTTGACTTGAGTTGCTTAATTTTTCACCAATTCTTACAGCACTGCAGGAATCTTAGAACACATCTTAGAACCAGGGGGTTGAACCGTTAAAAATCTTCGTTCAGTTCCAGTTCGGGTTCATCAATATTTTCTAACTCTCTGGTTCAATTCTGGTTCAGATGCTAACTTAGACTGATGATTCAGTAACAGTTTCGACCACTTTGAACCAGTTCAGATAAATTTCCTGAAGATTAGTGTCTCACACTCTTATGCTTACATTGTAACTCCTAACAAAAGAAAACAATGATAAATATTTCTTTCACTATAGAAAAGTTATTTATTTTTTAAGCAAGTTATTTAGACACACTAATACAGCTTTCAAAACTCTGTCAGTCATATTTGACTGCGAGGCGACAAAATGAATTTCATCCCAGAAAATGCCCTTTCTACACTGACTTGTGTAACAGGAACAGCAAACATAATGTTAGCCGATTGATATAGTTCAGGTCTCGTAATTTTTTGTTGCTCCCAGTTGTAAAGGATATTTTCACTTTTATTGAGATGAGGGTCATCAATAAAATAATCCAGGAAGGAACTAATATGTTTTTTGGCCTTGCTTTGTCTAAAATTTGTCTCTTGCTTCTTGGACTTCTCACATACTTTGGGGGGGAGCTCAGGGTCATCATCTCATAATTGCAATTATCTTATCTGGCATTCCATATGATTTTGTTACTTTCCATAATGCTTTCCCTCCAAATTGAATCAAATGCCTTCATTAAGTTGATGAAAACAGCAAATATTAGTGCATAGGAATTGGGTAGTATACTTTTTAGTAGTTTGTGAACCCTCTAGTGGACCTCATTGTCTTCTATGTTCCAGAAGCCACTAGAACCCTGCCAGAGCAACAGTATGTATACTTAACAAGGCCATGCATGTTGTGTATAGTTAGTAAACACTGTTATTCAGACCCCACTGTGCCTGTGTGGTTCCTTCAGATTACCTTTGTTGTGTAACCCACAACTAGTAATTTGTGAATCTCAGAAATGTTAACCGTTTGGTTTGGATAAGCACCAAAAGTCTGCAGGTTTATGTCAACTTATCATCCTCTTTGGCCTAGAAATCCCATGAGAACAGATATAGAAGTATAAGCACTCTGACGAGTACTTCTTATGCAAATTCTCATACTCCCAGAATTTGGTTGGGTTGTAAACACCACAATAATAGCTTCTCTCAAGGTATTTCAGAACTGTTGTTTCTGGTTAATATCAAGATGACAGAGCCAAGCAAAGAGTTTTTTCAACACAAAAATAGTCTATTGAAGTTTCTGAAACACAGAGGTGGTAATCAAAGCTGTGTAATCAGATGAGGTCACACAGGGATGAGGCATAGAGAGAGAAGAGAAAAGGACAAAAATAGATAGAGACCAGGAAGGCGGAGTAGCTGCCAAATGCAAACTGAGTTTCATCCAATATGCAAAACAAATTGAACCTGTGTTCTTTCTGCTTCATACAAGAGTCTGTAATTGGAATTTAGCTGACAGTTTTGTTGATGATGTGGGAGGCAAAAGAAAATCCAGTTCACTCTTCTGTAGCTATATTGGCTCTGCAGTGCTAACAGACGTAACCATTTGTTTTTGTCAATGTAAAATGTAACTATGACTCACTGAGGCTTAGGGAGCAGATATGTAGAGTAGGTAACATTTCTGGATATAACCAACCCTCTTTTAAAGACTTTTTGGTGGTTATATAAAATGGTATTATTAGACCATTTTAAGATTTGAATGTATGCATCTCATATCTAGGAACTCAAAACCACATAATATCACATTTTGTTTTAGCCTTTTTTAATCAGTTATAATGATAGCTAGAAGCAAATATCTCCAACAGCTGGTGATGGGACACTAGATGGGAAGGGCGCTGAGTTATAACAGAGAATTCTTTCCCAGGTGTCTGGCTGGTGGATCTTGCTCACATGCTTAGAGTCTAACTGATCACTATATTTGGGGTCAGGAAGGAATTTTCCCTCAGGTTCAGATTGGCAGAGAGCCTGGGGGTTTTCCACCTTCCTCTAAAGATCACAAGTTACTTGCAGGTTTAAACTAGAGTAAATGGTGGATTCTCTGTAACTTGAAGTCTTTAAATAATGATTTGAGGACTTCAGTAACTCAGCCAGAGGTTAGGGGTCTATTACAGGAATGGGCAGGTGAGGGTCTGTGGCCTGCAATGTGCAGGAGGTCAGACTAGATGATCCTGATGGTCCCTTCTGGCCTTAATGTCTATGAGTCTATAATTTATCACAACACCATTGCAGAGTATTTAATTATCTGTTTAGATGGGTCTATGTGCACCACCATTTGTTAATATTTAACAATATTTAACTTTTCAAAAACAATTTCCTGCTAATGTATATGGATTTTAAAGATACTTTCCATTGAAAGGCTCCAAATGCTCTCCCACATTGGTTGTCAGTGATTCATATGCCCTTTGCTGATGTACGGCAATGTGAGGTGAGCAAGGATCTTACAATGCAATATGTTAAGATAATTGAAACATAAATGTTTAAAAATCCAGATGCTGTAATTGTGTTAAGCATCACTTATAAAATATCTGAAAAATGGACTACCAAAAATTCTGCTTGTCATTTGGATAAATTAACCTTTATATGGCATATCATATTGTATTTTCTAATCTTTATATAGGGCTAGATTGTGCCTTTACACATAGCTTTGAGTAAGAGGTACATAGCTTTGGGAGACACTATGCTTCACAAATATCCCTCTGATTCCCCCTGTTCATGTTAGGGGTTGGAGAGATGTGAAGAGCACAGGAAGGCATAGTAATTTACTGCTGACCTAGCTGCTACACCTAAACTGGCGCAGCTGTACTGTCCATCTGCTGTGGGTGGGATCGGGGGGATAGAATAAGGAAGCTTGTGGACAGTGCTTGATTACTTCCTGAATGTCCAGACTCAAGGTCTGGGTAACCTGTGTAAGGATATAAAGGAGGTTCTTACTCACCCTTACTCCCTAGATCAGTCATGTAGTCCAAGTTACAGTCTAGTTCATCGTAATGTTCCTTGAAATCCCAATGTTAGTGAAGGGCCGTCCTAAGAATTTTTGATTTTTGGTCTGGCATCTGTCACCAATATTAGAAGGTTCACATTTATTAATCTGCGCTTTATAATATTTTATTGGAATCCACTAACTGAACTGTCAATGTCTACCCAGGAAGAACACAAATTTCAGTTCACCCTCATTGTCACACAGAAGGGCCTCTAAACATCACAACTCTTTCCCACGTTGGAGCGAAAAATAAAAGCCTGGTTGATCAGGGAAAAACTCAACATCATGTGCACATCAGAAAGTGGAACTGCCAAACATGCTGTAACTGCTATAAAAAGAAAAAGTTCCAGCAGCACGTGCAGGAGAGCGATATGGCTGATGAACTAATGATTGCCATGTGGCAGTCATTGGTCATCATTGGAGGTAGTATAAGGTTACAATGAGAAAGAAAAAAAACAAATCCAGATAGGAAGTTTAAATCCTGCAGATTAAATATGGTGCTGTGAGGAAGCCCTTAGTTGAAGAATACTTCTCAAAGACTTTAAGAGAAAAGGAGTAAAGGGAAAAAGACAGGTGTTGAGTGATTTTGTGCACCCAGTTTACACAACTTAAAGAGGTTTGATTTTCTGAGGAAAGTTCTCAGGCCACACCACAATGAGTAAATGCAATTTTAAAGTGTAAAATTGCATCTAAACTGGGTGTGAAGTGGTATGTTAAAGGGCACCCAGCTTCATGAGACAGATGTTTGGTTTGCCACTTGGAGTAGGCTGGTTCCAATGTACCTGAGAAATTAAGACCAAGCATATCATGGAAGGAGGCTTTAAACAAAAATGGGATGGGATGGGATGGGATGGGATGGGATGGGATGGGATAGAATTTGGGGACCAATCTTAAATTTTTGGTTTGAGAGTTAAAAGGTTTAACTTTGTCAGGATAGAACATTATGGAAAAAGATGTCAAGATGGCCAGGTTTTCAAAGCATTTGAGTTAGAAACCAATATGTTATAATTCTTTCTATTTTACATTTCAAAGAAACATGCTGAATAATTTTCTGCTAATTCAAGTCCTAAAACATATAGCAGTTGTTAATCCACACATAGCACAAATGGAAACAGTGGCAACATAATGGGCTAAATAATTTCCCGGGTAAATTTACTTACAGATTACACTCAATCTGAGTCCCAGAATAACTCCTGACCCCAATTTTTCTTTAATCTTTCTCAGTGGTTGACCCTTAATGAGTTCCAAAGAACGTGAGACAGGCAGTTAATGACTGTGCTAAAGCTGTTACTCACTGAGATGATACAAATATGATCACACAAGAAGAGATTTACAGAAGAGTTTGTTGCCTGTCTGCACAAGGTAGAGATCTGGGATGAAATCCAGATCCTATTTAGAAATCGCTGAAACTCAGAATAAATTTCAATTTTTGAATTGTTTTATTCCAAACTGGAACAAAAGGATGAAATTTGAAAATTTCCTTTTTAGTCAAAACGTTTTGTTTCAATGAAATCAAAAGCATTTTGACTTGTAGAATTTTTCATTTTGATTTTGACTTTTTAAAGTTTATTTGTATATTTAATTTTATTTGTATATTACTGTTTATTTTACATTTTTCAAAATTAGAGTTTAGAAATAATTTTAGATTGTAATATGATATAACAATGTAAATAAAATAAACAATATAAACATAAAAGTAAAATAAAATAAATGTCAAAATTAAGTCAATCCTACATGAAAAATTGAAACACTTCATTCCAACAAAGTCTGTTTCACTTCGATCTTATGAATTGTTTCATTTTTATTTTTATTTTCTGAAACAAAATTTCATTAAAATCAACCCATTCGCTCAGAAAATTTTGGGGAATCAACATTTTCTGACAGAAAAACATTCAGTCAGGAAATTTTCAACCAGCTCTAATGCTGTACAAGTCAGTGTGAGTGTTGTCATTGACTCCAATAGGGCCAGGATTTGATCCCAGATTTTAAAATATTGCAACACAGAGTATCCTGTTTTGATGTCATTTACAGCAAGAATGACATGATACATCTACATGTCAATGACGTGTACATTCTTTCCCTGTTGTGGTTGAGCAATACTAATAATCATAACCTACCCTGCATACAACATGGTGGAGGTGCAATGCTCTCTCTCAATATAGCTCTCCCAGAGTTTTTCTACAAACTTGCACGTCACATTTTTTAACATCCCTTTACCTTGATCCTGTGAGAAACAGAGCACTCCCAACCAGGCCCATGAGAGAAATTTGGGGTCCCAGTACATCATGTTCACTGGAGCCAAACCCCATCCCAATTCACCCCAGTTACAGACATTTGGGGGGCCTTGAGATCAGTGGCCTGGTACAATTGTCATCCCTTCCCCACTCTCCTCAGCCCTGTTTCCATCATCCATTCCTTTCAATAGGAATTGGGCAATGGTCGCTCACAGGATTGCATTAGCAAGTGGGTATATTGTAGCATCCCACTGAAATTAGTAGCCCTGTTATTAGTGCATGAATAGCATCACTTCAAGGGTGATCTTAAGCAATACTGAGCAATTTTTAAATAGATCTTAAACACTGGCAGTATGCATTTAAACTTTTCTTATTTCTTTTCCCTCTTTATCTGTACAAAGAAAAGCTCCTTCAAACTTTATTCTACCTCTGCAATTCCAAAAGCTCATTCTAGCTGAGCCAAATCAAATTCAGACATCTTGATGCACCTCTGCTCACAGTGATTCTCTGCAGTTGTACTTACTACAATGAAATGATGTCTCTTAAGAACTGCTCTCTATCTATTTGATCATTTTTCTTTCTTCACCCTTTAGTATTTGATTGCTAGCTTCACTTTCCTCACCTCTTTCCCATTTGACCATGGAGTGAGTCACAGTTGTATAGGTCCATTACACCATTTTTCTGGATACTTATGCCAATAGTGCCAGGCTGTAAGTAAAGAGGACTCACAAAGTCATTTTCTTACTCCCCTCAATACTGAACACATCACCCATTCAATTTTTTTCTTCTTCTGCAGCAAAATACTAATTCTGCCTTCAATATCTCACTTCACAGTGGTCTGAATAGTAAGCAGAACAACACAAAATATCATTCAAAGATTCATTACCAGCATATAGACCAGTAGGGATCTTGCTAGGCCAATCTAATTAATCTTCAAGGCACTCATATTATAGTGATGATTCCAGTACAAAACCCTAAGCTAGATGTGATAGTGACAGCTTTTGACATTACGGATGGGGATTCTGTGTTATTTCAAAAGAGTTCTGAAGCTTTATTCCTTTAATAGATAAAAGCACAAACACATCTGTGTTAATGTGGTTAATATGTAGTTCCTATGGGATTACATAATAGTTTTTCATTGACTCATACATTTGAAAGTGTTGCCTAATGCTCAGGGTACCACTTCTAAAGGGAAAACCACAAATCATTAACAAGTCATACAGGCTTTTGACACACCGGAAAAGAGAAAGTTACTCACCTTGTACAGTAACGAGGGTTCTTTGAGATGTATGTCCCTCTGGGTGCTCCACTTTAAGTTCCTTTTGGGTGTTGATGTGTCCCTGCGCCGCAGATCAGAGATTTTTGGTAGCAGTGCTTGGTCAGGGCGTGCATGCGCAGTAGTTATCTCGCTGTGCCGCTGGCGCCTCATGTAGCATGCGCGACCCAACCCGTTCAATTCCTTCTCTACTACAGAGCTCGAGGCATGAACTCCAAAGTAGAGGGGAGGAGGGTGGGTAGTGGAGCACCCACAGGGACAAACATCTCAAAGAATCCTCGTTACTGCACAAGGTGAGTAACTTCCTCTTCTTCTTCAAGTAGTGCCCCTGTGGGTGCTCCACTTCAGGAGACTGTAGAGCAGTGCCCCACTGTTGATGGTAGGGGCTTCGGAGTTGTGTGTGTTGTCGCAGAGAGCACGGTAAAGCCTAATATAGCGTCTGACCTAGAGGATTGAGTGATAGCATAGTGTTTTGCAAAGGTGTGCTCTGAGGCCCATGTGGCAGCCCTGCATATGTCTATTAGAGGGACATTGTTCAGGAAGGCTATAGATGTAGCAGTGGCACGCGTAGAGTGGGATCGGATCCCTGGTGGGGGTTCCTTGTTATGCAGTCGATAGCAGAGTAGGATACAAATAGAGATCCATTTAGATAGTCTCTGGGTTGATATTGCACATCCCTTGGAGCATTCTTTTGTGGAAATAAAGAGTCTTGGAGATTTCCGGAAGGGTTTGGTTCTTTCTAAGTAAAACGCTATGGCTCATCTGACACTGAATGTATGTAGCATGACCTCTTGTGAGGTCCCATGTGGTTTTGGGTAAAAGGTGGGAAAGTGTATGAATTGGTTTAAATGGAAATATGTTGATACTTTAGGCAAAAATTTCAGATGTGGTTGCAACATGACCTTGTCTATAGAGAACACAGTGTAAGGGGTGGGGCAAAAGGTAGTACACTGTATTGGTAATGGTTGGCCCCTACCATGAATCTTAAAAATTGTCTGTGAGCTGGTGTATGGTAATATGAAAATAAGCATCTTGAAGGTTGAGGGCTGAAAACCAGTCCTCCTTGTCTAGTGCTGGAATAATTGTGGCCAGTGTGACCATTTTGAAGATCTAAGATGAGCCACCATCTGCCGTTTTTCTTTTTGATGAGAAAATAATGGGAGTAAAAACCCTTCCCTTTGTATTGAGTTGGAATTTGCTCCATGGCATCCAATTGTAGAAGATGATTCACCTCCTGTTGTAAAAGGTGCTCATGAGAAGGGCCTCTGAAGAGACAGGGAAGGAGGTAGGGTAAGGGGTAAGAAGAGGAAGGGGATGGCATAACCCTATTTTATAATCTCCAGTACCCTTTGATCCATTGTTATTGCTGCCCAAGCATGGTAAAACGGATGCAGGTGGTGGCCAAAAAGTTGGGTAGGAGTATCTGACAGCGTTGTATTGCAGGGAAGGTCGTTCAGACCCTCGACCAAGACTTCAAAACTGTGGCCTAGTGGTAGATGGTTGTGAAGACGAGGACTGAGTTTGAGGAGCCCTACTACTTTGTGAGTGGTATTTATTTCTATTCTGGTTGAATTGCCATTGTGGACAATGGAAAGAGGAGTCTCTGCCCTTTTGGTACTATGTGTACCGTTGTCGCTTATTAGGTGGTGTGTATATGCCTAAAGTGCACAGGGTTGCCCAAGAATCCTTCATAGTGTGAAGGACATTGTCTGTTTTTGAAGAGAAGAGCTTCTCCTGATCAAAAGGGAGATCCTCTCCACCTTGAGTTGGAGCTCTTTCAGAATACCAGATGACTGTATCCATGAGGCCCTGTGTGACGGGTTGGATCACAGAAACCCCCTTGGGAGCTGCCACCCGATGTGCCAAGACTACTTCCATCCCTGTTTTCCCTGCCAGCTCAGGACTCCAGCACTCTGTCTTGCTGAGCCAGACACTCCCGTCGCTCCAACACAGACCCAGGATCTGAACTACTTGCCCCAAAGCTGCAGGTTTACCTGAAAGCAGCTAATAGAAGTGTGCTTGTCTTTAACACTCAGATGCCCAACTCCCAATGGGGTCTAAACCCAAATAAATCCGTTTTACCCTGTATAAAGCTTATACAGGGTAAACTCATAAATTGTTCGCCCTCTATAACACTGATAGAGAGATATGCACAGTTGTTTGCTCCCCCAGGTATTAATACATACTCTGAGTTAATTAACACGTAAAAAGTGATTTTATTAAATACAGAAAATAGGATTTAAGTGGTTCCAAGTAGTAACAGACAGAACAAAGTAAGTCACCAAGCAAAATAAAATAAAATGCGCAAATCTATGTCTAATCAAACTAAATACAGATAAGATCCTCACCAGTTCCAGAATGCTCCCTTTTACAGACTAATCCCTTTTAGCCTGGGTCCAGCAATCACTCACACCCCCTGTATTTACTGTCCTTTGTTCCAGTTTCCTTCAAGTATCTTGGGGGAGTGGAGAGGCTCCTTCTTTAGCCAGCTGAAGACAAAATGGAGGGGTCTCCCACAAGTTTAAATAGACTTTCTCTTGTGGGTGGAGACCCCCCTCCTCACTCCTATGCAAAGTCCAGCTCCAAGATGGAGTTCTGGAGTCACCTGGGCAAGTCACATGTCCATACATCACTCACAGTCTCTATAGGCAGAAGCCATTGTCCACATGGTATCTTGTATGTCTCCAGGAAGACTTCTTATGTGGATTGGAGCATTCCAAGATGCATTGTTCCCCAAGTGCTTCCTGATTGGGTACTTAACCTTGCAAATTCCTTCCTAAAGAAGCTGACCAAATGCCTCACAAAACTTACTTAGAAATTAAGAAAGTATACAACCAATATTCTTAACCTCAAGTACAAAATGATATATGTGTACAGATAGGATGAATAGATATAGTAGACCATAACCTTTACAGAGATATGTTACATGGCACAGGCAGCACAAAACATATTCCAGTTATGTCATATTCCCATAAAGCCAATTAGTTGTCCCGCATTCATGATGGCAGTGAACTGGGGGTGTTTTTCCTCTGGTAGAACCCCAAGGAATTCTTGTAGTTTACTGTAGTTGTCAAAGTTGTACTTTGCAAGAAGGGCTAAGTAATTGGCAACCTGGAATTGGAGTGTTGCCGACATGTACGCTTTTCAGCCAAAAAGGTCTAAAAGTTCGTGTTCTTTGTCCTGGGGAGTGGACCGGAATTGCTGTTGTTTGCTGCAATGGTTGGCAGCTTCCACTAGCAGGGAGTTAAGCTGTGGGTGGGAGAAGAGAAAGTCCATCCCTTTAGCTGGTATGAAGTACTTCCCGGCAGCTCTTTTACTGGTAGGTGATATGGTTGTGGGGGTCTGCCAAATATTTTCTGCTGGTTCCCTAATGGCATAATTGATGGGGAGTGCAATTTTGGATCAAGTGGATGTCTGTAGGATTTGTAGCAGCTTGTGCTGGGTTTCTTGAGGATACTCTTTTAAAGAGTTCCTGAAATTATTTCAGGTCATCTATTGTAGTTGGAGGCAGTGGTATGATGGCTTCGTCAGGGGAGGAAGATGAGTTATGAAATGGCGAAATGCCTTCCTGGTCCGAGCCTTCTTCCTCTTCATCTTCCATGCCTTCAGGTGCCTCTGACATGTCCCTACTCAGGGAAGGTGGAGGAGAGCAAATTTCCCCTCGGGCTGGAGTTGAGGGTCTAGAATATTGGGCCCTATACATCGCCCAAGGATCCCAGGGGGACCACTGCATAGGAGAAGACATCGGTGGGCAAATCCGGGGTTGCCAATACCATTGTTGCATCTCTCAAGGTTGGCGGGACTTGGTCTTAACGGCCTCATATGGAGGACTCCTTTCCACGGATGAAGAATGCCTGGAAGAGACCCAGCTCCCATGTACGTCCTCTTCTTCATTGCTGGAGAGGGGTTGGGGAGCAGGTGAAATGGTTAGCTGCTCTGTTAGTTGGCCCGGCAATCCCTTGGTGCTGAGCAACGGCAACTGCAGCACCAAAGAAACCGCTATGTCTTTCTGGTGTAGAAACTGTTGCAGAGCCGTGTGTTTCTGTGGTGGTGCAGTTGGTGCTGATGCGGTTGATGCCGTGAAAGTATTGCAGTCAACCTTGGTCGAGACGATCGGTGCTGTTCTCGGCCTGTCTGTCGGCACTGACGACTGAGTCAGTGCTGGTGCAGGTGGCATTGTCTGTGGTACAGCTCTCGGTGCTGACTTCCGTACCGGGGTAGTCGGTGCCATGGAGGAGGAGCATCTCGACTCCATTCTGGAGCGGCGGTGCTCAGCAGAGGTCCATGGAGGGACGGTGCCAGAGATGCCCAGAGTTTCAGAGGTGCTCACTCTACTTGAGCTTGGCACCAAGGATAGCAACCTCACTGGGGACCTCTTCTTTCGCTGAGTGTCCCTATTAGGGGAGGTCACGGCTCACTCCCTGTATGATTTGGAAGACTGAGCACTCCCATTAGCAGAGGTTTTGCTCAGGGAACCATCAGCTGCTACCAAAAATCTCCAATCAGAGGCGCAGGGATGCACAGACACCCAAAAGGAATTTAAAGTGGAGCTCCCACCAGGACACTACTCAAAGAAGAATAGTTTTTGTTATTTCACCTCATGTAAACCTGCTGCCATGAAATGATGCCTTAAAATAATGTGATGTCTGATTCCTTGAAAATAGATGAGAAAGGTACTGCATGTTAAAGACTCATGTCTCAAGAATCCAGGATTCAGATACTGTTTTTCCCACTTAGGTAAAATTAATTACCAGTTAAATTAAAATCAGAAAACAAAGCTCCTGTTTTCCTGCTACCATGCTAAAAGGAGAGCCAAATACTCTCTCTGCATATGCTAATCCCAGGAGCCCTATGATATAAAACCAATTAAGGGCTTTATTCATGTTAGGTAATACCTTACTCCTCAAATAATCCCATATCTTCAATGGCACTAGTCATGGAATAAACTACTGCTGACTATGAATAAAGATATCAGAATATATGGAGATATACCTATCTCATAGAACTGGAGGGGACCTTGAAAGGTCATTGAGTCCAGTCCCCTGCCTTCACAGCAGGACCAAGTACTGTTCCTGACAAATTTTTGCCCCAGATCCCTAAATGGCCCCCTCAAGGATTAAACTCATAACCCTGGGTTTAGCAGACCAATGCTCAAACCACTGAGCTATTCTTCCCCCACAGAATCTAGCCCTAATTAATTGATTAATAAGATTTTGTGCCAAATCCTGACTTTAGGTACAGCAATGATAAATGGGTGGTGTATAACTTTACCACTCCTGGATTAGTCTCAGATACATCTCCAAATCACAATATCTCCCTGTTTTCTCCTTGCTCCTGGTGATGGTAATTTACTATTGTCCTATACAATCAGTAAATTACTACCACCCTCATGGTGGCTCAGCTACACTGGCCAGTGAGTGGTGGGAAGGGATGGGGACAAGGCTCTGCACCCATCTCTACCACTTCCTGCCTGTTACAGAAGTGCTCTATCTCTGTATATATGTATACTTAGTAGTTAATAGGTTAGGTGGCACCCAAAAATATATATAGCATAATTCTTGGATCCTGTAAGACAATAATTTTGTTGTTGTGCACTGCAAGTGGCTTCCTCTGGCAGCTCCTAATACTACCTATATGCTACAGGCATGTAGATCCCCTAATTCCTGCATGCCAAGATTCCAGATCCAGGTAGCCTGAGTAGGTAGGGGAGGGAAAGTTCTTACTTCCTCTTACTCCTCTGGGCAGGCACATAGTCCAAGTCACAATCTAGCTCTCATCATGATGTTATAGGATGGAAATCACGGAAGTCAAAAGAGGAATAAATATATTTGACCAGATAGAAAAATGATGTTTAGTCATTTTCAATAGAAAGTAATTTACATTAGACAGAAAAAATATAGTGGAGTCAAACAGTCAACAGAACTGTTTGTTGTTAATCAATCCTTATTAAACAATGTCATATTGAAAATATTATCTACACACTGTACCTCACTTTTTAAATTTACCATGTGGGAAACATACTGGCTCAAATATACCAGTTATTCATGTGACCTTTCAGTCTGCCAATGGCTGTCTTGCTCTTATATCTCTTTGAAAACACTATATGTATTTCATTTGTTTTAGGAGTGCTGAATGTAAATTCCCAAACACAGAAATACAGGTAGATAAAGAAGAATGGGTTGTACTGTGCAGAGTACAAAAACTATTTAGGTCTTCTTGACCCTTGAACTAATGTCCCCATTCTTTATGCTGCAGCCTGATAGGTAAGAAATGAGTCATGCCCACGAATGTGAAACATTTCTAAAAGTGCCAGTGGATCAGCACAAAATGTTAGATTATGCAACTTTTACTCATGTGCTTAAGCACTTACTCATGCAAATAGCACCACTGAAGTTAATGGATCAACTCACAGGAGTAAGGTTGACTAAGGACTCCATAACCTGGCTCCATAATCAAAGGTATTTAACATAATTGTTTCCATTCCGTCTTTTGGTTAATTTGAAGTACAGTATCATTTAGTAATTGATATGTTTTCTGGTGGGGAAAAAATGTTCTTGCAGGAAAATGGCAAGCTAGTAGGTATGATTATCTAAATATGGGGGAGGGGTTACATCTGAATACTGCATTCCTATTTAGGGAAATTTTCACATTCCCACAGTTACATATTGGTAATATAGTGATGGTTAAATAAAAATAAGTTATACATGCCTGCCCCTCATACATCACTCATTAGAATGGACAAAAAGTCCCACATACAATGTAAAAGGAATAGGCACATGAACGCATGACTTTTAACAAAATTCAGTGCATATTTCAAAAATTGTACAACACCTCCAGTAACAATGATAGGAAAATAGCACAGCACAATCACAGAGTAAGAAGTACAAGTACATGTTGTGACCCAGGATCCTCTTGGTGCCAACTGGATCTGATGTCTACAATACCGTGCCACAGTGTGACCTATGAGGTCTCTACCTACAGCCAGTAACACACTGGTCATCTTAGCCATTGCAAAATGTTGGTGAGGGTAATATTTAAGAAGTTATGTATCTATACTGGAAATTATGTTCTTAGAGCCTTGAAGTTCAAAACAGGTCACCAGGAGGTGACCAGTCTTGGACAGATTCTGTTCAGGCATGGGATAGGAAACACTTATCTCTTTTTGTCCAATCAATCGTTCATTGTGCATTGTGCCTCTCACAAAGTAAGCCTATCTGCATACGGAGTCAGATGCTAATTAAAAGATTGAGAAGAAAGGAAGACTACCAGGAAGAACAATCAGCAGGGCATCTCCTGTTTATGAATAAGGATCAAAGGACAATGTTGATATATCTGGAATTTGATATATCTGGAATTGCAAAGAGACACTTTTCACTGAGGAGGCAAAAGGACAGCATGCCATGTCTCATGAACAGAAAATCACAGCCAAGCCTGGCTGTAATAAGCTGGAAGGACTTTTGGTAAATTTTCGCTCTATATGGCATGACAATGTGTTGTTAATTAAGTTTAGGCTCTAGAAAGCATTATGATTTTATTTTATATGTAACCATTTGTTTCCAGTATTTCTACTTGCGTCTCAAATTTCTGTTCTTTGTCAAACAAACTTCTTCTTGTTTATAATAAATATCCTAAATCAGGGGTTCTCAACCTTTTTCTTTCTGAGGCCCCTCAACATGCTATAAAAACTCCATAACCCTGCATATACATGGTGTTCTTCATATAAAAGCCAGGGCCGGTGTTAGGGGGTAGCAAGCAGGGCAATTGCCTGGGACCCCACAAAGCTAAGTTGCTCAAGTTTTTACTTCAGCCCCAGGTGGTGGGGCTCAGGGCCCCAGGCTTCAGCCACATGCGGTGAGGCTTTGGCTTTCTGCCCTGGGCCCAAGCGAGTCTAACACTCGCCCGGCTTGGAGGACCCACTGAAACCGGCTTGAGGTCCCTCAGGGGGCCCCGGACCCCGGGTTGAGAACCACTGTCCTAAATGACTGAAACTGTACCATAGAATCTTTATGGATAGAAAGTCCATGCTTTGAATAAAAAGAATATAGCAGTAGGAATATACTGCTGACCACCTGACCAGGATGGTGATGGTGACTTTGAAATGATCAGGGATCTTAGAGATACTACAAAAATAGAAAACTCAATAATAATGGGGGATTTCAGCTATCCCCATATTGACTGATACAGAGGGTCTTCTTCAGACAGATCATGCTATACTGGCTCCACTCTCCTCTCTTCCACTGCTTCAGAGCCTGATGAACTCATCCAAATGAAAGTCTTGTAATTATGAAAATGAGGATATTGCTATCCTACATTTTCTTAAATCTTAATGAATGGAGAATCTGTCTTAGCATACATAGAAAACAGCAAATTACAATACACGCTGCTTTCCCCTTAGAGGCTTAATTTTAAACCAAACCATAAACCAAGAACTTGAGAATAATGATTTCACTCGAGCTTATTGACTGTAAGATGTTAGGTTCCTGAGGCATTCATTCAATTGATTTTACCACTCTGTTTAAATAGGATTTGCTATTTTGAATAAAATTTGAACTCAAAATAAGAGACAACTCATTTCTCATTTAACAAAATAAGAGTTATCTTTACAAATAGAAATAACCTTAAACAGTGAACTGAAACAAAAATATTCAAATTAACGTTAAGTACGGTTTATAAGGAAAGAAAACTCCAACACCACTGTTCACTAACCCCTGCCCCTCCATTTTGCATACATTTCTATTCTTGACAAGAAAAACAAGAGCATGGAATTTCCTATTCAAGAACTCCTTCTGCCAGAACTCTCATTATCCGAAGAAGCATTGGAAAGCTTAGAGATGCTACACTGGATGTGTGATTTCTGCCCTCCCTGCCAAAATGTATCTTTTACCCTTTAGAACTATAGGCCCAAACTCCCCATTCTGTCCCCATGCATCATCCCCTTACCACCTGTGATGCTGTCTGAACAGGTTACCAGCTCTGTGACATAGACAGACCGGCTCAGATCAGAGCAACAGGGCAATTCACTTGTGTATGCATATCAAAGGACTGAGTGTGTCAATATGTATTCAGGCCAATTCACTTGTGCTGATAGAAATCAAGAGAGATGTTGATTGCATTGTTTTCATCTCTCTGTATCCTGTACTTAATTAGCCTTAGATTGAAATGTGCGGTAGTGTTTAAATGTGTATTTACTTGATGTGTAAAGCTACATAAAAACGAATGAAGAATTATTTCTGGCTATCACATTGTGTTTACATTATATTTACCCATTGGAGACTGGAGCCTTGGAAATATAAATGAAGGAACATGTTGACTTCAAAGCGTGAGTCTTTGAGTGTTCAACAATGGGGAATCTACAGACCCATGCTGTCCTGGAAGCATTTTCCAGACTGTTTTCAACTATAAGAAGGAACCTTGGGAGCGTTTCCGCATCTCTGATCTATTTGGATGCTGTCAGTGGGGCGTTCCAGATACAAAACAGAGATCTCCAAAACCATTATGGAGAAATAAGCAGATACATCATCTCTGTTATCATTTGGACTCACAAACTTTGACTCACCTGTTATGTATTGTACCTGCTTTAACCTCTCAATAACTCTCCTTTTCTTAACTAATAAATCTTCAGTTAGATTACTAAAGCTATCTGCGTTGTTATGGGTGTGAGATCCAGAGTATCCACTCACCTGAGGTAAGGGACCGACCCTTTAGGGTTGGAAGAACCTAATGTGAAGTGAATATTGGTTTTAATCACCTTTTATCACAAAGTCCAGTTTGAGTGGCAAGCTATGCTGGAGAGCCTAATGGTACTGTTTGTGGCTCCATGGTAAAGCTAATATACTACTCCAGGAGTGCATGCTTGCTACTGGTTTGGTGAGATCTAATTATAGAATATACCATCAGTTTGGAGTGTCAACCCTGTTTTCTGATAGTCTGACCTAAGATTGGCACTCTCAGTTGTGAGCCACATATCAGGCACTGTGACACCACCTCTGCAGCAATATCACTCAAAATGCCCTACTGACAGGGTCATCCCCTCTGCTCTGAGTTCCCCCTGAGGACCAATCCAGGGGCAGTAGCCTGGGAGACAGTGAAATCTGCAGCAGAGATATGATGCCCAGCAGCCAGAATTCCAGAGAGCATCAGAAGGAAATACGGAGAAACAGCATCTCTCTGTGAATGGTCTTAAACTCTGGTAGATTATTGAGTTGTCTGTGAATGCTATAGCTGAATTCACTGGAGAGGACACAAACACCACTCCCTCTGTAATAATCTAGAGGAAACCACAGAATTCCCAGTTCCCTACGTGTGATTTTTTTTTTTTTTTGCACAAGCTGTCTCTCTCTCCTTTTATTTATTGATTAATAAATTTCTAGTCTTGACACAGAGTCATTGGCTCCCTCAACAGTAGAGGAAAGCTAATAATGAGCCTCAAGCTTTTAAAAAAGTTCAGTGCCCATTCCTTTGTCTTTGTTAAAGTTGCTCAAAATGTCTGGGGCTTTGAAAGTGAAGTCAGTATTGTTTCCTACTTAGAATGGCAGCACTTCACTGTGACCTGCCTCACACAAGTAAGAGGTGGATCTGATAAGGGTAGGGGGTATAGAACAGCCCTTACTACATAGCCTACAGGGAAGGAGTTACAGGAGTAACTGAGTGAAATATGGATTTGCATATGCAGGGCTTTGAAACAGTTGGGTTTTCTAAGTGTCATTATAGCTAATTAATGTATTTGTAAACAGCCAATTTTTTTGTTTAATGTACCCTGGAGCATGTATTTGGGAAGGGTTTGTTGTTACCCAAATTAACCACCAGAATTGATAGGGAACAGCAAGAGATGGAGTCCTGCCAACATAAAGATGGAGTCCTGTAATGGGAATTGACACTACCTTATGTTACCTATTACATTAGAAAAGCAACTACTGCAGTAAGAAGCCAGATTGGGCCAGAGCCAATCTGAGAAAAATTGGGTCATGATAAGATTTCCAAGGAGGAGAGGTTAAAGGAGAATGGAACCATGGTGAGAACAGCAGCAGTAAGCTGGACCAGTTAAGAGAAGCTGGACCAAGTTGTATCTTATAAGAAGAGTTAGACTACATGGAGGTGTTTGTGAGCACCTTGGGAGAATAAAAGGGTTCAGTCCCAAGGAGAGCATGAGGAAACTACACAGGTACACAATGTGGCAAGGCATCTCCTCACATCAACATGGGTTATTGTGAGCACATAAAACCTGTCCTCTCTCAATATGTTGGCTCCTAATGGAATACGATGTTCAAGTTCTCAGTTCTTCTCTAGAAGGCTCATAATGATCTGGCCCCAGAGTCAAGGCCCCAATTAGCAACTCCAGTCCTCTGACACAAGTGAACGGTCTACTGCAAAAGTAAAGATCTTTGGGGAGGAGCTACAGCTTTATCAGGGGCTGGTCTAAGGCTGTGGAATGTGCTCCTCCAGGATTTAAGAACCATTTAAAATCTTGATAAGAACATAAGAATCGCCATATTTGGTCAGACCAAAGGTCCATCTAACCCAGTATCCTGTCTTCCAACAGTGGCCAATGCCAGGTGCCCCAAAGGGAATGAACAGAACAGGTAATCACCAAGCGATCCATCCCTTGTCACCCATTCCCAGCTTCTGGGATTATTATTAACAGATACTCTCTTCCAAGTGCAAGACACATTTTTGCAACCTTGACTTCACTAAAGAAAACACATAACATTTCATAACTAAACAAACAAACCAACAAAAAATCCACCCACAGCATTCATAGATTCCAAGGCCAGAAGGGATCATTGTGATCTTGCAGTCTGGCCGTCTCTATAACACATGCTATAGAAATTCCCCAAAATAATTTCTAGAGTATATATTTTGGAAAAAATGCCCAATCTTGATTTAAAAATTGTCAGTGATGGAGAATCCATCATGACTCTTGGTAAATTGTTCCAGTGATTAATTATCCTCACTGTTAAAAATGTATACCTTATTTCCAGTCTAAATTTATCTAGCTTCAACTTCCACCTATTGGATTGTGTTATACCTTTCTCAGCTACAGCCCATTATCAAATATTTCTTTCCTATGTAGGTACTTATAGACTGTAATCAAGTCACCCCTAAACCTTCTCTTTGTTAAACTGAATAGATTGAGTTCCTTGAGTCTATCACTATAAGTCATGTTTTTTCTAATCATTTAATCTTTCCTGTGGCTCTTCTCTGAACCCTCTCCAATTTATCAACATCCTTCTTGAATTGTGGATAACAGAACTGGACAAAGTACTCCAGCAGTGGATTCAACACTGACAATACAGAGGTAAAATAACCTCTCTATTCCTAGTCTAGATTCCCCTGTTTATGCATCTAACGATTACATTAGACCTTTGGGCCATAGCTTCAAACTGGGAGCTCATGTTCAGCAGATTATCCACCATGACCCCCAAATTTTCTTCAGAATCACTGTTTCCCAGGATAGAGTTCCCCATCCTGTAGGTATGGCCTACATTCTTTGTTCCTAGATGTATACATTTACAATTAGCTGTATTAAAACATATTGTTTGCTTGAGCCCAGCTTACCAAACAATCCAGATCACTCTATATCAATGACTGTTCCTCTTCATTCTTTATCACTCCCTCAATTTTTGTGTCATCTGCAAACTTTGTCAGTGATGATTTTATGTTTTCTTATTTTATGATTTTTATTGATAAAAATGTTAAATAGCAAAGGGCTAAGAACCAATCCTTGCAGGACCCCACTAGAAACACACCTGCTCAATATTGATTGCCCATTTACAATTACAAGTTAAGACCTCTCAGCTAGCCATATAGTCAGCGCTTTTAATCAATTTAATGTGTCCCATGTTCATTTTATATCATTCTGGTTTTTTTGTCAGTCATGCACCAAGTCAAACACCTTACAAAAGTCTAAGTATCAACACTATTGCCTTTATCAACCCAACTGGTAATCTCATCAGAAAAAGATATCAGGTTAGTTTGCCAGGATCTATTTTACATAAGTCCACATTGATTGGCATTCATTATATCATCCATTAATTCTTTATTAATTGAGTCCTGTATGAGCCGCTCCATTATCTTGCTTTGGACTGATGTCAGATTGAGAGGCCTGTTATTAACCAGGTCATCCCATTTATTCTTTTTAAATATTGGCACATTCACTTTTTTCTAGTCTTCTGGAACCTCCCCATTGTTTCAAGACTTATTGAAAAATCAACATTAATGGCCTAGAGATCTCCTCAGCCAACTCTTTTAAAATTCTTGGATGTAAGTTATCTGGATCTGCTGATTTTAAAATGTCTGAATTTAGTAGCTGCTCTTTAATATCCTTCTCAAGGTCCCCTCCAACCCTATGATTCTATCCTCTGGAGATACTAATGGAACGGATATGATGCATTACCCCCTGGGGGAGAGGAGAAAATGGAGAAGGGCCCCTATGTGACAGAGAACAGGCTTATTGCTTGATACATAACTGGAGCATAATAAGATGCCACAGTGATGGGCAAGATATAAGAACCTAAATGGCATAGAATAGAGCAGGGGGAGGCAACCTATGGCACGCGTGCCGAAGGCGGCATGCAAGCTGATTTTCAGTGGCACTCACACTGCCCGGGTCCTGGCCACCGGTCCAGGGGGGCTCTGCATTTTAATTTAATTTTAAATGAAGCTTCTTAAGCATTTTAAAAATCTTATTTACTTTACATACAACAATAATTTAGTTATATATTATAGACTTATAGAAAAAGACCTTCTAAAATGTATTACCGGCATGCGAAACCTTAAATTAGAGTGAATAAATTAAGACTCGGCACACCACTTCTGAAAGGTTGCCAACCCCTGGAATAGAGGAACGTGGCTGGAAACTTTAGAGAAAACTCAAATGCCAATGTAAACTCTGTATTTGGGAGGAGCTACCAGGGACCTTAAATTAGCATGATACAGACACAAGTTATAGCTTCCAAAGGGGCTGGCAAATTGGGAAGAGTTAATATTTAAATCTAACATTCCTATAAATTTCTTTAAGAACATTCATTGAATAACCCTACTGGCTGGTAGCAGTGTTGTTAGAGTGGTTTCAGCACTTCTTGTTCTGTGTAAGGGGTAAGGCCATCCTTGTACACATATCTCTAACACAAGGGAGAATGGGATTAAATTTCCTGATGTAGCTCTGTAAATATTGACACAAAAGAGAAGTATATATTTAAAGAAATTATAATGAGCCAATTTCATAGGGAAGTAAATCTTTGAAATTCATATTCCCTTGCACCTGTTGTTAAAGTTGTTAGTCCCACTAGATCTTAATGCAAGATTATTTCAATAAAACAGCAGTTATACACACTTTACAAACAAAGTGGAACCTAGGAATTTCTGTACCAAACAGATCAAATGAATTTTTCTAGTCCAATATTCTGTCTCCAACAATGGCCATTGGCAGAAGGAAAGGCATAGAACCTCCAAAATGCAGGAAGTAATATACATGTAGGGAGGAATTTCTTCTTGACCTTTGCTGCTGATCCGTTTATTTCCTACTACATGAGAACTGAAAGCCTTTTTAAAGTGGTAATACATTATTTATAAAGGTAAATCAATTATGGTGCAGGAAAAACACTCCCATTTAAATTGTCTAGGAGCTGTGTACAGGATCTAGCCTATTCAGTATATGAAATGGTGGCAATCTGTAGTCTTATACACACATTATAAAAGTCATCAATCCCCATTCCTTTTAACCATCGTTTTGGTGATAATTGAATGTTCAAAGTACTTCACATCTATTTTTCTTCAGCACTAAGTGAATACTAA
>NW_020664447.1:58800917-58801423 GCF_002925995.2 Terrapene triunguis
CTAGGGCATGGCAGGGGCGGGGCTAGGGCAGGGCTCCCTGGGTTCACACCCTAATGAAATGTGCTGCGCACGCCTATGGGCAGAAGCTTGGTCCTGCCGGCTCCCCTGCCTCGTCCCGTAGTGTGCTGGGTTCCTGCCCCTCCTCCTCCTCCTCTCCGTCCCTCCCTCCCTCCCTGCTGGCCGATCAGCTGATGGCCCTGGCGAAGGACGGGGTCGGGAAGGAGCAGAGTCAGCGTGCTCGCTGCTCCCGGCGGAGGCAGAGAAGAAGCGGGGGCAGGGCCTTGGGGAAGGGGGGTGGGTGGAATAGGGGCATATCCCCTCCAGCCCCCTGCCCTGACCCCCCTCACATACACCCAGCCTGCTGCCCTGACCCCCCCACACACACACCCAGCCCTTTGCCCTGAGCCCCGCAGCCCCGCACACCCCCCAGGCCTGTGCCCTGAGCCCTGTGCCCCGCACACACCCCAGGCCCCTGCTCTGAGCCCTGTACCCCCCTCATACACACC
>NW_020664447.1:58801523-59012831 GCF_002925995.2 Terrapene triunguis
CTCTGCCCTGACTCTTGCACCCCCCCACATACCCAGCCCCCCTACACACCATGCACCCCCACATCCTGACTCTTGCACCCCCCCACATCCCCACCCCCACCCTGAGCACCAAACGGGAGCTCCTGCACACATACCCCACATTCCCACCTGCACCCCTCACACCAAATGGGATCTGCCCAGGTAAGTGCCCCACACCCAAACCTCCTGCCCCAACCCTGAGCCCCCTCCCTCATTCTAGCTCCTGGCCAGACCCTTCACCCCCAGCCCTGTGCTCAGTGCACTCCCACCTCAGCTCAGGGCAGAGAGAGGAAGAGAATGGGCCAGAACCAGGGAGAAGGTAGGTACCCACTGTATGTGGACAGGGCCGGGACCCCAGACCGGCAGCGAGCTGAGCGGGTCCGGCAGCCGGGATCCCGGCCGGCAGGAGCCGGCGGATGGAACCCCTGAGCGGCAGTGGGCTGAGTCCTGGCTGCCGGCCCCGCAAAGCCCGCTGCCGGTCTGGGGTTCTGGCTGCCGGACCCTTGCCAGCTGGGATCCCAGCCGCAGGCCCTGCTCAGCCCACTGCCGGCCTAGGTGAACAGAACCCCAGACCAGCAGCGGGCTGAGCGGGCCGGCGGCGTAAGAGCAACATTTTAATTTAATTTTAAATGAAGCTTCTTAAACATTTTGAAAACCTTGTTTATTTTACAATACAACACTAGTTTAGTTATATAATATATAGACTTATAGAGAGAGACCTTCTAAAAAACATTAAAATGTATTACTGGCACGCGAAACCTTAAATTAAAGTGAATAAATGAAGACTCGGCACACCACTTCTGAAAGGTTGCCGACCCCTGATCTAATCTATACTGTTCTCTGTTGGGGGCAAATTGCATTTGGATGTTAAAAATGCAACTGGAGCTGCATCCCTCCTCTAAGAAGAAAAAGATTTTTGGCAAATAAGTGTCAAACATGTTTACTTAGATGGAAAGATATTCCTCAGGAGAAAATAAATTTCAAACTCAAATCTCTCCGAGGTAGATTTCGCTAGATATATAACATACAAAATAAATGAGTCAGAAAACTTTAAAAATTCAGGTGCCCTTCTTCAACATTTAATGTCACTCTGAACTGAAGCTCAGATCAATATCAAACCTAAGTAATAATCTTTTTATAGCTGTACACTTGGGGAATAGGACAAAAATAGGATTATCATATCGTCACAGCCATGCATGACCACAACTTTTATTGAATTTGTTACTTGAACTTATTTAATCATAAATATTTTCTCTCCATTCAGCAGTAGAACTTGTCCAGTGGCTCTAATAGATAATCAAAGCCTCCAGCTGCCCCCTGAACCAGTGGAATGAATCATCCCAGCCTGCCTCTTCCCTATGGCCCAGGTCCTGCTCTCACTGAAGAGAATGGCAAAACTCCCACTCTGCTGAGTGTCATAGGAGCAAAGGAGAGAAGTTTGGGCCCAAGACTGCAGACCTATACATTGTGAGCTGCTCCTGTGTCTGGCTGTGTCAGGAGTCTTCAGAACATGGGTGGCCTTCAAGGACATTTGCATTAGACAGCGAAGATTCAGAGTCATGCAACTTTTTCCAGACCAATTCTTTGTCTCTGCCCCAAGCCCCCAAGGGACTAGTCTGGGAGCTCCCCCAAGTTAGGAAACACTGAATTTCTGGATGCTGAGGGGAAGGTGATAAGAACCGCCACTGCACTTGCCAGTCTGCTCACTTCCTGACCTCCAAACCAGGCAGCCAACATGCTGGGAATCCAAACATCATTAAAACACAACTGAGTCGCCCACAAAGAATTACACACAGGTGTCATTACCATTCAGGAAAGCAAAACTGTGTCAAAGAGGGTGGATAGAGAAACTCTTTGTCATCAAAAGCAGGGAGGCTCTTTTTGCCTGCCCAGCTCATAAACCATGGGCTGGGGCAACAAAGGGATAGCAGGCTGCAAACATGCCATCAGACCTGCTCAAATGCCCCTGATCAATGAAAGCTACTAGAGGCATAGCTCAGTCCTCCCTCACTGTAGGACTGCCAAAGCACTATCCCCATTGAGGCTTTTTTACTCTGCAGGAAGCTATGACTTTCCATAGTACTACATCCACCCATGCAACCCTTGCTCCTCCCCTGATCATCCAGAAACCCATCTCCAGAGGGACATGCAGTCAGGGAGCTGAGCACACTGGATATTGACACCCTGTCCAAATCTCGCCCCATCCTGCAGCCCACCTAGGTCTCATTTCATGTTGGCCTTCCATGGCTGCAGGGGAAAGAGAATGATTTTATTCAAAACCTATGTGAATAACTCCACCCCAAATGCTTGCCTTGCAAGGATCAGGTGGGCAGAGTATACTCACCGTGTATTTACTTTTTAAACCAACTTTCTTTTGGACTTTAGAAATATTTGTTTTAACTTTCAAATTTCACTAAACTGTGCAGGGCCGGCTCCAGCTTATTTGCCACCCCAAGCGGCGGGAAAAAAAAAAAAAGATAAAGCCGCGATCGGTGGCACTTCGGCAGCAGCTCTACCGCGCCGCTTCATTCTTCGGCGGCAATTCGGTGGCCGGTCCTTCCCTCCGAGAGGGACTGAGGGACCCACTGCCGAATTGCTGCCGAAGACCCGGACGTGCCGCCCCTTTCCATTGGCCGCCCCAAGCACCTGCTTCCTGCGCTGGTGCCTGGAGCCGGCCCTGAAACTGTGACTGCATTAGTAAAATGAACAGAGAAAAGGAAACAAAAGATAGGAATCCTGAAAGGCTGTTTTTTTTTAGTTTTTCTTAAAAATCCTAGATCCTCAATTTTTTGCGTATCTCAAATATTTGTTTGTTAAAGGCTAAACAATGTCTCACAGAGCACTTTGGTATGGAATCAAACAGTTCCACAGCTCAGGCTGACTCCACAGTTAGAATCCTCACATGGGACTTCTACACCACATCTCAGGTTTCTGTGCAGCAGGTCTGTGGTAGTCAGCCCTGCCCAGGGGCTTGAATCTAGTCTTATGATCAAACCTGTGGAGATGATGTCACCAAAGGCTCAACTGACTGGCTCATGGTGACTTGCCTAGCTTCTCTTTTTGGGAATGGCAGGGAAGGGAGTGAGGACATCTGGAGGCTGTTACCTTATCTCAGATACTATATCACAGAAAAGCCTGTAATTAATTAAGTTTAATAAAATGTCTTCCTCAGCCTGGCTGTCCCTGGTTAATAACTCAGATATCCTGATTACCTGCAGATATGACAAACTTCAGGAAGAGTGTATTTCAAACAGCATTGGTCTAAGAGTATTCATCAGTCAGTTCTGTTACCTCACATTTAGAAACATTTTTTTGGAGAAGATTACGGTATAATAGGGTTGGCAGGTGTCTGGTTTTCGACCAGAATGCGCAGTCAAAAAGGGACCTTGTGCTGACCAGGCCGTTAAAAGTTTGGTTGGCAGTGCTGCAGGTCTAAGGCAGGCTAGTCCCTACCTGTCCTGGCACCACATTGCACCTCAGAAGTGGCTAGCAGGTCCGGCTCCTAGGCGGGGTGGCCAGGGAGGCTCCACGCGCTGCTCCCTCCCTGAGCACTGGCTCCACACTCCTATTGGCCAGAAACCAGGGCCAATGGGAGCTGGAGGGCAGTGCCTGTGGGCAAGAGCAGTGCGCAGGCCTCCTGCCCACCCTCCCACCCCGCCTAGGAGCCGGACTTGCTGGCTGCTTCTGGGGCACAGTGTGGTGCCAGGACAGGCAGGGATCCTGCCTTAGACCCACTGTTTCGATGACCGGGAGCCACCCAAGGTAAGCCCACACCCCAACCCTGAGCCCCACCCCCCTGCCCCAGCCCTGAGCCCCCCAAACCCTGAGCCCCCTCCTGCACCCTAAACCCCTCATCCCTGGCCCCACCCCAGAGCCCACACCCACAGCCCATAACCCCTCCTGCACCCCAACTCACTGTCTCAACCCACAGCCCCCTCCCATACCTCAAACCCCTCATTCCCAGCCCCACCCCAGAGCCTGCACCCCCAGCCGGAGCCCTCACGCCCCTGCACCCCAACCCCCTGCCACAGCCCAGAGCCCCTTCCCACACCCTGAACCCTACCCCCATCCCAGAACCTGCACCCCCAGCCCAGAGCCCATACCCCCTCCCAAACCCCCTGCCTCAACCTGCAGCCCCCTCCCACACTCTGAATCCCTTGGCCCCACCCACCCCCAGCCTGGAGCCCCTCATCAACGGCCCCACCCCAGAGCCTGCACCACCAGCCCAGAGTCCATACCCCCTCCCACACGCCAACCCCCTGCCTCAACCCGAAGCTCCCTCCCGTACTGCGAATCCCTCAGCCCCACCCCCAGCCTGGAGCTCCCTCCTGCACTCCAAACCCCTCATCCCTGGCCCCACCCCAGAGCCCACACCTCCAGCCCAGAACCCATACCCCCTCCCTCACCCCAACCCCCTGCCTCAACCCGCAATCCCCTCCGACATTCTGAATCCATCCATCCCACCTCCACCCCAGCCTGGAGCCCCAAACCCATCTCCCTGGCCCCACCCCAGAGCCCGCATCCCCAGCCGGAGCCCTCACTCTCTCCGGCACCTCAAATCCCTGCCCCATCCCGGAGCCCTCACCCCCAGTGAAAGTGAGTGAGGGTGGGGGAGAGCGAACCACCGAGGGAGGGGGAATGTAGTGAGTGGGGACAGGGCCTCAGGGAAGGGGTGGGGCTAGAGTGTTCGGTTTTGTGCAATTAGAAAGTTGGCAACCCTAGGGTATAACATGATCTGGCAAAACTTGACAAGAATTCACATCCAGCCTCTCAGCAGTCTTCCTGAGAGAGCTGATTTCTAGTTTTATGTAGGTTTTAGTGTATGAATTACAGAATAGAAGGGCCCGATTCTGAAGCATGCTAGAAAAATCAAATTGCAAGAATCTGAAACTCTGTGCATTTGGAAAGAGAGTTACTGTTTTTAAAAAATGTAATTGATCTATCATGTTTACAAATGTCTTACGCTATGAAAGTCATAATAGTGTACGAGTCAATATTTGTTTAAAAATATAATTTGCAAAGGAAGAAAAAAGATTCAGTAGAAGACAGTGGCTCCTATTCTAACACCTATTTGATCACTCAGAAAGAATAGTGCTGTATGAGCACTCCAAACAATCAGCAGCCTTGTGGAGAGAAACTCCTCAGAAAATAATTGTGCTGAACCAGCAGGCTAGGTGTGAATCTGTTTCCAAAGGCTCTTACATGGGCTTCCAATAAAACCCAAAGTATTTGTTTTATGACTGAATCCTGAAAATCCTTTCACAGGTGAGTATCCTTACTGAAATGAGTACTTCACTGGATTTCAATAGGCCTGCTTGCCTCAAGTAAGGACTAACCTCTGTGAGTCTCCTTCCTGGAAACCTTTATACACATGAAGAAAGTGGCTGAAGTCCTAAAAGTCAGTAGTCACACTGACCTTATGAAATACAATGTTTGTGATGTGCATCTGGACAACGCAAGTATGATGACATCTCTTCATCCTAAATTTGCTTCCATTTTGGAGATCCTTGTAATTTTAACTAACAAAAGCCAGGAAATATAAAGGTAAAAGAAAACTAATGTTTCCTCCTTAATTTTGCTATTTATGCCTTTTCTTCATGCACAAAGAGATGCATTATGGAATTATAAGCCTGCAATGTTAATATCTGCACTCTTGTTTGGTTATGAATTTAACTTTAAATATTTTAAAATAGTGTATGTGAGCAGATATTTTATATATATCTACACACCCCTATACCTACATACACACACGGTCTGAGAATATGCCATAGAAAAGATAGATGCTTTTAAAACTAATCTTGCGCTCGGGGGAAGACATTATCAAAAAGAGTAAATATTTATATTTATAATGAAAACATTGTCGTGCTATTGGCATATTTTTTTTAATAACCTGGCAGCTGCAGATACCTATAAATGCCATCTGTAGGTTTCCATATCTGGACTATTTCTCCTAGCCTGCATGGAATTCTAATTTCTTTTCATGATACATAACAGCTGACAACTATGGTAACTACATTTCTATCAAATAGCTGGAGGTGTGCAAATTAATATAAGTGTCTCACTAGAACTTTAACTGAGGCCCTGCTGCTACGATAGTTGAGGCTTTGTGTGACACTTTCTCGGGGTGCGCAGGACTGTGAGTTACCTTGTTACCCCTGCTGTCCTCAGCAAGAAGATTTACTCATGCTTAACTGGTCATCAGTTCTCTAACCCCATCAGTCTGTTAAGCCACCCAATCTCCTCAGAGGTCTACCAACCTTTGCTTTACCTTGAGGGTTAACAGTAGCTATATCCCAGTCCCCGAACCCCCCTGAAGGCATCCCCACGTAGTAGCCAGCCACTGTCACTGAACACTCACAAAAATTATCAGGTTTTCTATCCCCAAAGGAACAGTATACACACAGTTTGACTGGTTCAACTCAGGATTAAGTCTTTTATAACAGCACAGCACTGAGGTATATAATTATAGTGAAAACAATCATAAATTTACTAGACGCTAAGATTTACAAGACAGTGAATAAGGATAATGGAAACAGAAATGGTTACATATAAAAACAAAAAGGTATAACACACTCAGAGTCTAAACATAACTTTAACAGGTGAATATCCTTGTCTAAAGTAGGTTTCAGAGTGGTAGCCGTGTTAGTCTGTATCAGTCTAAAGTAGTTTCTCACTGAAAGCTGTCTCCCAGGGCCATCAGCCATCATGGCTGGAATTCAACTTTCATGAATGCAAAAAGCGCCACCCTTTTTGCTTCCTCAGTGAAGAATGATAACATGTCTTTTGCTTATCCTTATATTTCCCAAATCTCATTGTTTTTGTCCCCAGAATCAGGATGACTCTCCTGGTTCCCCTCCCAGTGTGCTGGCTCCAAGTTGCCTTCACATCCTCATGTTGACTCCATATGCAAAATGGGGCTTCCACTGTGTTGGATTACAATCCTTAATCTACATATAAACAAAGGCAGACAAAGGAATATTGATTCATCTGTTTGGCAAAACCTGTTTGTTAACCCTGTCCAGGACACAGATTTTAAAATATTTTCAGTACATATACACAACTCCTTAAATATCATCTGTATATACATCTCACAATGATTATGAGAAGTGGTATGACATAAGCTTTTATCAGAGGCCACACTTGACCCTCTTTGGATAAATACTGTGAAAGCAATGTGTTGGCTGTAGTGAGTTTGTCAGGCCTGTCTGGAGTTACTTTGTTACAAAACAGTAGAACCTTTACCAATTAGCATTGAGGGGTTCTTCGATAATACACGAAGTCTCCATCTATCAATACACAATGAAAGCGAGATTCTGTTTACAGACATCAGGATGGCTGATCTGGTTGCCAAATGTCACTTTAAAATGTGTAATCTCTTTTAGGTCTTATTTTATGCAGTTTTATTTAACTATCAATTATACACAAGCATGATGGGCCATTAAAAACACATCAACCAATTGTTAATATCTGGTGGGTTATTTTAAGATGTTAAAAGTCCAAGAAGGAAATCTCTTACTAAAATTCTCTTTCATAAATCCCAAACCCAACCAAAACCCAACTGAGTTAGAATAGCTTTCATCCATGCCTGGTGAATATAAACTTGAGGTTTCTGGTTAACATTAGAGCAGGTCAAAATTCAGAATATCTGTTCCATGGGAAATTACAACATTTTGAAATTTCCTTTTGTCCAAAATTGGAATGAAAAGTTGAAATTTTCTACAAAATGAAATTTCTAAACTATTGTTTTGGAAAGAGTTGAATGACTTTATCAAAGCATTTCATTTTGATAAGGTTAAAGTGCTTCATTTCAGTTTCATTGTATTAATGATATTATATATATAATATATATATACTTCATTTTTTTGATTATATTATAATATAATCAATAATTAGATAGATAGATAATCAAAACAATGAAGTCAAAATAAAGTACTTTGATAAGATCAAAATGAAATATTTTGACCTAGTTGAAACAAAATGTTTTGATAAAATTTTCAATGAAAATGTTGACAAAATAGATACATTCCTACAAAATGCTTTTATTTTATCAAATTAGCATTTTCAGATGGAAAAACATTCCATCGGAAATTTTTTGTTTCGCTCCAGTTAAAACAATAGCTGAAACCTAAAGTATCTAATAACATGCAGTCAGTGATTCTGTTTACCCAGAGTTGGCAAAAGAGGGATAAGGGCTATAGTTTATATAAAAAGTTTTGGTAGAGTTGTATGCATAAAACTTATGGCCTTCAGCCTGTGAAGTCTTATACATGCTGATTACTTTTCCTAATACTTATTCATTTTATCATTTTAGTAATAGCAAATACTCTCTCCCAATATCCCTGTTATGTGTAAACCAGCAGTGGAAGTTTTCGTCTTTTTACTTAAAGTCACATGGACTTACAGTGATAGGTGATTATCATTTCAATTACCTTAGAAGTTCAAGAAGTTTAAAAATTATTGAAACTTGAATTAGTGTAGTTCAACAATCTTCCTACTGAACCAAATCAAATTATTTACCAAATCTTTGGATTTAATAAACTTCTTTTTAAGCTGCTCTTCTAGAAGGGCGGTGATTAATTCTTTTAAGGACAACATGGTCATTTATTTCATTTGTATCAATTTAAAGATAAAATATATAAAAGGTATATTTAGATCTAAGAACTGGCTTGTATGACCTTGCTATTCTAGAATGGCAAATATTGGCTTTGATCCCAGAGATCAGTTCAACCTAGTAGTTTTTGCATGGAGAAGTAATAAAAGTCTTTAATAAACATGTCACAATTAAGAAATCACTCCTCCTTCACATCCCTCTCTAAACCCACATTTTTGTAAAGCATTTGTACTTTCATTTCCTTGCCAATGGTGTCTCCATACCTATCTGTCCCTGAACTGCTTCACTGACTCACAGTTGTCTAAGTTAGATTGTAATTTTTTTGTGGCTGAGACATTGAGTACAATTTTTGAAAAGTGTTTTACTGATTTAGAAACCTAAGATCCATTTTCAAGAGTGACTTACATTCTCTAAGTCTCATTGAAAGTTAAGTCACCTAGGCAGTTTTGAAAATTTTACCCCTGGTCTTTTAAAACATTTTGTAAAATGCCATGTACATTTAACGTAGTATCTGGGTGATTTGTTGAATTTATTTAACAAGAAGAACAATTATAGCAAGAGAGTTAGAAGAATAAGGTAACAATCAATGTCTGCAACTATTTTTTTAAAAGTAGATTTGATTTAAATAAGAGTATTAAAATTTTGGGTGATCATAAGAGATTCGGAAACCATTATAAAGCCATCTCTTTGTCTTCTCCTGGTCAGATAAAATACTTAAAGGTGAGACAAACTCAATTTTGACTGGTTAGTTTTCTTTCTGATAATGCCAAAGGCCTTGAACAATTAACACTAATACACAAACTACATTCGGAAAATGTGATTGCTACATTTAATTACAGAAAATAGGAGTACTAAATTTGCTGAGAAATATTGACGTAGCTAAATTATAAGCATAGATAGTACTGACACCCACACCCACACACCATTCATTAAACTAGCAGAGATAAAATCTAAATATGAAACCTTCACAGTAAATATTTTATGCTCCTGAGTATATTAAACTTGGCAATAAAACAGCTGGTATTTCCAATACTAGATTATCTTCTTGACCATATGGAACAGCTACAGTAGAAATATTGGCAGCACTTGATGTCTTTGTTTAATGTGCTTGCTAGATTTGTTCTTGATTCAGGGTCTGTCTATACTACCCGCTGGATCAGCGGGCAGCGATCGATCCAGCGGGGATCGATTTATCGCATCTAATCTAGACGCAATAAATCGACACCCGAGCGCTCTCCCCTCGACTCCTGTACTCCAGCACCACGAGAGGCGCAGGCAGAGTTGACGGGGGAACGGCAGCAGTAGACTCACCGTGGTGAAGACACCACGGTAAGTCGATCTAAGTATGTCGACTTCAGCTACGTTATTCATGTAGCTGAAGTTGCATAACTTAGATCGATCCCCCCCACTAGTGTAGATCAGGGCATAGATAGATACCAACGTCAGAACACATTGGGTATTATTAAAGTATTTAAGAGATTTCAGTCTTCATTTTCCTCATTGAACATTTCAGCTTGTATGTGACTCATTGAGGGTCTATCTTCAGCTCACTGAAGTCAATGGGAGTTTATCCTTTGACGTCAGTGAGCTTTGGCCCATGCCTTGGGGCTCTATGCAAATCCCAGTGAAGACAATGGAAAAACTCCCATTGACTTCAATGGGATTTTACTTGCTTTATTAATATTATAAATAATATGTAGCTCTTTTCACCAGCAGATCTCAAAGTGCTTTACAAACAGAGGTAAGTATCATTATCCCCATTTAAGGCACAGAGAAGGGAAGTGACTTCCCAAGATCATCCAGCAGGCCGGGGCAGAGGCAAAGCACAGTGGTGTAGCTAGGAATGTAAGTTTGGGTAGGCCGCAAATTATTACAGACACACAATATACCACCCACACATTTCCTTACAGACACAGCTTTGTTTTTGATTGGCTAAGGTCTTTTCAAAAATTGTCTACTTGCCCAATAGGATGCACTATTAAAAAAATCCCGGTATCAATTTACTTGAACTTCACATTGAACTGGCCCGACATGGGCAGAGGGAGATGGGCTTTCGTCCCAGAGCCCCACGGAGCCAGCCCGACATTGACAGAGGGAGACGGGCTTTGGTCTCAGAGCCCCACGGAGCCAGCCCAAAATGGGCAGAAGGAGCCATATTTGGGTGGGCCCGTATGCTAAGTGGGTGGGCCGCAGCCCACCCAGACCCACCCGCGGCTACGCCATTGGCGAGAACATAGGCCTTCAGAGGCCCAGTCTAGTTCTTTATCCTCTAAGCCACATTGCTTCCAATATGCCATGAAATTTGCTTCATTTAACCTGGTTTCTTAGTATTTCAAAATTCCAGCTTTGGTTTTAAATTAAAAGGCAAACATGCTCAAAAGCATATTTTACTTGAAAATTTAGTCTTAAAATATTTTGCATATTTCAAAGAAAGCGTGTATGACTGGTTGTTTTGCCACTACAGTTTAAGTTTTACTGAGTTACCAGCTAACCACAGGCATCTTCCTATTGTTATTATTTGTACTGCAGTAGCATCCAAAGGCTTCAAATCAGCATTGTAGCCCCACTGTGGTAGGAGCTGCAAACACCTCTATATTAATTAGAATGTATTTTATAGTCCCCTGTTAGAACAGCTAGTAAAATATCTGTCCCCTTGGTAGACATTATTAAAAGGTTTCACTACATATGGTAATGGCTTGTGATGGTATTTCTAGTGGATAAATTAAGGGTATAAATGTGATAATAGTCTGAGTGAGTTTTAATATACTCTAAGGTGCAAACCAAAATCAAGGTTGTTTGCAGTGTTGGTGTAACTGTGTCAGTCCCAGGATATTAGAAAGACAAGTTGGGTGAGGGAATATCTTTTATTGGACCAACTTCTGTTGGTGAAAGAGACAAACTTTCGTGCTTACAAATTGCTCGGTGTAGCTCAAAAGTTTGTCTCTTTCACCAACCGAAGTTGGTCCAATAAAAGATATTCCCTCACCCAACTTGTCTCTCTAAATCAAAGCTGCCATTTTCCAAACAGAAAATATCAGTTCAAATGTTGAAAGGATTTTCTTTTCTTTTTTGTGAAATGAACTACCCAACTTGTGTGCACTAATGGGAATTTTTATGGCTCTTCTAGCTAGGTTCACAATTGCCTTATCTGCACATACAGATTCAGGATTTACTTGTGTATGTATGTGTGCAAGGTCCAAAGGAGACACTGAGAATTCGAACCATTATGTTCAAAATCCCTCACTTCTTTTTATGAAAGTTAAAGTTGTGACAAATGAAGAAAACCCAGGAAACTTGAATTTAAGTTTTAGGGTGCTTTGCTCACTACACTGAAAAAATAGACTCCCCAAGATCTCTCTTTCTTCTTCCAGGCTTCTCTCTCTATCCCCATATGTTACCATTTCTAACCTCCCAGTTCTTTTTACTGACTACTCTCAATCACCATTTTTTCTTCATGTCAACAGTGTCTTGCTCTATTGCAGTCTTAAGGCAAGTCTCCCTCAAGAGTTACACACTTGCTCACATGCTTGGCTTGCTGCTAAGGCTCAGCCACTTTATTGCTGATAGTTTGTACATGCATACCACTACTTTGCCAAGATATGGGCTACTATTAGAGCAATGGGAAGATGATGAGGACTGCACAACCAGGACTTCAGCCTCACTTCTAAGGCCATGTCTACACTACAAACTTTGGTCAAGTTACATTGGCTGAGAGCTACTAAAGTCCGTATGTTTTTTGTGCACGTGGCTGCTTGCTTCGGCATGGCATGTACTCACCAGGAGTGCTTGCGTTGATGCAAAGCATAGTGTACCAAGGGTAATTATCCCAGTGTGCCACATGCCACTGTCCAGGACATTTTTGCAATGTGTTGTTGGGTAGAAATTAGTCACACTGGGATCTCGGAGGGTTAGGGGTCAACTTCCCAGCATGCAACTTTATCCATCCCATAATACCATCCATCTCCCATCATTTCTGTGCCTTCTTTAAAAATCCCATAAACCCATGCGCACTTTTCATTGTCTGCCATCTCTAACAGGAGCATATAATCTACAGACCTCTGCACCATTCTCATGAAAGTTGCAAATATAGTATGCAGAATTATACTCTATTTACAGACCTGCAAGAAGTACTACAACACCTGGGGACATGACAGTTTCTTTTAGGACAGTTTGCTGAAGGATATAGTGAAAAAAAATTCACTGTTGTAAGTGGTGTTCACAGAGCAGCTACAGACAGTGGAGCGCCACTCCTGGGCCTAAGAAACAAGCACTAACTGGGGCATTGCATCATAATGCAAGTTTGAGACAATGAGCAGTGGCTGTAGAACTTTTGGATGTGAAAGGCCACATTCCTGGATTTGTGTGTCAAGCTCACCCCAGCCCTCTAACACAGGGACATCAGAGTGAAAGCTGTGTTGACAGTTGAGAAGCAAGTAGTGATCACACTCTGGGAGCCTGCAATGCCAGATTGCTACCAGTCAGCGGGAAATCATGTCAGAGTTGGAAAATCCACAAGGGGGGCTGTCGTCATGCAAGTGTGTAGGTCCATTAATTGACTCCTGCTACGCAGGATTGTGACTTTCAGCAATGTGCAGTACATAGTGGATGATTTTGCAGCAATGGGGTTCCTAAATTGCTGTGGGGCGATAGACGGCACACACATCCCTATTTTGCCACCAGTCCACCTTGCCACAAAGTACAGGAAAGCATTGGTAGATCACTAGGAACATTTCACCGATATCAATGTGGGCTGATCAGGGAAATGCATGATGCTCACATCTTTAAGAACCAAGACTGTTCAGGAAGATGCAAGCAGGGACTTTCTTTCCTGACCAGCAGACTACCATGGTAATATTGAAATGCCAATAGTGATTCTGGGGGACCATCCTACCTCTTGCTACCCTGGCTCATGAAGCTGTACATTAGCCACCTTGACAGCACCAAGGAAAGGTTCAACTACCAGCTCAGCAGGTGCAGAATGACAGTTGAATGTGCTTTTGGTCAATTGGAGGGACGCTGGAAGTGTTTACTCACTAGATTAAACCTCAGTGAGAAAAATATCCCAGTGGTGAGAGCTACCTGTTGTGTTGTGCATAATATCTGTGAGGCAAAGGGGGAACTGCTGCTGCCGGGGTGAAAGGCGGAGCTGATCAGTTACAGCAAACACACTTTTCACAAATGGTTGTTCAGATTCTGAATTGCTGATTGACTCAACCACATTCATATGCCTTATTATTTGCAATTCACAAATATTCTTACTAGAAGGCTCATTTGAACAAATATTTGGGGTCTGTGCAGGAATAAAAATATTTGTTATTAACGACTCTTTATTTACTGTTCTTCATTCCTTATTCTTCTAGTTTAAAAAATTTAGTTAGGAAAAGATACCACGTGACCCAAGTAACCAACCACAGACCATGAATAATTCACAGTTGACACAAACAGTTCATGAGCAGCCATAAGCCAAAAACTGTTAATCCAAGCTATTTGATGAATATTTAATAATAAATGCATTAGCAGACACCAGGATTGGCTCACAAACAACTTACAAACAAGAAAAAAAAAGTTATGTTCATCAGATAATTTATTCACCAACAAATATGTCAATACTGACACTATAATTGTGAGAATTAAAATTTCCTTCCAAGACAGGTATGTCTAATATACCTTATGATTACTATTGGACAATCAATATTCCTGTCTCCTTAAAATTCCATCTTCCCAGCAGGGATGTTCTGACCTGGAGGTCAAATTCCATAAACCACCACTGAGTTTCTATATTGATGAGAGAGAAAGAAAGGAAAATATACTTCCTTCCCACAGTAAATGCAAAATAAATACTAAGATGCAAGGATTGTTATAAGGTAAATTCATCCTGCAAAAGGAAGTATTTCATTTCAAAACACTGATATTGAGAGCTAGTGGGGAATCAAGATAACTTTTCAGTGACAAATCAGTAAAATTTCTTGCTACATGGAATATATGATAGGTTGAGACAAACAACACCACAGAGCTAACTAGCAATGGAGCAAATATATGGATAAACGTGAATGTACTCAGGTAGGAGTCACAAAATCCTCAGGGAACTGATGGCATTACCGTTGAGTGCATTTTCACTCAACACAGACACTGCAAGACCACTTGAAGAATAAGTCAGGTGAGAGCAGCAAGATTCACAATAAAGTATGTCATACAAGAATGATACAATGTGAATATTGGAAACCAAGCATTTAAATCTCAGTAAATAATAGTGACAGTCACAATAAATAGAAATTATGTAGATTCAGATTCTGTGGTGATGAGGGCCATAGTACTTGGCTATATAGATCTGCTAGATCCCAAAGCATTTTACAAAGGTGTGTGAACGTTATAATACACAATTTACAGATGGGTCAAAAGAGGTTAGGTGATCTGCTCAAAGTCACACAACAAGTCTGTGGCTGTGAGTCCATTATAGAAGCCATCTGTCCTGAGTTCCAGCCCTGTACACAATCCACTGGACCATAACTACCACTGACGCAGAGTTAAGATTGAAAGCTAAAAGTTTTTTTTCTGCCCCTAGTGCATATGCCTCAAACATGGTCAATCCATAGAGCATTTTAGCTAGACCACTAGAGACAGCTACAGTTCAGGCTGTCTAAACATTTCTAACTTCTAACTTACTGATTATTTCCTCATGAGACTGGAATTTTCCAGGCCTGTGTCTTTCCAAGCATGAATGTGGGTTGCATGTTTTCTGATAGTGGGGAGGAGGGGGGCAGGGTGATAGGTTTGCCATTTTCAGGTGAGAGGAGAGTGGAAAAAAAATAATTAAAACATTATTTTAAAGGGTTGTAATATCTCATGTTTTAAAAAAGAGTGGGGTCAGAAATTTTAAATTTAGGTAGAAAACAGCCCTCATTTAGAAGTTTCTTTGATAATTCAAGGGAACTAGGTTTACAAGACCCTAATCCTAATATCATGTGCATATCTCAATAGACTAATTACAGATATTTTCTCAAATAATAAATATGTCATACAACTAATATCTACAACAATCTGAGTGTGCAACTGGCAATATGCAAATGAATCAGGGGATATGGCAAGCCCTGGAACTCGAAATGGCCCCTCCACATATCTCTTCCTCTGTGTATGTCTGTACTGCAGCTGGGAGCATGCGTCCCAGTTTGAGTAGACAGACATGCACTAGCTTGAGCTAAAATAGTGGGGACATACTTGGGCGGCTAGCTTGAGCTGCTGCCCATGCTACCCCCAGCTACACTGCTTTTTTAGCATGCTAGCTGGGAAGCATGCTCCTAGCTACAGTGTAGACATACTCTCTCTCGCTGGGTTCTTCCTCTTCTGTGCTAAAACAAGGGCAAGACTGAGATTGCCTTGTGCTGGAAAACATGCTTGGCCAAGTTAGCAGGACCATGGCCAAACTCAGGCCAGACCAGTGTTCCAAACTTTAGAGGCAGCCTTGTTGATGGGGAAATTCCCAAATGATTGTTTTCCCAGGATTTGTTAGGTGGCAAAAAGAAGTCTTTTAAGTAGTATTTGTCCTCACCAATCCTCATAAAAGCAAAGAAAATAACCAGTAGAGCGGGACATATTTGATATCCCTGATATATATAATATATAAGCCATTTAAATGCATTTCTAGCCCACTAGTTTTGAGAGTGAATTAAAAAACAAAACAAAAAAATGTATGTGGGGACAATTAGTGCCAGATGAATTAAGCTAAATGAAGAGTGAAAACTTTTATAATGAGAGAGAGATTGTGATGTGTGCATGAAATTTTCAAAATTAATGATTTGTTATGAGTTACCGAATGTATTTTTGCCCTGAAATTGATTTGGAGGCAATGTTGTAAGAATTGTTTAAGGCTTGGAAAGGGACTTATCGAATTCCACTACGTTTTTATGAGATTGCAAAGTCAATTGATGGCTCCTACATACAAGCAGTGGACCATGCAGTTAGCAAAATATCAGATGGCAAAACATTGTAAAAATGGGCAAGGATGAGGAATAGAACTTTACAACATACCTCCATGTCCCTAAACAGCAGCCTGGGGAGCAGGATTAATGAACTAACAAGACAGTCCTGTTTAGTCTACAAGAAGGATGTTGCAGGGGTGAGGACTCTCAGAGGTGAGAGGTGTATTAATAGAAGGTGGGGAATGATAACATTCTCAGCCTGCAGCAAACAATTTTTTTGTGGAGGGGCATAAACGGCAGGGAATACTAACTGCCAAATATTAACAAGTGCATTTCAAGCTATGGTGTCCACAAAACCTCAATTTTGATTAGCATTTTATTACTATTATTTTAGTAAGTGGAGCCATTAAAAATACGTATATAGATTAAGGTGCTGACTTGAACACACAAAAACCAAGAAAGTTCATGCCAAACCTTATATTTCATATTAAACCACCCTGTTCTCTCTTTTCATAAACATTTTCTGTTCTGTTATATATTCTGTGCCTTCTAAGGTGCAGAGAACTCAGCTCCCATTGACTTGCTGAGGCACTCCGAGCCCAGCAGGACTGGGTTCTATACAGTATGTGCTGTAATATCAGTGCACAAGTGAATCAGCCCTGACATGTTAATTTTTAATTTTATCAAGTGCTTCTGAATAGTGCTGGTTGACTGCTCTGGAGACTGAGCTCTGAAATGGAGACCTGTGATTGAGGTGAGATATAAGCACTTACAGATTTCCTGCAGTCGTGGCTAGACTGGCTAATTCAAGGAGGTTGGGCTGTGCTGAGCAGCCCAGAGATTTGCTGAAGTGCAGGTAGGAGTGAATAAAGCCCTGTCAGAAATACTGATGTTGCCAGTTAGGGGCAAACCAATATATTGCAAAAGGAAAATAAATGCTCTTAACTATGGCCCAGATCCTCAAAAGATATACAGGTGCATTAAATATTCACAAGATGGAATTATATTGTTACACTTCAACATTTATCTTACCACAGATTTTATTTTAAGGTAACTTTTATGTCTGATTTATCTGATGCTTCAGGTAAGCTCTTCAGGGCAGGAATTATATTTGTTTAGTGTTTGAGTCCCTGAACTATGATTGAGGCCGTCAGGCTTTACTGCAATACAAATAATGTCATCTCCTGTGGGTTTTGTCCTTCCTTCTTTCCCTCTCATGTATATTTTAGGCATCTTTCCCTCTCTTTCTTTCTTTCTCTCTTATCCCTTTGTCATCATCTACCGTCTCGCTATACAGAAAAGCATGGCAAAAGCATTTAATGCTAGAAATATGTATATTGTATGAATTAAATATGTAGCATAGATTAAAATAATCCATCACATCCTCCTTTAATACTAATTATAGTTATTTGTATTATTGCAGCGACTAGGAGCCCCAGTAATGGACCAAGTTCCCCTCATGCTAGGTGCTGTATAAACACAGAACAAAAAGGTGATCCCTGCCCCCAAAAGTTTACAATCTAAGTTCAAGACAATAGATGGATACACACTGACAGGGGAGGTCAAGGAAACAATGAGACTATATTGGTCAGCGTGCTAGGCAGTGGCCTAACCATTGTCAAGTTTTTTGTAGGTATCATGGCAAAGGAGAGCTTTTAGGAAGGTTTGAAGGAGGATATCACATTAGGTTTGTGGATGTTTATGGAGAGCTTCTTCCAAGCGTGAGGGGCAACATGGGAGAAAGGACAAACCGTGTTTGTTTGAAAAGTTTACAAGTGGGCAATAGATGCTGGTATCATGGACTGATTGGAGGCAGGTGTTGACATCTTGATAGTGAATGAGAGATGATGGGTAAGGGAGACTTAGGTCAATAAGGGCTTACTTATTCTTCCTCTTAAGTACTGAGCATGTGTCATTCTGAACTCAAAACTCTCAGCATATCCAAAATGAGTAATATTTTTTTTGTTCAGAAGTGTATCTATTTTTAGTTCAGTTTCCTAGCTAATTTCATACTTCAGGGATTACAAATTCTCCTCTGTTTTTGGCTTCCTGAATTTAGGCATTATAAGTTCAGGGCACGAGGAAACAATAGAAGAATGGTCTCTGGTATTATTTCCTGAAGATAAAATTCACTGCTTAAAATGTAAGAATGCGAAAAGTGTGAACTTTAGAGACTGACTAAACTTCAGGGAAGGTTAGGCATTTTGCACTGGGCACTATAAATTAATCTTTAAGACCTGTTATTTGGCTGTGTGCAAATACACTGCACTCTCTCAATATCTTTCTGAGCAGACTGCACAATTTGGAACAAGAGGGGACCACGTGAAAACTAATACCTTTCAGAACCATATATTCCAGGCTGTGGTGTGTAATGCTTTTGCACAGGCCTGGAAGGCTGGAGGGATACATAAGAAGCCTTCCCCTACCCTGGCCTGGCGGTATAATGGCTTCACAAGAGAGCCGTCCCTTTGGTCCCCCGACACTCTTTAAAGAGCAAGTTGCCAAAAAAGACCACTTGGAGGAGGCAGGACCATGATTCTAATGTCAGTCAGTGGGAGCTGCAGGTGCTCAGCATTTCTGAAAATCAACCCGACTTGTCTCAAGTTGAGTACCCAAAAACTGAAGCACCCAAATCAGAGGCCATCTTTGACAATTTGGCTCCATGCAAATAATACAATACTGTATACTTCTATAGTGCTTTTCATCAGTGGATTTAATGAAATGAGTTTTCCTCTGAAAATGAATGTACTTGTGAATTCCCGCCAACGCTTTCCAAGCTAGGCAAGTCATTCCTCTAGCACTTCCCCATAATGTTACACTTAGATGACCAATCAAAAACTATTTTAAAAAGTCAGCCTATGGACTGCATTAGATTTAGTTGTCAGCCAGCAGCAGTGACCCTCTAAGAACACAAGACATTTCTTCCTTTGCTGCTTTGTCTTGTACACGTCTGCCCAAATGCAGTGCACTAACTTTCATATCACAACAATGTTCAGAGCTCTCAATCAGATCTCTACACATGTATTATTCCAGTGTCTCAAGTCACAAATATGCAGCTTTATTCAATTTTCAAATTATTGTAGAGGTGTTAAAAATATTCCTATAACTTTTCCATATGTTTCTTGTAACCACACACAGTCTAGACGAGGCTTAATTTTCTAATATGCATGCAATTGCATGTCTAATATATACATATGGTAAACCTAAGTGTAGGTACAAAACCAGCTAATTGCAAACAAAAATGGCCATTTGGAAGGATGAATATCCATTTGCTTGTGCAGTCAACCCATTTTTGCACATATTAGAAAAATATTATATTAAAATATTAGAAAAATAATACTTTATTCCAAGAGCATATAATATACCGGTAGTTATATTCAAACTGTCAATCTATGTTTTCTTGCAGTGATGCTTGAGCACAAACAAATTCCTTGCCTACTTTGGATTTAGATATAAAATGAAAGATTCATTTACATGTTTTAAATTCATGCAAGATCAGCACATTAAAGCGAGATTTTGAATTTATGATTTATGTCTTCGGATTGGGTTTGTACAAACTGAGACAATGATATATATGTTGAAATACCACCATTAAAAAACATCAGTGGCAAAATGTGGAGCAACAAAGTGACACATATTCATTTCAAGAACAGGTGTACTTGTGGCACCCTAGAGACTAACAAATCCATTAGAGCATAAGCTTTCGTGGGCTACAACCCACTTCTTCGGATGCATATAGAGTGAAACATATATTGAGGAGATATATAGACACACATACAGAGAGCATGAACAGGTGGGAGTTGTCTTACCAACTCTGAGAGGCCAATTAAGTAAGAGAAAAAAAACTTTTGAAGTGATAATCAAGATAGCTCAGTACAGACAGTTTGATAAGAAGCAAGTGTGAAAATACTTACAAGGGGAGATAGATTCAATGTTTGTAATGGCATATTCATTTATATCTCACCCTGAGAAACAAAACTCTAAAATAAACTGCAGAAAATGTGACAGGAAAAAAGATAGGTTTGTAATAGTGAGAGATAACCACTTTCCTGAGTTGATGCCCTTGATTTTGTTTGTTTGTTTTGGCTTAGTTTGGTTTGGTTTTTATTTCTTTTTTGTTTTGTTTTGTTTGTTTTTTGTAGAAGTTAGGTGTGGCTCTATCAGATAAATCAGAGCAAATTCTTTGGTAATGAACACCTTGATACTTTCTCTAAACAAACACTTCTCTTGCCAAGTATGCCATTTTCCATCGCAAAATGGTGGATTGTTTGCTTTGCATAAGGTATTCAGAATGGAGGAAGGATATTAGTGCAATACATCATCAGATTACTACTGTCACTGGCAGGATTTATTATTCAGAGTACAGCACTGACCAGCTGGATCAATAGGGAACCTTGTGCACTTTATTGTGTCTGAAGCTTAAAACCTGACACAGATATGGAATGTTTTGCATTAGGTAGGAAAGTTGAAGAAATCTAAAATAGGCCCAAAAGGCTGATGACTATGCACAATGTTTAAAAAGTTTTGGACTACCGCTGGCTGTTCTGATACTCTACAAGAAAGGGCAAGCTGAAAAGAACTGTACCTTCTGTAGTCAGGATCTAAGTCTGTGTTTATCTAAATTGAAAGGGTTGAACAAGGTCCAATTGTAATGTATTGGATGAAGATAGGGGAATGGAGACTACAGTAAGGGCCCAAAGTCATAAGAGAAAAATGAGACCAGGACATCCAGTTTATTTATGGCACTTATACAAAGGCGAGATATAAATGTGTAAGGAAAAGGATATTCTGACAAAGATATCATAGCACACTTTAGTCAGCCAGTTACATTTTGACAGCGTTTGTTAAAGTCCCTTTGTTTGTCTGAATATGCTGTTTTTTTCAGTTTGATGACACGGACACATTTGTCATATTCAACACTGAGGAATCCCTAAATCCCTTCCCAAGTATAATTTCCTTAGCACAGATAGAATGCAGTCTCTGACGAGCAAGAGAAAATTGCGAACCTCTCCCCACCCCTGACATGAATATCCAGGTGGGGGGTTTGGTTAGTCAAAGCCTGCCAAGGCTTTTAGGCTGTCTGGCTTTGAATCAAACATTATCCAATTAGTACTAGAAGCTGTATTCAGCATGGCTACCAAATAGAAAACGTGGACACCAATCATCAGTTCGGAGCTTTTCTCTGCTCTGCCAGTCAATGACCATTATGACATTGCACTCTATATGATTTTATAAAAATGTGCTAATGAGTGTGAATATAATGTAACTGGAATATGCTTCATGCAAAAGGTCTCTTGTAAGGTATCATTACAAAGCTTATAATCTAATGAATGTGTTCATCCTATTTGTATGTATGTATCATTCTTGTATCTGAAACTAGAAATATGAAATATAACTCTGAGGGCCTATTGTAATTATGCAAAGTATGGGCCATTAATGGTGAATCGGAATCTTGATGGCTCCATTAATCAGGACAATTGACTGCAAATGGCTCTGTTTTACTTGTAAGTCTTCCTGTATTATGTGTGTGCTGGCAAGTGGGTAATGAAGTCTTACAGTGACATGTGATCATGTCACCTGAACTGGAATCCATCTTTAACCTGGTGCTTTTCCATTTAGAAGGAGGGGTGGGAACACAGAGAGGGACAAAGGATTCCCGCCTTATGCAAAAGATATATAAGTGGGTGGAACAGAACAAAAGGAGGAGCCATCATGAGAAATCCCCTAACTACCACCTGAACTGGAACAAGGGCTGTTCAAGGGGAAAGGATTGTGCCCAGACTAGGAAGGCATCCAGTCTGTGAAAGAAACTTATTGAAACATCTTTGAGGGTTAGATTTTATCTGTATTCAGTTTTATTACTGTATTAGGCTTAGATTTGCATGTTTTGTTTTATTTTACTTGGTAATTCACTTTGTTCTGTCTGCTATTACTTGGAACCACTTAAATCCTACTTTCTGTATTTTATAAAATCACTTTTTACTTATTAATTAACCCAGTGTATGTATTAATACCTGGGGGGGGGGGCAAACAGCTGTGCATACCTCTCTATCAGTGTTATAGATAGCGAACAATTTATGAGTAAAATGGATTTATTCAGGGTTTAGACCCCATTGGGAGTTGGGCATCTACGTGTTAAAGACAGGAACACTTCTGTAAGTTGCTTTCAGTTAAGTCTGCAGCTTTGGGGCATGTAGTTCAGACCCTGGGTCTGTGTTGGAGCAGATTGGCATGTCTGGCTCAACAAGACAGGGTGCTGGAGTCCCAAACTGGCAGGGAAAGCAGGGGTAGAAGTAGTCTTGGCACATCAGTTGGCAGTTCCCAAGGGGGTTTCTGTGATCCAACCCATCACAATCATCTTTTGAATAAATGAGCACTCTCCTCAGCCACAAGAGCAGTGATTGGGAAAAAAAATGAACAGGAAAACTGCTGATTGGGCAAGTCCCGTGAAATAATATATGCAGAAAAAAAACACTGCTGTGTGCTTAATTTCCACACCCTGTTTTAACAATAGGACCATCATTTAGGATGTACCAAAATATTTTATAATGTATGAGATCCCAAGTCGTCCCTTGATAGTCTGTATTAAAATAAGTACAGGTTTTCATTTCCGGTTTAGAGATTAGATAGCATCAAATGTAATTAAGGATGAGGAAACTAATCTGAATAAATTAGAACTGGCTCCAACCTTCACTAACCCCCAGCTGTATCTAAGACACTTGGCTATGATGGTGACAGAACCACATAAAGTGCCTAGACAGATAGAAGAAACCTTGCCAAGGCCTTTTTCAAGGCACAGATTGGTTTGGTAAATCATTTCCCATAAGCAAGGACTCATCCAACTGGCTCCCACCCTCCCAAGCCTCATTATTTTTTTTCCTTGCCGGTTTAAACACAGGTCTAGGGGAGTTTGTCTGATAGGACAAACTAAACTGTAATAGCCTCAGGCCATTGGGTCACCATGGCACAATGCAGCGCAATGAAGTTTTTGTGAAACATCAGCACAGCTTTATGCAGCTGAGAGGAAAATGGTTTTCCAGTCCTGCAAATATTTTAGAGATTTCAGAAATGTTTCCTGTTCTGCATCAGGATGAAAGAGAGACCTGTGAAAATAATAATAAAATAATAATAATTATTATTAATAATAAAAACAGTAGCCAATAGCCTAGTGGTTAGGGCACTCAGCTGTGATGTGAAGCCTCCACTTTGAATCAGGCAGAGCAGGAACTTCAACATAGATCTCCTACATCCCACAGAAGTGCCCTAACCATTAAACTGTGGGCTATTTTCAAGTTCTCTTCTCTCCCTCCCCTAAATTGTATCCTGGATCTGAGAAACCTTCATGACAAAAGTTTCAGTGAAATGGGTACAGTTCCACAAAATGTTCAGTTCTGATGAAAACACGTTTAATCAAAAAATTCCCAACCAGCTCTAATCTTTATATAATACTGCAGTACTTCATGGGCCTCAGAACTGATTTTGGGATGCATGAATATCCTAGAGTTAAATACTATTCAGCATGAGTAAAGGATTGGAGAGCTAGCTGGGTCCCAAAAGAGCTCCCTCTCCAAAGGCCCAGCTGGAAATGTAGCCAGGATAGAAAAGAACCGAAATTAAAATGTAAGGTCATTTCTCAGAAGCTATTAATTGAAACTGCATCATTTTAAAAACCAAAACTAAAGTTATGAAATAAGAAAACAGAATCCTCCAAGCCAGTACAAATTGGTCTCCAACACAGAGCTTCAGGTTTGTTATCACACATTGCATGTCTCTGCATTTATCTTAATGTTGCTACTGGGAGCCCTTACATTTTACGGTTTCACGGCCATCAGATTTATTATATGCCATTTGTTTTAGGAAATTGATGCTATATACAGTAATATTCAAGATCATAAAAGCCCTTTTCTTGTTGGAAATTGTAGAAATTTTGCATTAACCTTGAAACACAGGAAATCGGTACCAATAATGAATAATTTTTTTAATTGCTGTATCTTCACAAATCTTTCCTAAAACAGCCCAGGCTTGTTAAAAGAACTGAACAATACACCCAAGTATCACTAAAAGATTTATCTAGCTTCATCAGGTGATAATTTACTCTGGGCCATAAAAACAGAAAGAATGAAGATTAAAACATTTGTCTATTGACATGTTGAAAAATATTACTCTTAATTTCAGGACTATATTAGCCATAATTTCATTCACTTTGTACCTTTTCCTATTTACAATGAAATAAGAAACCCAAATTTTATTCTCTATAAACTGGTTACACAAATGAAATGATGGGGGAATGATGGAAAAAACCATGTTCATGTGTTACGAGCATAACTTGTTCCAGAATTGTCCATACACCATAATCACAGACAGTCTTTATTTAAAATGGCTCTAGCTTTACTATAGTCAAGCAAACTTAAATTTGTAGACATTTTTAGATTTCAAGGTACACACAAGATCAGTCAAACTGTATTTTATCTATGTAACCACGTGATCCTATTTTCCTTCAGCCTCCCTCTCCCTTTTCCACATCCTTGTTTCCCATAATCACTTTATTGCATCTAATCTCTAATTAGACTGCAAGCATAACTGGGGCAGGGAATATCTAGTAAGTATTTAGACAGCACATAACATAGTTAAGGCACCAATCCTAATAAAGACCTCTAAATGCTGCCATAATACAAATAAATAATAAAATAATGATAATATCATCTCCCACTAGCCCCCAAATCACTAACAGAAGATCGTGGGCTGACATTTGAGAGTTCCCTCAGTGTCCTTTAATCTGCTTGCCATTCCAAACTGAGTCAGGTGATCTTGACCCTCTCATATCATGGAGGTATAGTGAGAAAAGGGCAATTCTAATCAAAAACATGATCCTCTACTTCATTTATATCAAAAAGAGACCCTGGCAATCCAGAAAGATGATGAAGAGGCTCAAGTTTATTGACTTCAGGAGTTCTCTCTCTGGAAATATGACCTTCCACAAGCATTTGCTTAGTAACATGATCCTTTCAGGACTTATGGTCTCAGCTGAAAATTCTGTACTCTTATGGGCCACTTTCCCATTTATGGGGAAGCAGAGCTGTGGAAGCAGCAACCCCATCATAAACACATCTTTCCCTTCCCTGGGCATATTTGTCAGTCCCAACAGTGCCTTCCCCTTGCATGTAGAGAAGAGTCTGGGAATGTGTGGTAGCAGATGAATAGCTCTCTTCAAACCCCACTTCAAAATTGGAAAAAGGGAGGAACCACAGAGAGCAAAAACCTCTTTCCATATTCAAAGCAAGATTTAACCTGCCCTCCCCAATCCCATGGTGCCTATGCCCCTTGAGTTTAGTTAACAAGACCAATGTATCAAGAGTGTTTTATGTCTTAACTGCAGTGGAGACTGAAATAGTAAGGTTTCCCACAACACTGGATGTTCTCACCTGTAAGATACAAATCTTTTCATATTGAAGAACTGGCACTTTAATTACAGCTTATCTTTGTAATTCCCTTTTTCTTGTTATTAATCTCTCTCCACTGCATACTGTCATGAATTGTATGAAACCAGTTGCTTTTCTTTTAACTATCTCCCCACAGTTTGCATTTCATATTCCATGCATAGTACCCAAGACACTTCAATACTGTATTCATATTTAATAGACAAAAATTACACTCTGATTCACATGATTAACTTCCTATTTTACAATTGACCATTTTCTCATGCTTTATTATTTGTTCCAGGTTATATCAAATAGGAAGGTCTGTCTAATATTTCCTGTGGATATTATTGGATTCAATTAATTTCACTCCAATGATAGCAGTATTAGTAACAATAATTTAAAATAGGCTTACACAGAGTGGAACTTGGATTAAAGATGAATAGGACCCACATCCACCAAAATGCTGAGTCTCCTCAAATAGACTTCATCCCGGTTTAGCTCCAATTATGCCAGAAAGAGTCTTCCTCCCAGCTACTCTATGACTGTCTTGTCTTTCTTCCACTCTCGAATCCTTGATCTTCTTCCCAAGTGAAGCAGTTCAGATAATCCATCCCACCCTAACAAGATGCTAACTGGATTCAATCAGCAGTGAACTGTGCCACTTCCTGGAACTTTGCATATGGGATTCTTCTGACCATGCACCAAGATCCCAAAGATTAATCCACCCTCGAAAGAACAACTTTGTTTCCTAAGATATATGCATGATTTATATTGTAAATGAAAGGTTTGTCAAGTTAAATTAAACCTACTATTCTCCTTATCTCATTCATAAGGGCTGCACACATATTTCTCCATACACAGCTCTAGAATGGACACTCAAGGAATCCTCTTAAACTGAAATAGATTAAGCCATTTTTTGGAAAATAGATGGATATCCATGTAAAATGAGTGAAGCAAAGAACACCATTTATTGTTCTCCCTTCATCTACTACAGCTCTACATCCCTGCCATTGATATCTTCATGGTGGGTGAAGGTCTCTATCTGGTGCACAGGTAATCAATTAAATTATCTACCATACACTTAGGCTCCTAGACTTACACCCTCACTTCTCTTTATAGACAGGAGTAGTCCCACAGCTTTGAAAAAAAGTGTACTTTGTTAACTCTATTTAGAAATATGCCAGATACTACTCTATGAGCATAGAGCAAATCTCTCAAGTACTGCAAGATCCTGAATATTAGTTAGCGTCATTACCATTAAAAAGCCAATACTTTCCTGCAGGTACCCAAAAGCAGTTATCTGTGACACCATAGATTTTTGCTCTCCTCAGAAAATAATTTCAGCATATCAGATAATAATGGGTGGTAATTTAATAAATTTTTACTTTTTATTGGCAACCTGGATCACCTGGATCGATCGGTCTTCAGCTGTCGTTAAGACTGTGCCGATCACAACATGTCCGCCATTCTTCTCGCATTCTTGCCTTTCTTCTCCACGTTCGTCCGAAACGTTTTACAATGTCATCTTCCTATCTTCTTGGAGGCTGACCAGGTGGTCTTTTCTGTTCTCGCGGGTACCACTCAGTAATGATTGCGGTCCACCAATTGTCCGTGAACCGTGCTATGTGGCCTGCCCATCGTATCTTACTATACCTGCTTTCCACAACAATATCTTTCACTGCGTTCTCTAATCATTTCATTTGGGATACAATCCAGAAGGGAAATTCCCAACATAGCTTGTTCCATTGCCCTTTCAGCTACCGACAGTCGCTGTTCTTCTCTCTTCGTCAGTGCCCACGTTTCACTGCCATACAGCATGGCTGGCAGCACTGTTAAATTGAAGATATTTGTATGTGTGGTCTTGTCAATTTTTCCTTTGAGGATGTCCTTGATGGAATTAAACGCAAACCATCCTGCTCGAATCCTTCGCGAGAGTTCTCCATTCATGTCTTGGTGCATATTAACTTCTTGGCCCAAATATATGTACTGTTGCACTTCTTCAATTTTTTCTCCTGTTACTGTTATTCGGGCTTTTTGTAAGATGTCTGATCGCATGTATTTCGTTTTGCAACGGTTCATTTTCAGACCGACCTGACTGCTTTTCTTGTCGAGTCTTTGTAGCATGCTCTGCAGTTGGCTGGTGCTTTTGGCAATTAGTACGATGTCGTCCGCGAATCTGAGATGAGATAATCGTTCTCCATTTATATTAACACCACTCCTCCAACTGATCTTGTTCATAACCATTTCAAGGCAGGCGGTAAATAGTTTTGGTGAAATCATATCTCCTTGCTTTACGCCTTTCTTGATTGGGATGCGGAGGGGAGTTTCGAGGAGAGTAATGTCTGTTGTACATCAAGTATTCACTTCCTTCAACAAACTGATGTACTGCGTGTTAATGCCCTGCTCTGCGAGTGCCTTTAATATTGCGTTGAACTTGACGCTATCGAAGGCCTTTTCATAGTCAACGAAAGCAATGCACAGCGGGAGTTTGTATTCCCTCGCTCGTTCTAGGAGCTGGCTAAGGGTAAATATATGGTCGATTGTGCTGAAATTTCTTCGAAACCCTGCCTGCTCTCTCAGCTATTCATCCAGACTCTGCGACAGTCGGTTCGTTATCACCTTTGTAAAGAGTTTATAGATATGAGAGAGCAGGCATATAGGGTGATAGTTCTTAAGATTTTCTCAATCCCCCTTCTTGTACAGCAAGATGGTATTTGACTCCTTCCAGCTTGATGGTATTTTTCCTTCTTCGAGATATCGACTGAATCTTAAAGCGAGGGCCTTCCAAAGTTTTTCACCTCCTGCGGAAATCATTTCTGACATTATTCCATCTTTGCCTGGAGCTTTTCCCTTCTTCATCTGGTGTAGTGTGCTTCGGACTTCGCTGACGATTATTGGGGGGACGCATTCTTCTGACTCTTGGAGCATTGGGAGAGGGACGTTGATTCTTGATTTGAACAGTTCTGCATAGAAGTACTTGCAGACCTCCTCCATCCCTGCTCTGTCAATTACTGTGTCTCCGTCCTTGTTCTTCAATGCTGTTATGCTCAATCTATACTGCGCCAATTCCTGCTTGCATGTCCTGATGCTCTTGTGTGATTCAGTTGTTTTAAGGAGCTTTTCTTTCCGGAAGTTCTCAAAGTCGTCCTTCAGTTTTTGCCATATAAGCTTGCACAGAATGGAGTACTCGACGTTGTTATCTGAGCTCCTTTTCATATTTCTCCGCTTCTCTAACAAGCTGGCAACCATTTTACTTTATTACTCCAATTGTGCTCCCAAAATATATGAGAAGTTAATAAATCATTATGTGGCTGTATAAACACTTCAGTCTTTAACAGTTAATTTGTATTCATTGGATGTTCAAAAGTCTACATGCACTAATACGTTATACATTAACATTAATGGAAGGAAAATGTTGTGTTATAATAACCAGGAGTGCCACATTTTTTAAATAAATAAAATACAAAAGCATGATCTGGGAGAAAATGATTTGTAAGCTAAATTATTAAAAGATGTTTCTCTCTTGATTTTAAGATCAGGTGTGCAATCCCTCTGTCACTGATAGACTAATAATAACTTCTCCTCTCTTTCTGACACATACACAGAGATCCTTTCTTCCTAAAAGATTTATTCTTTTAATACGAATATAGTTTAATTGGGGTGTCTGTGAGGGGTAGATACATGGCTTGATTTCAGGTCTGGATGTGGATTTTTAGAACCCCAATGATTCGGTGTTCAGATATAGGGTTTTGGTTCCATGCTATCTGTAATTACAACTGCAGACATATTTCAATTCAGTAATGAAAATCAACCTGACCCTTGCAGGTACTCTATGCATTATAGCCCTCACCCACTGAAATTCAGCATTCATTAGCTTTACTATAGTGTATTTGTCTTCCTGCACAGTAGTATTCATAGAATATCAGGGTTGGAAGGGACCTCAGGAGGTCATCTAGTCCAACCCCCTGCTCAAAGCAGGAGCTATCCCCAGACAGATTTTTACCCCAGTTCCCTAAATGGTCCCCTCAAGGATTGAACTCACAACCCTTGGTTTAGCAGGCCAATGCTCAAACCACTGAGCTATCAGTGCCCCCCAAATTTGAACCATTTTTAAAGAAGGTAGCTTTCTGCCCTTCTGTCATCTGTTCTTTCAGCAGCAGAATTGATGTCCATCAGTTTCAGTCCTGGCTTATTTAGTCAGGTGTGACACTGAGCCAGAAAAGGTTAAGCAACTAGCAGGCTAAATGACCCAAATTCAACCTTTAAAGATATATTAGAAAAGTATATAAATGGCAATTAGGGCCATTCCTTATAAATAGCTAACAAAGCCATGTTAGTTAAACTAGAGCTGTGAAATGTAGACTTGTATTGTTAGAGAATTAGACGAAGATACTGATTGTATTTATCTGTTTTTATCTATATCTTGTTAGAGGTTAACAATGTAACCAGACATTTTCTGTCTGTTACTATATTCTATTGCTTCAGAGATCAAAAGGGAATATTAACATTTAGATGAAACATGTTGTGTAATAATATCATTGCCTGTATTTCTCTTTGAAATTGATAGTAAATCTATGAAATACTTAAATGGATAATTAACTTATGCTAATCAATGCAACTAATACCTGTGTATACATAGGAAATAGATTTCAGAGTAGCAGCCGTGTTAGTCTGTATCCACAAAAAGAACAGGAGTACTTGTGGCACCTTAGAGACTAACAAATTTATTTGAGCCTAAGCTTTCGTGGGCTACAGCCCACTTCATCGGATGCCCACGAAAGCTTATGCTCAAATAAATTTGTTAGTCTCTAAGGTGGCACAACTACTCCTGTTCTTTTTATAGGAAACAGAATTGACTTCAAAGCCACAATGTATATTACCTATTCGTCAACCAATGAATGCCTGCTGTATTGACTACTGTGAAGAGGCTATCATACCTTCCAGAGATCTATAAAAGAACTCTAGGTCCCCAATCCTGCATCTCAGGTCTGCTTGAACCTTATCGGGGGAGGTTTTGAGTCAGAAGACTGAGGTTTCCAGCTCCAGTCTGGATTACCCTGATATTTGACATGACCTTTCTATTTGGACTATAACCTGATGAACTGATTCTGGAAAGAACTTTCTGCAGCTCAGCAGCTCACCATCTCTACTATGAAACTGACCTAAGAACTTTATTCATATCTGTATGTCTAATGATCTTTTAACCACGATACTCTCTCTCTTTTCTTTTAAAATAAATCCTAGTTTAGTTAATAAGAATGGACTGTAAGCATGTATTTGGGTAAATAAAATAAATAAATAAAGATATCCTATCTCCTAGAACTGGAAGGGACCTTGAAAGGTCATCGAGTCCAGCCCCCTGCCTTCACTAGCAGGACCAAGTACTGATTTTGCCCCAGATCCCTAAGTGGCCCCCTCAAGGATTGAACTCACAACCCTGGGTTTAGCAGGCCAATGCTCAAACCACTGAGCTATCCCTCCCCCCTGAAAGATCTGAAATATTCACTGATCTGGTGGATAATGTGTCCAACCTCTTAGGATTGGTAGAACTTTATATATGGTGAACAAAATTTAAAATAATCCTTACCATATCTGACTTGGCTGTCTGGGTGGGAGCCCAAAGCTGGATTGCTTTAAGGGGTCTGTATTTTGGGCTTCTGGGTAACCAGTAAGGCATTGTGATAACTGTTTTGTTGCTGTCTTGGTGGATCTAATTATTAGAACCACCACCAGTTTGGGGGATCAGTTGCTCCAATCTTTGCAGTTTGCCATGATTGAGCGATCTCAGTGTGGCCCCTCTAGCAACCACAGTCACACCAGGCCTGGGCTTTTTTGGCCAGTTGTGAAGGAGGGAGTTCCATGCAGTGACCTGAAACACTATCATAGCGTGAACCTCGGGATTTTTTTTGATTTATTTCTCTGGCTAGATTTCATGGAGTTGGAAAAACTTGCTTGATTCAGATATCCTGGAATTTCTTTATTGGCTAATCTGATTCTCAGGTTGGCTCAGTTTCTTCTGGGTTGATGCATATGGATATATATGTATATAAAAAGCAGCATTGATATTCAGATACCACGATAGGTATGGTACTAAAACCTAGATTAGATTAAGTAGTAAAAATATACAGCATATGGATAGATGTTTATGGCATGTTACTGATATGAAGTAAGACATGGCCCTTACCTCAATTGCCCTTATTTCCACTTCCTGCCCTCCAGTGATGTCCCTCCTGTGGTCTTTGCTTGGTCCCATGGTCTTCTACCCCTATACACTATCCTGGTTAGACTATATTTGCTTCTTTGTGCATAATAAACATAATTTTCTTCAATTGTAGTATTCATTTTTCCATTTGCTTTGCTAACTTCATAGACAGACTTCAAATTCAGCTTCTATCTTTGTTCCTTCCTGGATGTCCCACTTCTTGAACTCTTCTACTTCTGATTATAAGTTAGCATACAGGATTCAACACCACAGACATAACATGGAAAGGCCATCACTCAGATTTTGGATTTTTTCTTACTCCTACTAAACTCTTGGGGAGTTTTGCCCATCAGCTTCAATAGGACCCACAAAAATCAGAAATGCAAAAATCTCCAAGTACCTAATTTGCGTTTTCTATTTAAGTTGTTAGAGAACAGTTTTTTGTTGTTGTTTTTTCAAAAATAAAGTGAGTAGAGTGTCTCCCAGACAGTAACAATATCCACTTAATTGTTTTCCCATGAAGACCCCTTTCTGATGTTTCTCCCTGCACAAACTCTCCCATTCCCTCATCTTCCTCTGTTATTTTCTTTTCCCCTTCTTATCCTCCCTCCTCTTTAATTCCATCACTGTCTTCTTCCTGCTTCCCCCACTTATGTTATCATTTTTACGTGTTTCCAAGCTCCCAACTTCTTCAATAAAGTCTCCCCAATTATCAATTCAGTGCTTAGAAGAACAAGCTTCTAAGCAAACAAAACAACAAAGCAAACTCAAATTCTAAACACAATGAAACCTAAGAAGTATATAGGCAGTCTCTTGTGTGTACTGAATCAGTGTTTCCCAAGTAGCAGCAACAGTTAAAGGGTATTTGGTTCCTTATATGGCTCCCTCCAGAGCAGTTTTCAGAAAGGTTATACAGGATATAAAGCACATGCTATAGCCAAATAATAATGCTATAATTAATTTACTAAATTATTCCAAATTGTGTAAAAAAAATATGTTCAGATATCAGATCTGGTTGGAAATGTTTCTCCAAAACAGCTTTCTATCAGAAAATGCTGTTTCAATTAAACCAACATTTTTGCACAACCATTTTGATCTTGAAAAATTTTGTTTAGGGGAGAAAAAATCAGAAAAAATATCCAAAAATATCAGAACATTCCATTTTGATATTTTTGGAAGGGAAATTTTTTATTTTTTATTTCAAAATGACTTTTTGTTTAGAAATTTACTTTATATAAGACTTTTTAAAAAAATTATAAAAATGGTCAAAATTGAAATAAAATGTTTTGATTGGCCTCAAATGACTTTGTTTCCCAGAATTGTATTCAATGAAAAAATTTAACTTCTTTTTAAGATGGACCAGATTCATAAGCTGGGTATGACCCCCTTGCGCCACTCAGTGGCACAAAAGAACCATGATTCAGCCACCAAAGCTCAGCAGGGAATCCCCTTGTCAGGGTTGAAATTTCTGATGGCACAGCTGAGTTTTGTGCCTCCATCACTCCAACCAATCCTGCATAAGGAGAATGCTGTGGGCAGGGAGAGAGCATGGTAGAGCAGAACTTTAGGACTCTGTGCCAGAGGTTGAACTTGGAATTGCTCAAGAGCAGCTCTGAGCATTATCAGGAGGGGCCTAACTCTGAAAAGCAGGGATCCAGTTCTGGCTTCTTGATGTCCAAGCTCTGTCACAGGACAAAATCTCCCCTCTTAGACTTGTTCAAACTTCAAAAAAGGTTTTGTTTAATGTTGTGTTCAATGAAACCATCACCCAATCTCTCGATCATCTCAGACTGGTTCCCTTCGGTCTCCATGCTTCTCTCCTCTCCCCTCCAGTCTAACCAGATCATGTAAAAGTCATCTTCCTTTCCTGCCACTTTGACCATGTCAAACTGCCACTCTCCTCCTTGAATCTCTGTATGGGCTTCTTATCTTGTATTTCTTTGGATTCAGGCTCCTTGTCTTCACCTTTAAGGCCGTAAGAACTATGTTCTTGCCTCTGCTTACATCTTTGTGCTTTTATGGTGCTATACAAATGCTTAAACAAATAATTATAATAATTAGAATAAGTAATTACATGTTTTGGTAAAAGGTTTAGCTGAACCAACACTGTACAGTGCTTAGTATACTGCTGATAAAAATCTGCCAAACAAATGTCATTGTTCATAAGAACTTGGCAAACCTTACTGAGATAATGAACACTAGCATTACAGGATTCTAAGCGCCTGCTTATCACTGCTCTCCAGTTAATAAGCACGTGTCCTGTGACTCACAAACCGATGTGGCCCCATGATGTTAATGGTCCAAATAAAGAAACTGGGGACCAGATCCAGCTCTTGTTAAAGTCAATAAAGAGTCACTCATGAATGACTTCAGTGGAAGTAGAATTGGACCCTTTGTTACATGAAATGTAGAAACAGATTCAGATTTTAAGATAAAAAAATGAAATGGCTTAAATTGCAGAAAGTGGAACTTCAGTATTGAGACTTGATAGATGTGGGTTTAAAATATTTTAAAATAAGCTTATTGACGCATGTTATATCAATATGGACTATTTAGCTTTAAAAGGCTTTGCAAAATTTAGGAGAATGTTGCAGCTTGTGTAATCACTGGACAAGTGACATGCCGTAAGCTTTAGACTCATTAAATACATTCTTCAAAAAAAGAGCATGTTTATTGTACTTGAGAAAATTAGACGTAACGGAACAAGATGAATACAAAAGTGCTTTGAAAATACAAAAAGGAGATGTAATTAATAAATAAGGAGAAGCAATTAAAAATAGTGACAGGATGGAGTTGGTGAGGTTCCTCAGGAAACACAACCATGTGTTTTGCCATTTATCTTCTCTACATAAATAATTTAGATAATAAGCAATAATAATCCTATAATAGGTTGTTCAAATTCAGTCATTAACTAGAAAGCAGGAAAAGGCTATGTTCTTCTGAAGTAAATGAGTAGATGACATTTGCAGATAAGTAAAATGTATGTACAACAGGCAAAATACCAAATGAAGCTGCAAAATGAAAATAATCAGGAAATTGGAAGTGAAGTGGCCCTGTTAGTCAAGTATAACTTCAGAGGCAAGAAAAGTCTATTGAAATATGCTTCAAAAATGCTTTGAATACATCCATCTACTCTGTGAAGGAAGAGTAATATTGGCTTTCTGCTATGGTTAGGATCCTAAACAGCTCACAGTTATGAGCAGAATTAACATATATTTTCTGGCATGCCAATTTGAAGGCTTAACTGGCACAGTTCTGCTCTCATTTCAGTAAGAATCTGAAATAACTTTACTGAAGTCCATGGAGTTACAGCAGTGTAAAAGTGTGGAAGTGAGAGAAGAATGAGACCCATTGTCCTGGAAGAATTCACCATTGCCAACGTTGTGCACAACCTAGGCATCTTCTCAGACTCCTCTTTGATACTGGATATCTAAATAGCAATAGCAGCAAAACAAAAACAAAAAGCACCACATACCTTTTCCTCTTCAATTGGATAGGAGACTATGCCCCATCTTGCCATATTTAGAGTTGGCCAGAGTGAACATTGCATGCTTAAAAGATGGGGCCTGTTTCTCCCTCCACACCAAAGACATACAGCTGTAGTCCTCAGGAACAATGAAACTTTCCACAATGGTCAGACAAGAAGATGAGAACATTGGGAACAGGACGTACAGCTTTCTTAGCAGCTGACCCATGACGTTTGAAATCTATTCCATAAGAGTTAAGATGATCGCATCTTACCAATATCAGGACAAAGTGCAAGAACCATCTCTTCTCCATTACCTATTGAATAAAAAATAAAGACAAAAGCCCTTTACCCAGAATTACCTTTTTTAAAAAGGAGCACAGAAGAAAAAATCTAGGTTTGTGTGAAGATCACCGATTGGCTGCATATACATTCATAAAGTACCCAGTTGCTATCGAGATGAGCACAGGATAGACTGATTGGTATCTTCTGAAGGGCTAGGAATTTTTTCCTTGATTGTTTTGACTGAATCTAGTGTGGAGGAAGGCAAGCATTCTGAGCGGTAACAGAAAACGTTGATTGAGGGACCTGGACAGAGGGACATGCAGGGAGACAAGAGATGTTTTGGTTTGGATGGATAGGAAAAATAAACCAACAAATTAACAAGACACACACCTAAAACATCATTTGAACATTTTGCTTGCATGTTATTGGTCATCTGTTATTGACTGTCTTATCTATTTATAGATTTTACATGAAGCTCTTAACACAGAGTGCTACACAAGCAACCACTGGCAGTGCACAACATCTACTGGTCCTAGAAAAATCCATGAACAATGCTGTACATTCCTGAGTGCCATCTGCAGGCACTTTATCTAATAACTAACTATACAAATATCTCTTTCATAGAGTGTTCTCTGAACAGCCTGCAAGCTCTTCAGAGCAGTGACTGTGCATTTGTATGTGTTTATACAGCATCTGACATCACAATGGTTCCCTGACCGTGACTGGAGACTTTGGGCACTAACACTACATAGATAATCACACAAAAAGAACATTATTAAGGTTGCAAAGTCAAGTACTTAAAAGTATGAAATGCCGGAATTAAGGTTCCCTGTACAGCCTTAATTTGCCTCCTTTATGTGTATGCATGATGATACATTCTTTAAATACATGATCACATGCTATTTTTTCCACAGGACCTCCTCTCATTCAGTAAGCAGGATGGACCTGCTCTGGGAATTAATCAGGGTTTTGTAGTGAAGGAGACTTGTCTGTAGCACCACTGCCTCATTTGTTGTAGAAGGTGTGTAGTGAATGAGGCAGGGGACTGCAGAAAGAGAAAGGATGGTCTCATGGTTAACACAGTTCTTGAGAACTGAATTCTATCCTTGCCTCTGCCACAGAGTTCCTAAGTGGTGCTAGGCAAGTCACTTAAACCAAGCTTTTCACAGGAGGTCACTAACTGTGTGTTTCTCATTTTCTGAGTGTGTGACTTGAGACCTTACGGTCTGATCTGCAGAAGGGTTGAGCACTCATCGCTGCAACTGAAGTCACTGGGAGCTGTGGTATAATGCTAAGTAATTTTGAATTTTTTCAACCAGTTTGAGAAATTAGTTTCACAACATCTCTTTAAAAAAAGTGGACACGTGGTACAGTATCAAGAACATTAGCTAGGAAATGTGCTAAATAGATGGTGTATGTTATGGGGGAGGTTAGACTGCATCATCATAATGGCCCCATTTGAGCTTAAAAGCTATGATCTATAACGTGTCTATATCTCCTTTCCCCAGCTCTAAAATGAAGCCTTTATATCAAGACTGGAAGTAGTTCTAACATATATGTTCTAGTTCAAACACAAGATATTGGGCTTGATGCACAAATGACTGGATGACATTCAGATAAGATGATCACAGTAGCTCCTTCTAGCTGTCTCCGGACTCAGAACCCCTGCCTGCTTGACTCTAACCCTGCCCTCACTGGCTGCCTGGCCTCATGCACACATTAGTCAGTCAGTGGCTACATATGAAAATGCTTCACTCACAGCTCCACTCAACATGTTTTTGCTTAGCTTAGAGTTCATAGCATCCAGCTCAGCAGATCATACACATCATTGCAACCACAAAATGAGAAGTTAATCTATCGCTGCATTTATATCCAACACATGTCTTGAACTGCTGTAGGATCTAATACATGGGTCAGGCAGTTCCAGCTCTGCAGAGATCAGTGCCCAGAGTGACAGAAATCCAATCCAGCACTGGCTACTGAGAGCCAGCCTAGACCGCCACAGGACTCAAGAGAGAGCTAGGAGAGGACCTTGCCCCACTCAGGAGTGAAGACCCAAGAAGGGGACCCTTTTTTGTTTAAGGCATAAACATCCAACTTTCACAATGCTGCAGCACTCATCTCCAGGCTCATCCTCAGTGTACCACCTGCTTGGAAAGGTGCCAGGGAGGGAGCTAGGGGTTGGGATAAATTGTGAATGTTGCGAGTTTGGAAATTTGTTGATATTTTAGCACTTATTAGCTAACCCTAACCCTTTCTTTCCCCAGATCCAATTTTCCTGCTCCCGATAAAGTCCCCCTTTGTTATATTGTTGTTAATTTTCCCAGGAGACAGCACCCCTTGTGCACAGTGAGGAGTCACCTTGGGTGGAGGCACCAGCCATCACAAAAAAGAACCCAAGGTCCAACCCATGCAAGGAGAGGAGAGAAGTCACTCCAAGTACAAGCACCAAGGAAGAGGCATGACCCACACCTCGGGGGGAGGGGGCTAAAAATAGCATGTTTCACTAAGGAGCAAATTTACCATAGAGTATTTTTTACATCAAAATGGAACCTTGGCATTTCACCAGTAATAAAAATTCAAATGTTATATTTTTGTAATGCTATTCAGGTTGCTACAGTGAAGGTTATGACAGCCATAATATTAAGTATACAACTGTTTTCAGTGATTTATAACCTAGTCGTAAAACTTTGCTCTAGTCTTAAAACTTATCCAAGATTTCAGCTGAGAGCAATATTTTTAAAAACACAGTTTGCTAATAATACCAAAAAAATAACCCATCAATAACAATTTTCTGGATACCTGTTGCAAAATATATTGATCATTAGCTCCTAAGAGATGTTCACCTCTTGTTCATTAGTTCTAATCTGGCCCAAATTAGTAGTGATCTAAATGTATCAATTGATAGCTGATTAGTCAAAGACTTGGGAATTTGATTTTAGTAGTATCTTTGCATCCAATGGTCTAATAGTAGTTAATAAGAAAAACAATTCAACAATAGTTCACATACTGACTTTGCACCTTATTCCCAACTCAGACATCTGTAGTGAGATTTTACAATCGATGTGAAGTTATTCAGGTCACTACCCTCTGACACAGTAAATCTGATACTTCAGGTTCAATTCTGATCTTTGCTCAAAAAACCACAAGCAAATTGAAAAGAGCATATGACAGCATGCTAGAAAGTCAACACAACTTACCCTTATATTCCTATATTTGTTTTGACAGAACGGCATACACAAGTTTAGTTAAAAGTTGCATGATTTCCATGTGTGTACTTTTTATGACCATGTATACATTTCTCAAACATTTGGGGCCAAATACATTGCAATGGATTTACATGAGCTATCATTCCATTATGGGCTCCCTAGTCCATAACCATTTTACTAGTTTTCCAAAAAGAGAGAGAGACCAGAATAGTAATCACGATGACCAGGGACGGGTGACGTTCAACTGTAGAGCTTAGAGACAGCCAAGCAGAACACAGAGTAGGTTAAACCCTCTAATAACTGAAATGGATCCACAATGCCAAGTACATCAGGTTCCATGATAAGAATGGGAAGTCTAATTCACGTACAGTAAGTTTTGCCCTTCTGCCCCATACTTCATCCCTTGAACTGAACCCAGACCAAAAGCTCCTGAAGGACTGAAAATGTTCAGTAAAGTAAGATGGGAGGAGGTTACAATAGGTTCTCTATGTCTTTCCACAAGTCCTTCTCTCCTTATTTTTCCTATGGCGGGTCCTTAGTGAGTGGGAGTCTTGTCAGCAGCTTGCTATCCCCTTCCAAGATGGAGATCTTTGATACAACCCAAAACTCAGCAAAAACTTACCTGGTTTTAGGTTTCATTACAAACCCGATAAAAGATCCATGTTCATGCTTTTATCTAATGAACCTACACCAACCATCCTCGGATATCAGAGAAGAATTTACTATCTGGGGTGGAGATTGTACAAAACACAGTTGTTATTAATTTTTATGATCAAATGAATCTGAAACTCAGAATGAACTTCGGTGGGGGGTTAGAATTATGTGAGCCAAAAAAAAAGTTTTCCAGCCCCAAGAGAACTGAAAAGGCCAACTTTTACATAGCTCTAGCTTTTGCACACCACGTTACAGAAATCATTATTCCCCTACTCCAGTGTAGGATTCCTGAATCTCATGAAATTTCTTCCCATCCCCTCAAATTAAGTACCTGTCTTATTAAATTAGCAGATGCTATAGGAGAGAGGCAGGAGCCAAAAAAAGAGATTTTACAAGAATCAAGGTTTATAATCCTTTCATGCAACCTGCAAGCAAAAATACTCCTGGTTAATACAGAAGTGTTTGTAGCCTGATTTAGGGTGTACTGATAATATTAATTTGGATAATATGGGAATTTAATTTATTAATTTATTTGATCTTAATAATATTAATAATTATTATCATCAATATTAATTAGTATGGGTTTTAGGCTCACCAATCTGTTTGATCAGAAGATAAAAGTTTGTGTCCTGAATCAGGCTCCACAGAATTTATAAAGGACCCTCAGGGGTATGACAGGAAGTTCACACTGAGACAGATATAGCCTTAAACACTTTTTATTAAAATTAATAATAGTAAGTAAATGGTAAAATACCCAGAGTTACAAAGTTACAATTGCATTACTGCTATTCAAAAGATACATATGATAATATAGTATTATATGCAACAAAGCTTTGGTTAACATACTCACACCCTTCCTTGATAACCTGGTGGTAAGAGACACAGGACCAGCCTTGCGGTTCAGGTTTCTCAATTCTTGAGTGAGGGATGCAGTGCTTAGAAAATGCTAAGAGCTATCAAAGCTGACTAGGGTTTACTTGACTAATTTAAACTTAAATCAAAACCTAATAAACAAACTAAGAATAAAACTTAGGGAAACCAAGCTTAGCCTAGTTCCCTTGAAACTTAAAGTTTAAGAAGAACAAGTACAGCCTACAAATAGTAGCAGTCAAATGAGAATAGAGTAAAGTGAGAACGGAGATAGTGAGAAATGGAGAGATCCTCTATTGAGGTGGGTTACCTCTTTTATAGGGAAAATGCCAGAAATCCTTCCTCTTATGCCCAAATTTCATTCCTCACCCACAGAAATGTTAGGGCACGCTTACCCCATAGGCTAATATGTATGTGCGTATTGATGACAGGTATGTACGCACATCAGTCTCTTGTGGTGTACTTGTTAAGTCTGTGGGGAAAAACCCCTATGCCATTTTCCATTGTCTATTGGTCTAGATAAAAGGCCATAGACATAAGCGTGGGTACTCATCTATTTAGATAACAAGCTATAGGTCAACTTTGCTTTTTGAGTAAAAGGTCTTAATATAGATATGCTAACTTTGCTTTAGCTTAACATGCAGGATATGGCCTGTAAGTCTCTTGCATTATAGATTTATATTAAAGTAAGTTTGGCTGTAAACCTATTACAATACATCAAATACTTAAACTATAAGAAAAGATATATATATATATATATATACACAAGCAAGCAGGTTAGTCCTATAGGCTACAGTGTTCATAAATTAAGTATACAACATTCCTTGAGCTATTGTTTTTGTTTTCAGGATTTCCAAATAATAAAATAGAAGGGATTTGAGTAACTGACATTCTTCGAGCTGTGTAGTCCATACACATATTCCACAGTTGATGAGTGCACATCCAATAAACGCACACCAGAGAATTTTCTACTCCGCAATATTCCTTGGAATGGTGTGTGCACCCTTCCTTTCCTTGTGCATTCCATGAGGGTGTAAAGAGTAGAACTGCCCCACACTCCTCAGTTACTTCACCACCGTGAAAGCCCATGATATCAGGACTCTGATGTAGCAGGGATGGTGGGTGGTCATGGATTATGTTTACAGACTACATGTCTCAAAGAACATCAGTTAGCGTACAGGTAAATAATCTCTTTCTTCTTTGAGTGCTGGTCTGTATACATATTCCACAGTTGATGACTCACCAACAGTACTGGGTTTGAGGAGTCTCTGCAACACAGATCTTCCAAATCTTGCATAGTCTTTGGCCACTTGCACCATATACCTGTTCACGTTACACTACATGTTGGATATCCAAATCATGGCCTTGCAAATGTCCTAGATTGACAGGCTCACTGGGGACACCACTGAGTGGACTGTACCCTGGAGGAGAGAGCTTGTACTCTGCCAGATAGCTGCCTGCCTGCTAGCCGGTAACATTTCCTGATGCATTGGGCAATGCAGTTCAATAACCTCTGTATAATAACCCTCATTCTCACCAGATAGACCAGAAACAGCTGGGAGACTTCCACAAGGATTTTGTACTGTCCAGGTGGAACAATATGGCTCTGTGCATGTCCAGCATGCACTGCCTCAGTTTTGTTGTCCCAGTATAAGGCTTTGGAGAGAACATAGGTAAGTAAATGACCTTATTGATGTGGAACTCTGACACTACTTTAGGAAGAAATCTGGGATAAGGCCTCATGGAGACCCTGTTCTTGTACATGACTGTATCAGCTAGCTATGCCATTAAACCCTATGAGTATGTCTGCACTGCAATGTAAACCCAGGCTCAGATGCAGGCTTCAGCCCAAAACCCTCTTCCATCTACACACAAATCTCTTAAACTCAGGCTCGAATTAATCCAGAACCCAGGGTCCTCAGTCCCTGTGGGGGTGGAGGGTTCAAGCCAGGACCAAGCATTCAAGCCCTATTGCTTTGCAATGTAGACTTAACTCCTCCCCCCCACCACCCCAAAAAAAACCCTTAGGTCCTGGAAGCCTGCCAAAAGTATCCCACAATCCCATGGGCCAACTTCTTTTGTCCTCTCTTTCCCAAGAATTGCCAATCAAATCCAGGGAAATGGAAGCAACCCCTCTTATTGAGTGCAGCAGCTCAGCAAGTCAGCGTTTAACCATTCCATTGTTTTCTGACCACTGAACTGCAAACACACCTTCAGAGAACCTTCTGTGTTTGCAGTGGAGACTGACTAGAAGAAATCTTTTGTAAAGTGTGCTGTTTTGTGGTTGTGGGAGCAGACCAGAATTTGGTGACTCTCTGGTGGGAGGCCAGCAAAACAGTTTAATAGGAGTACCAGGAATGACCACACATACCAGCAAGTAGCAAACAAGCTGGCAGCATTGAAATTTACCAGACCAGTGACCAATGCAGGGAGTGGATTAAACAGTTCAAGACTGAATACCAGAAAACGAGGGACCAGAATCACACCTTAGGCAACTCGTTGACACCATGACCATTTAATTAGGAGTTTAATTGGGTATTGTGTGAAGCATGGAGCCAGTGGTGGTGCATGATGACCTGGTCAGCTGGGATGGCTTCCTACTGGTTCCAGAATCCAATATGGGTACCGACTGGAGCCAGCAGCAAACACTGAGTGAGGCCAGCAAAATGAGTGTTGCTGAAACCAATCCCAAAGGAGGCTTTGATGCAGAAGCAGCAGTGGCACATCCTGGGTCTGAACACAGAGGAGCTTTCTGATGGCCCATTTGAGAAACTGCCTGCCACAGAACTGGCAGCAGACACAGAAGGGACAGAATCCATGCTAGAGCCTGGTAAGCTTCTGGCTCCATTTTAATGTTTATTAATACAGGAATGTGAGAGATTTCCATCCTATGAACCAATGCCAAAATTATTAGAAGCCCTGGCTAGAAGCATGTATCTGCTAAGGGCAAATTGTATGCCAGCAGCTTGGCGTCCCCACTACCACTCCCCAAATATGGCTGGGGTTTTGTCCAAAATACTGGAGTTTTGTCCAGAAATGTGCTGGGAGTGGGGGGAAGGGGAAGAAGAGGGGTAATGATGGCAGCTGTGGAGCTGTGTGTGTTTGCATGCTGTCATAACAAGCTAAGCCATGTAGAAGATAATGCAGCATCCTGTGGATTTCCCATGAATTCTGACCCAATCCCGTATGTTGATAGCTGCAAACTTTTCCTGTAACAAGAACTCCAGATAGGTAATCACATGTTGGGGACAGGTGTATTTTTCAGAGTCACCGTGTGCTGTTCAATCACTATACATTTGAATACTTTCATTGCATACACTGCTGGTTTCCCACCAGCAGCTTGGAATAACATCCCCCTTTGCCAACAGGAAACCACAATAATTAGTATGTCCTCCAAAATGTGGAAGGCGTGAAATGATTTTAAAAAAAATCTTTTGTAGCACAGCCACCAACTCCCTGATTTTTTAAACTTATCATTGTCTTTGCACTTTTCGCTGCAGTTAACCAGGCTGTGTCCAGGGAGTGTCTGTGGTCTGAAGCATCCATCTCACAATATATTGAAGTTCAGTTTGGAAAAGTAACATTTCATGTCCTTGAAATTCCACAAGGATTATTTCTGTCCTCCTGCACTGAGCAATTTGAGACAATCACCCTCTGTGTCTCGTCCTTTGCCAGGCTGCAGTACATCCTCTACAGGCTGCTGTACTTCCACAGCTTGACTCACTGCAGCAGAAGCCTAGGCCAATGTACCTTCACAGACCATTCCAATAGGAAATGTGTCTGTGATGAACTTATGGTTGAAGTTCTGGACGGGGCCAACAAGCAGGTCCAGTACCAAAAACAGAGGGACATACAGCTAGAGGAAAGGCATGGTAAGAGGCAAGCAGAAAGGCTCAGGCTGGCTGCAGAACTTGAGGACAGGGTTTCAGCATGGGAGCAGACACTTGCGTCACAGTTCCTGGGACAGGAATGGGGGCTAAGGAAGGAGGACAGAGCTCAGCTGTTTGAGTGGCTGCTGCTACTAAAGACCACAAGAGTTCCTGCTCCTGCTTCACTCACCCCATGGCCTGCATCCCCTCCATGGTACCATGTGATACAGTCCAGGAACAGCTTGGACAATTCAATGGATGGGAGACTCATGCAATCAGGCCCTATGAGTGGCTGGGGCGGGCAACTTTGCCCCATGCCTTCCTCCATATTGACCTCTTCCTCCATGGAGGCCTCTACCCCCCTCTCCCAGCACCAAGTGTGCAGCAAATGTGGATGGAAGGGAAAGGAGAACAGGGGGTCAGGGGACATGTAACAGGAGGTTCACGGTTTCATAAGCCAAGGCAAAATGGGGCACCCATAGTTCCCAGGAATAATGGTGAGGACAGTAACTCCATTTATGACAATGTCATTTGGTGGGAATAGTTTCCCAGCCCGTCCATGAATGTATACTCCCAATGGGCGAAAAACCCTGACATCGTGAACATCATGACAGGCCACATTGAAGTTCATAAATTGACCTCTGTGATTCACAAGGGCCTGCATAACAATGGAGTAGTGTCCTTTGTGATTTATGTACTCATGTGCTCCTTCAGGAGGGCAACCTTTGGAAATCCCATTCTCTCAAAGCCAACAATTACCTCAGGAGTATCTTTTATGCCAGGCGCCTTGGGGTAAACCACACACCTGACTGCCTCAGAAACCTCCACCCACCACTTTTCCCACAGTCAATTTTCCAATACCAAACTAATTAGCAATGGACCTGAAGCAGTTTGAGCCAGCTTCCAGATAGTTATAGCAGCCTGCTTCTGGACTGGCGTAGCCTCATGCAGATGTCTTTACACTAGATAGTTGGGGTAAGCTTCTCACAAAGCTCCAGAAGTGTAGGTTTCTTCATGCAAAAGTTATGGACCCACTGCTGACAATCCCAGGTCTGCAAGATGATGTAGTCCCACCAGTCTGTGTTTGTAGCTCCAGAAGCGCTGGATTATGTAGAAGGCATCAGAGGCTGTACAGAGTATCATGAGTCAGTTTGAGTTTGCTATGTCTGTGTCCTCCTCCTCTTCCTGCTCCATTAGAAGTTCTGTCAAGAGCCCTCAGTGGAGGCAGCTCAGGTGCAAGGTTGCACCCCCATTATGGGCAAGGAGATCGGGAAACTGGGTGAGAGTGATAAGTGGAGCTATGGAGAGGTCATGGAGGTCCCTGAACCATGGAGGTCTCAGCCAGGCCAGTGCTATGAGGATTACCCTGGCCTTCTCCCACCTGACCTTCCGAAGAACGTTGGGGAGCAGGGGGACAGGAGGGAATGAATACAACAGCCCTTCTGTCCACAGGAAGAAAAGTGTGTCCAAAAGAGACAGTGCACCCCTCCCCCAAGCAGAAGTGGCAACACTTGTTCTCCATTGTAGTGAAAAGGTCCATGTATGGGACCCGCCATTGCTGGAAGATGTCCTAGAAGAACCTCTGGTGCATCAGCCTCTCATGCTTGTTGGCCATCTGCCTTCAATGCTGTCCACCCCCAGAACATGCAACTTGAGACCATTACTCCTTGTTTTATCATCTGGTACCACTGAGAACAGTCTAGATCCATCCTCTTTAGAACCCCCTTTCAGGTAGTTGAAAGCAGCTATCAAATCCCCCCTCATTCTTCTCTTCTGGAGACTAAATAATCCCAGTTCCCTCAGCCTCTCCTCATAAGTCATGTGCTCCAGCCCCCTAATCATTTTTGTTGCCCTCCGCTGGACTCTTTCCAATTTTTCCACATTGTTCTTGTAGTGTGGGGTCCAAAACTGGATAACGTACTCCAGATGAGGCCTCACCAGTGCCGAATAGAGGGGAATGATCACATCCCTCGATCTGCTGGCAATGCTCCTACTTACACAGCCCAAAATGACATTAGCCTTCTTGGCAACAAGGGCACACTATTGACTCATATCCAGCTTCTTGTCCACCATAACCCCTAGGTCCTTTTCTGCAGAACTGCTGCCTAGCCACTCAGTCCCTAATCTGTAGCAGTGCATGGGATTCTTCCTTCCTAAGTGCAAGACTCTGCACTTGTCCTTGTTGAACCTCATCAGATTTATTTTGGCCCAATCCTCTAATTTGCCTAGGTCCCTCTGTATCTTATCCCTACCCTTCAGCGTATCTACCATTCCTCCCAGTTTAGTGTCATCTGCAAACTTTCTGATGGTGCAATCCATGCAATCCTCCAGATCATTAATAAAGATATTGAACAAAACTGGCCCCAAGACCGACCCTTGGGGCACTCCGCTTGATACCGGCTGCCAACTAGACATGGAGCCATTGATCACTACCCATTGAGCCCGATGAGCTAACCAGCTTTCTATCCACCTTATAGTCCATTCATCCAGCCCATACTTCTTTAACTTGCTGGCAAGAATACTGTGGGAGACCGTATCAAAAGCTTTGCTAAAGTCAAGGAATAACATGTCCACTGCTTTCCCCTCATCCACAGACCCAGTTATCTCATCATAGAAGGCAATTAGGTTAGTCAGGCATGACTTGCCCTTGGTGAATCCATGCTGACTGTTCCTGATCACTTTTTTCTCCTCCTCTAAGTGCTTCAAAATTGATTCTTTGAGGACCTGCTCCATGATCTTTCCAGGGACTGAGGTGAGGCTGACTAGCCTGTAGTTCCCCAGACCCTCCTTCTTCCCTTTTTTAAAGATGGACACTACATTAGCCTTTTTCCAGTCATCTGGGACCTTGCCCGATCGCCATGAGTTTTCAAAGATAATGGCCAATGGCTCTGCAATCACATCCACCAACTCCTTTAGCACCCTCAGATGTAGTGCATCCGGCCCCATGGACTTGTGCTCGTCCAGCTTTTCTAAATAGTCCTGAACCACTTCTTTCTCCACAGAGGGCTGGTCACCTCCTCTCCATACTGTGCTGCCCATTGCAGTAGTTTGGGAGCTGACCTTGTTCGTGAAGACAGAGGCAAAAAAAGCATTGAGTACATTAGCTTTTTCCACATCCTCTGTTACTAGGTTGCCTCACCCATTCAGTAAGGGGCCCACACTTTCCCTGACCTTCTTCTTGCTGCTAATATACCTGTAGAAACCCTTCTTGTTACTCTTAACATCGCTTGCTAGCTGCAACTCCAAGTGTGCAAAGGTAGATGACAAAGATGACAAAGGTACCAGCCTTTTGACTTTGGGGGATAGATCCTGACTCCTGGGTTCAGTCAGCCATCTTGATGGAAATGAGGTGAGGATTTTACCTTGCACCAATCTAGCTTGTTAAGGTTTAGTTACTAGAAAGCGTTTTATCTTTATCTTTATTTCTGTTGTCATGTGCACCAGACGTGGGTACACCAACTTGGGAATATACATACGGACTATTGGGACGGTGCCAAATTATTATGAATTACTGTGATTGGTATGAATTAATGTGGTGAACATGAGTTTGGTATGGCTTGGGATGTCTGAATTTGCTAGAGGATTCTGGGAGCAGGATTCTCTTAGCATTAGATAGAAGGTGTGAAAATATACCGGAAGTGCTGAAATTGCACTTGAATGGTTAATAATGGCTTGATTTGCGTGTATGTTTCAACATCGAACTTTGGAATATATCAGCCAGGAGACCAGCTCACCAAAGTAAAGATGATGTAAAATCATGCGATCGGTGGGCTTGGCACAGGCTGACCCGGGTTAAAATGACCCCTCTGGATGGCATCACGCTAAGAGCTTAAGTGAATGATTGATGAGAGGGTAAACATTGATTGAGCTTTGGTCTGTGCTTTGCAGCCCCCTTCCAAAATATTAATTAGAGAAAACCAGTAATGAACGCCCACAGGGCATATTTCTGGGACATGTGACTCCTTTGAGAACAAAAGGTATAAATGCAAAGCAAAGTAAATTAGTTAGTTAGTTCCCCAATTAATATCTGAAGCGGTCTGTGATGCTGTAAGACAGAAGGCCTCGGGGTAACCAAGACCCTGCTTCGGGGGACATTTGACAGACCAAGTACCTGAGATGGTAGAAGAAGAGAAGAACTACAAGAAGGATGTGGAAAAATTGGAAAGAGTCCAGAGGAGGACAACAAAAATGATTAGGGGTCTGGAGCACATGACTTATGAGGAGAGGCTGAGGGAACTGGGATTGTTTAGTCTCCAGAAGAGAAGAATGAGGGGGGATTTGATAGCTGCTTTCAACTACCTGAAAGGGGGTTCCAAAGAGGATGGAGCTCGGCTGTTCTCAGTGGTGGCAGATGACAGAACAAGGAGCAATGGTCTCAAGTTGCAGTGGGGGAGGTCTAGGTTGGATATTAGGAAAAACTTTTTCACTAGGAGGGTGGTGAAGCACTGGAATGCATTATCTAGGGAGGTGGTGGAGTCTCCTTGTTTGGAGGTTTTTAAGGCCCGGCTTGACAAAGCCCTGGCTGGGATGATTTAGTTGGGAATTGGTCCTGCTTTGAGTAGGGGGTTGGACTAGATGACCTCCTGAGGTCCCTTCCAACCCTGATATTCTATGATTCTATGATTCTATGAAAATAAGTCTCCATCTAGTACCAGTAGGTATACCTGCTTTGTTTACCAGTCAGGATACTGTGTAAGGCCAACATAGTTACTGAGGGTTTATGCTTGGGGAATTGAGGCTTATTAGGGAGATGTGTATTATGTAACCTTTACTGCTTGTGTGATTCTTTCTCAAATAAATTACTATGCATTAAGCATATTGTTTTCCGAATTTTCACTGGTACCAGTAACAATCCACCCAGCTGTGGGCCATTAAAGATCCGTTTCAACACGGACTAGCACTTGAAGAACTAACCACTTTTGAGGGGGGAATGTGAGCCTCTGGTTAAATTGGGTCATCAATTTTCCAACACAGCAGAGTTTTCATGGAAAATACTGATTTGTCAAACCTGAAATGTTGCATAGAAACTTCTCAGGTTCAAGAAGAATTCATCAAATTGCAGGCAGGTTTTTGACAGATATCTGTCTGGTTTCCTGGAGGGTAGCTGGGGAGCCCAGCTTCCAGTTCTGCGACTTTGGGGAAGCCCTGCCATATGGACTGCTCTGAGCCAGGAATCCCATGGCTTCCATACTCCTGAGATAGCTGGCTCCCTCGGCTGCCCAATTCACACAGCCTAAGGTACCCGCTGCTCTGAGTGTCAGGCATCCTAGGCAGGCAGCTGATCCAGGAGTCAGGAAGTCATGGGGTCCCTGGCTTGGGGCAGTCTGCATAGCAGGGCTGCCTCAGAGCCACAGACCCTGGAAGCCTCTACACATCTTCAGCAAAACTAACATAATTCTTGACCAAGTTCATGGCTGCCCACAACTGAATAGTAGCAGTGAAACTGTCATGTCAATTTCACTCAGCAGTGGCCTGGGAAACATTTTTTTTTTGTTTGTTTGTTTTTATTTTGGAAACACCATGTGTCAGTCTTTCTAAAAGAACAATTTTTTAAAATTTCAAGTTCATAGGAAATTTTGAAAAAAAAAGTTGTGTTTATTCTGAATTGGAATGAAACCTAATTCGAAATATCAAAGTTTCCCACAAACCTAAAATTCTAAGTTTCAGCAAGCTCTACTGCTGGTACATATGTGAAAGTGTCTATCGATGAAACTAAAAATGAATCAAAGCTCCTCCTAACCACATGCACTTGTAATAAATCAAAATTGAACAATGAATTGCCTGTCAGCATTTTAAGCCTCTGCTTCCAAAAAAATAGCAATAATAAATATTTTTGTAGTAATGCTATTCAAGCAGTAAACTAAAGTAACTGCTTATACCTTCCGCTAGATTTATTATTCACTCTGACATTGTCACAAAATATAGGCATAGAACACCGCTAGGAGTGTTCTCATAATCAGAGAGATAAAGGCAATGCCATCAATCATGTTTCCTTTTTCCAGTCTCTCCTTTTATTACCTCTCTCTCTCTCTCATGTTTTTTTGTGTTGCTTCTTCCTTATCTGGCTTTTCCTTTTTTATTACAGTGGGTGCTGAATGCTGATGAATCAATCACTTGTCAGTTATTTTCAGGGCAAACATTTTACTTGTTCAAATCGTTCTTTGCTAACAGTTTTGTCCTTACGACAAAGCATGTGGTATTATTACTATATGGTGTATCCACATTTATACCCATAATAATTACTCTGTCTTTGCACAATAATTCTACCTTGAAATATGCTAGTCAATCTAGAATCACGTCTTGTTTTCTTGACTGCTTTTTCCAAGATCATGCAGTTGGTAGAGCAAAAGGCAGGTCAGACATAGCAATAAATGTTTGATACAGATTGCCATGTACAACCTTAACTGGTTATTGGATTTTGTACATTTGATTTTCTCCAGGGACAGCTCAGTTTTGAATGTTATTAACTACCTGAGTGGTTGGTTTCAGGCCTTCAGCACTATTTTCATCCAGACTAAACCTATGCCACTTTCAGAAAGAATTCCTAGAATGTGTTATTAAAGTGACTTTACTCCAACCCTCTAGCCTGTGTAATTAATTCATATCACTAGACTAAAATTTTGAAACTGGTAGGATAGAGCTTGCCAAGGCTCCAGCTAGGGCCCCGGGCTGGGACGCAGTGGAGTGGGAGGGCCTGCGTCCCCCCTGCCACCCACTCCTTGGGTGGCAGACTCCCCCTTTTCCCTGGCCTAGAGAGGCTGGGTTCCTGATTGCCTATTTGATTGCTGCCCCGCCCTGACCTAGGGCCTGGGCTGCTACAAACATTGACTCAGCCCCTGCTTAAGGGCCTGGGTACCTGACTGACTATTTGATTGCTGCCCCGCCCTGACCTAGGGCCTGGGCTGCTACAACCCACTGACTCAGCCCCTGCTTAAGGGCCTGGGTTCCCGAACTATTGGCTCAGCCCCTGCTTGAGGGCCTGAGCTCCAGACTGCGTGGCTGCTGCCCTGCCCTGATTGAGGGCCCGGGGCTTTTTCTAACCTATTGGCTCAGCCCCTGCTTAAGGGCCTGAGCCCCTAACCGTGGGTTTGCTGTCCCACACTACTGCTGGACCAGGACTGACAGCGGACCAGAGCGAGGCGGTGGGATACCCCACAGCCCCGCTGAGGGCCGAACCTCGGCCGAGACTACTACACATGGTACCAGAAGTGGGGACATCTTGCCCAGGATATGGGCACGAGCCCTTGACCCCTGTGAGAAAGGGTCTGGGGGGGAGCGGTCCCCCACAAAAGACATGGATTTGACCAAGCTCTTCATGCTCCTGACGGAGAGCCAGGAGCGACAGCAGGCGGCCCAGCTCCAACAGCACCAGCAGCTCGTCCAGCAGCTGGGAGCCCAGGAGCAGCAGCTGATACAGGACCTGACTGTGCAAAACCGGGAGTTCCAGCAACAATGCTTACAGCAGCTGGCAATTGCCCTGCCCCGGCCCACGGGGCCCCAGCCGGGAGACCCGGACAGGGCTCCCCGATTCACCCCACCTATAAGACTGACCAAGATGGGACCACAGGATGACCCCGAAGCCTTTCTGGTGACCTTCGAAAGAGTCGCGCACGTTGCCGGGTGGGTGCCAGACTAGTGGGCCACCCTCCTGGCACCATACCTGACGGGGATGGCGCAAACGGTCTACCGGGGGTTATCCACGGAGGATGCAAGAGACTATACCCTGGTAAAGGCGGCAATTTTAGATGCCTTAGACATCAGCCCAGAAACCTTCCGGCAGCGGTTCCGGGCTCTGTCCTACACCCCGGGCGCCCGACCCCGGTTGGTGGCCCAGGAGCTGAGAGACCTGTGTCGGCGATGGCTACAACCCGACAGGCGGAACCCTGAGGAGCTCACTGAGCAAATCCTATTGGAACAGTTCATCCACATCCTCCCATCATGGGGGAGGGTTTGGGTCCTCCGCCACCGGCCTCCAACGGTAGCGGCTGCCGTCGCCCTCATGGAGGACTTCCTGGCAGTAGAAGACCCGGTCGGGCCGGTTATGCGGGGCCACCCTCCAGGGCTCGATCGCCCCAACCCCGAGAGACGGACGAGCACCTGAGTCGAACCATGGAATCCCCCGCGGAGTCAGGAGCCCCGGTATAGACGTCCCGAGGGTCCCCCTCGGCCTGCCCCCACGAGGCCCGAGACCGGGACTGGCCGCGGCCCACGGAGTCCCCCTAGGAACCAGGGGGGAGGCTCAGCCCGACCCGGGCGACCCGAAATCGGGCCCTGTTTCTCCTGTGGGAAGCGTGGGCATCTCCAACGGGACTGCATTGAGATGGACTGCAGCTTTGGGCACGTTTGCGCCGGGGAGAACCGTGCCCGACCGCCGCAGGCTGCAAAGGTCACCGTGCCCGTAGTTGTCGGAGACTGCCAGACGCGGGCCCTGGTTGACTCTGGCTGTGGACAGACCCTAGTCCGCCAAAGCCTGGGCTTCCCTGAAGACCCCCAGCTGGGGAACATTCTATTGCAGTGCATCCATGGTGACATTCGACCTTACGCCAGTGCCTGAGTCCCACTGACCGTCGACGGAGTCACACGGACCATGGTGGTTGGCCTGGCCCCGCGACTCGCCTACCCCGTGATCTTGGGGCAGGACTGGCCAGAGTTCCCATGCGTCCTGGGTTCCCATGCGCAGGAGAGCCCCGATATCACCCCAGGCTTGGAGCGGGACTGCCGCGAGGACCCCGCAGAGGAGGCTGAAGAAGCGGGACATCGGAGCCAGGAAGGCGTGCCTAAAGACCTCCCACTAACATCGGCGGATGACCCTCAGATCGGCACGGACTTCTGCCGAGACCAGAGGGAGGATCCCACCCTGAGTCGGGCGTATGAACAGCTGGCGGCGGTAGACAACGCTCTGATTGATCCTGCCCGGGCCAAGGTATGGCCCCGTTTCGAGCTACGACGCGACCGCCTCTATGGGGGGAACAAGATTCCCGCACCGGGGAGGTCCAGAGACAACTGATGGTGCCTCGGTGCCACCGACGAGCGGTGATGAAGCTCGCCCACGACGTCCCTGCGGCCGGACACCTGGTTCAGGAAAAGACCCTCGCCCGGATTCTGTCCCAGTTTTTCTGGCCTGGGGTGCACCAGGAGGTGCGAAATTACTGTAGCTCCTGTCCGGAGTGCCAGCTCGCTGCTCCCCCATGGACGGCCCCGGCCCCACTAATCCCCATGCCCATTATGGAGACCCCATTCGAGCGAGTGGCCATGGATTTGGTGGGACCCCTCCCGAGGAGCCGGGCCAGGTTTCTATATATCCTGGTCATCGTGGACTACACTACCCGCTTCCCTGAAGCCGTCCCGCTCCGGAGCATCACCGCCAGGACCATTGCCGACAAACTCGTCAAGGTCTTTGCCCGCGTGGGCTTGCCCCAGGAGATCCTCACCGACCAGAGTACCAACTTTACCTCCCGGTTGCTGCGGCAGGTCTGCAGACTCCTTGGGATTAAGCAGCTACGCACCTCTGTGTACCACCCGCAAACCGACGGCCTGGTCAAGCGGTTCAACCGCACCCTGAAAGACATGCTGCGCAAGTTCTCCGCCGAGGACCTGCGCCGATGGGACCAGTTGATACCACCATTGCTCCTGGCTGTCCGTGAAGTACCCCAGGCCTCCACAAAATTCTCTCCCTTCGAGCTGTTGTATGGACGTCGTCCGAGGGGACTGCTGGATCTCATGAGAGAGACCTGGGAGCAAACCCCGTCACCCACTCAGGGCCTTCTCCAGTATGTCCTCCAGCTTCAGGGACGTCTAGCACAAGCCGGAACTCTAGCTTGAGAAAATTTGAAGGCCGCACAGGAAGCTCAGGCCCAAACATATAACCGAGAGGCCCGAGTCCGCGAGTTCCAACCCGGCAACCGGGTTCTACTTCTCTTACCCTCCAGTGAGTCAAAACTACTGGCCCGGTGGCAGGGGCCATATGAGGTGATCCGGAAGATCGGGCCGGTCACCTATGAGATTAACCAGCCAGACTGCCGGAGAAAAGTCCAGCAATACCACATCAACCTCCTGAAACCCTGGCGGGAACGGGAAGGCTTCTTAATTAATCCCTGTCCACCAGAGCCCGAGTTAGGGCCCCGGGTTACGCCGACTGAGGACGTCACAACACCTCAGCTCGGCGAGTCCTTAACTGTAGAACAACGAAAACAGACCGGGTGCCTCCTGCAGGAGTTCCGTGGGACGTTCACCGCCCAGCCGGGCTACACGACCCTCGTGTACCATACCATTCAGACGGAGCCGGGGGGGGTGATCCGAGAGTCAACTAGACCCCTACCCTATCGTATGCGGCAGGTCGTCGAGGAGGAAGTCCGAGCGATGCTAGAGCTGGGCGTCACTGAACCATCACAAAGCGAGTGGCACAGCCCAGTAGTCCTGGTTCCCAAACCGGACGGCACACAGCGCTTTTGCATCGATTTCCACCGTGTTAATTCTATCTCGAAGTTCGACGCCTATCCAATGCCTCGGGTAGATGAGCTGCTGGACCGTTTAGGCAAGGCCCGCTTCCTCACGACCTTTGACCTAAGCAAAGGGTACTGGCAGATTCCCCTCGACCCCACGTCACAGGAAAAAACTGCTTTCGCCACCGCCGCGGGCCTCTACCAATTCACCCGGATGCCCTTCGGTCTCCATGGTGCCCCCACGACGTTCCAGCGGCTCATGGACCGCCTCCTTCTTCCTCATCGAGAGTACGCGGCCACATAACTGGACGATGTTGTCATTTATAGCGACCGGTGGGAGAACCACCTGGAGCTGGTAGCGGCTGTCCTGAGGTCCTTACGAGCCGCAGCGTTAACCGCAAACCCAAAGAAATGCCATAATCGGGTGGCAGGAGACCACCTACCTGGGCTACACGATTGGAGGGGGACAAGTGAAACCGCTTGTGGGAAAGGTTCAAGCCCTAGCGGCATGCCCACCACCCTCTACAAAGCGCCACGTACGCCAATTTCTCGGACTTGCGGGCTATTACCGGAGGTTCATTCCCGATTTTGCCTCCATCGCAGCCCCTTTAATGGAGCTCCTCACCAAAACCCGTCCCAGACAGGTGGAATGGACTCTGGAGTGTGACAGCGCCTTCCGGGCCCTCAAAGACTGTCTCTGCCGAGAACCCGTCCTGTACAGCCCCGACTTTAACCGAGGGTTCGTCCTCCAGACCGACGCCTCGGAGGTAGGACTAGGGGCGGTCCTGTCTCAGGAGGTGGATGGGGGGGAGCACCCAGTTATATATCTCAGCCGGAAATTATTCCCGCGAGAAAGGCACTACACCGTAATAGAGAAGGAGGCCCTGGCAGTAAAATGTGCCTGTGACGCCCTGCGTTATTACATCCTAGGGGCCCCCTTCATACTGGTCACTGACCACGCCGCGCTTCGGTGGTTGGCCCGAATGAAGAACTATAATATGAGGCTAACGCGGTGGTACCTGGCACTACAGCCCTATGCTTATACCGTCCGCCATAGGGCCGGTAAGAACCACGCGAACGCGGACTTCTTGTCCTGCCTGGGAGAGTTGGACGGGTCTGGCCCCGAGGGACGGGAGCCAGCCTTGGGGGGGGGGGGGTGTAGCGAGGCGGTGGGATACCCCACAGCCCCGCTGAGGGCCGAACCTCCCCTAATACCAACGTGGGTGGAGCCACCGGGTCCGGCGCCCGCCCCTCAGAGGTCACGGCGCCGACCCGGAAGTATAAAAGCCCGCCTGCCGAGCTCAGTGGAGAATAAGCCAGCAGAGAGAGCAGACGTCTGTGGCCGGGATCCCACTTGGGAGACAGCAGCAGGCCGCGACCGGCCTCCTGACTCACCAGGCCAGCCAAGCCTACCCCTCGCCCGTTACCCTGAGGAGGACTGGCCAAGCCTGCCCCTTTCCAGCTATCCCGAGGAGGGGCCGAGCCTGCCCCTTTCCTGCTATCCCGAGGAGGAGCCGAACCTGCTCCTTTCCAGCTACCCCGAGGAGGAGCCGAGCCTGCCCCTTTCCTGCTATCTGGAGGAGGAGCCAAACCTACCCTTCGCTACCTACCCGGAGGAACCGATGCTGGTGGAGAGCACCGAGGACACTAGTATGGCCCAGGTACCATACGAGGGGGAGTGTGGAAGTAGCCCGGGGGCAGCCGACCCCAGTCTGGCTGCAGCACTGCCAGAGCCTATGTCAGTGTGTTGCGGCCAGGATCCCCACTGACAGCAGCGAGTTTCCGCCGCTGCTACGGCCCCGGGCTGGGACGCAGTGGAGTGGGATGGCCTGCGTCCCCCCTGCCACCCACTCCTGGGGTGGCAGACTCCCCCTTTTCCCTGGCCTAGAGAGGCTGGGTTCCTGATTGCCTATTTGATTGCTGCCCCGCCCTGACCTAGGGCCTGGGCTGCTACAAACATTGACTCAGCCCCTGCTTAAGGGCCTGGGTTCCTGATTGCCTATTTGATTGCTGCCCCGCCCTGACCTAGGGCCTGGGCTGCTACAAACATTGACTCAGCCCCTGCTTAAGGGCGTGGGTTCCTGACTGACTATTTGATTGCTGCCCCGCCCTGACCTAGGGCCTGGGCTGCTACAACCCACTGACTCAGCCCCTGCTTAAGGGCCTGGGTTCCCGAACTATTGGCTCAGCCCCTGCTTGAGGGCCTGAGCTCCAGACTGTGTGGCTGCTACCCCACCCTGATTGAGGGCCCGGGGCTTTTTCTAACCTATTGGCTCAGCCCCTGCTTAAGGGCCTGAGCCCCTAACCGTGTGTTTGCTGTCCCACACTACCGCTGGACCACGACTGACGGCGGACCAGAGCGAGGCGGTGGGATACCCCACAGCCCCGCTGAGGGCCGAACCTCGGCAGAGACTACTACACTCTGTCACAATAGCTGTCAAAACTTTCAAAGCACTAAGTTTAATTTCTTTCTCTGTTGAAAGTGATCTAGAAGAATGGGTGCACTAGACTATGACAAATATGCATTAGAGACACAGAAAGCCAAAAAGAGTACAAAATATGATTTTTTCCCCTCATGCAATGTTGCTAAGGCCTTGTCTACACCAGTGGCTCTCAAAGCCACTTGCCACTTGTTCAGGGAAAGCCCCTGGCGGGCCGGGCCGGTTTGTTTATCTGCCGCATCCACAGGTTCGGCTGATCGTAGCTCCCACTGGCCGCGGTTCGTTGCTCCAGGCCAATGGGGGCTGCGGGAAGTGCGGCCAGCACATCCCTCGACCCGTGCCACTTCCTGCAGCCCCCATTGGCCTGGAGCGGCGAACCGCGGCCAGTGGGACCCGCGATCGGCCGAACCTGCGGACGCGGCAGGTAAACAAGCCGGCCCGGGCCGCCAGGAGCTTTCCCTGACCAAGCGGCAGACCAACTTTGAGAACCACTGGTCTACACTACACAGTTTTGTCAACAAAAGTCAGCTTTCATTGACAAAAGAGTGGAGGTGTACACACTGAAATGCTCCTCCTGTCAATGTAACTCCCCTGCTACACCAACATAATAGCTTGCCGAGAGGCATAGGGCTTTTTGCGACATAGTTAGAGCGAGCCAGCGTCAGTGTAGACGCTGCGCTTGCTTATGTTGCCCTAATTGGCCTCCAGGAGATGTCCCACAATGCCCATCATGGTTGCAACTGATCATCAGTTTGAACTCCGCTGCTCTGAAGGTACACAGGTATGCACCCCTCCCCCTTTTAAAGGCCCAGGAAGTTTTGAAATTCCTCTTCCTGTTTGCTCCGCATGGACAGTTCACACAGCATCCTCCTAGCTGACAATGTCGGCTTCCTGCAACAGACCTGCTCCTAAATGGAGTACACTGGAGCTGTTGGATGTGCTGGATCTGTGGGGGGAGGAGGCTGTGCAGTCGCAGCTTCGCTTCAGCCATAGGAACGTTGATACCTATGATCTGATTGCTAGTGGCATGCAGGTGAAGGGGCACAAAGGGGACACGCAGCAGTGCCATGCTAAGATCAAGGAGCTGAGGCAGCCGTACCAGAAGGCAAAGGAGGCCAACTGTCACTCTGGTGTGTCACCAAAGTTATGTCACTTCTACAAGGAGCTGCACTCCATTCTCAGCAGTGACCCCACCTCCACTGCAAGGAGCCCCATGGATACTTTGAGGGGACTGGAGGCAGCAGTCAGCAGAGTGAACCCAGAGGATAAAGTGGTAGACGAGGAAGTAGAGTTGGAGGAGGATGTGGGACACACAACAGGGCTGTCCAGTGGCACAGCGAGTCAGGATCTCTTTTTGACTCTGGAGGGGTCTAGTCAGTCCCAGCACTCTGGCTCCAGCATGCATGAAGCAGGGGACATGAGCGCAGGTAAGCATGCATTTTGATTTGATACTTCATTGTGAGAGGAGATTGAACTCTCATGTACTTTGTTATATGGAGGGATAAGGGACAGAAATTAACAGCAGAGCCTATGCAGCTACGCAGCGAGGGCCCAGCGAAAAAGTTTGTTAATGTACACTGGGATGTCCCGGGAATCCTCCATAGAGATCTCCAGGAAAAACGTTCCTGTAGGTATTCTGCAATCCTCTGCTGAAGGTTTCTTGGCAGAACTGCCTTGTTTCTTCTCACACTGTAGGAAACTTTGCCACACCAACCAGCAATTATTCCTGCAGGGACCAGAGCGGCACATAGGCAAGCAGCATACGGAGCCAGCCTGAAGCCATACGCATGCAAGAGATGCACCCTTTCATCCTAGGTTACCCTCAGGAGTGAGATATCAGATTCAATTGCCCCTGCCTGTGGTAAAGGGTACCAATATTCAGAATATTCAGGTGCTTGTAGGAACCCCCTTTGCAGACCACCCAGGCCCTTTGTATCTTCTTGCCCATTCCCCCTCCAACCCTCCAAACTCACCATATTTGGGACTCATGCCAAACTGTGTGTTAGCCAAGGGACAGTGAGAAAGAGGTGTGTGTAACTTTTGTGATTCACGGCTCTGAGCGCACTCATTGTTTCTTTGGCTTATGCAGATGTGCCCTTGAGGACCTACTCCTCCACACAGGCAGAGCACCTCCATCAGATAAGGCAGTGAACCAGGAGAAGTAAGGAGGATATGTTTCGCGCAGTGCTGCAGTCTACAGATACAACAGATAGCAAAACAAGAGCGTGGAAGAAGACAATTAATGAAAAACTCAGGTTGGATAGCCTGGAAAGGAGAGAGGGGCAGGAACAGATGATAAAGCTGCTGGAGGACCAGATAGAGATGTTCAAGTCCCTCATTATGCTGCAGTCAGAGCACATCTGTGCACAAGTGCCCCTACAGCCAATACAGAACTCCATTCCACACTGTCCACAAACTCCCCCACCACATTCCACATAAGTTCCCGGTCCCTCACAGTACCACTTGCACTCCACCCCTAGGGACTGGTTTCACAGTGCAAGCTGGAGTTACACTCAGCTGTGAAAGCTGCAACTGAGAGACTGTTTCTTATTTCCATGTCCCCATTTGACAAAAAAAAAATCATGTTTTGTCCTGTTATTAAACTTTATCCTTTGATACGAATTGACTCTTTATTTGTGTCATACACACGTTAATTGGTGCTAACGTTCAAACACAGTGGTTGCTGGCAGGAATATTTTCTCAGTACAATTAATGCTCGGGAAGCAAGCACAACAGGGCTCATTCATGGTGGCAAGTAAACATTGCCTGGCCAAATGTCTCACATAAAGACACATTCCTAGGAATCATTGTCAAAATGCTCCTTCAAAGCCTCCCTGATTCAAATAGCACCCCGCTGTGCCCCTCTAATTGCCCTAGTATCTGGCTGCTCAAAATCAACAGTCAGCCGATCAATCTCAGCGCTCCACCCCGGGGAAACTTTTCCTTCTTCACTTCACAAATATTCAGAGTACAGCAGGCTGCAAAGACCAGGGGAATATTTTTCTCATTGTGGTCTAACTTGCCAAAAAGGCAGCACCAGCAACCTTTTAATCTGCCAAAGGCACATTCAGTGGTCGTTTGGCACCTGCTGAGCTTGTTGCGGAAGCACTCTTTGCTGCTGTCTAGGTTCCCAGTGTAAGGCTTCATGAGCCACAGGAGCAAGGGGTCTCCCAGGATCACTATGGGCATTTCCACATCCCCCATTGGAATCTTCTGGTCTGGAAAGAAAGTCCCAGTGTGCAGCTTTCTATGCAGTCCAGTGTTCCAAAAGATGTGTGTATCATGCACGTTCCCTGATGACCCCACATTGATGTCAGTGAAACGTCTCCTATGATCCATCAGTGCCTGCAAGACCATGGAGAAGTAGCCCTTTCAGTTGATGTACTCTGTCACAAGATGGTCTGGGGCCAAACTTGGGATATACATTCCATCTCTCGCCCCACCGCAGTTAGAGAATCCCATTGCCTTCAAGCCATCAAGAATTTCCTGCACATTACTGAGTGTCACAGTCCTTCATAGCAGGAAGCGATTACTGGTCCAGCACACTTGCATCACCGCAATCCCCCCAGTGGATTTTCCAACTCCAAACTGATTCGCCACTGACTGGTAGCAGTCTGGAGTTGTCAGCTTCCACACAGCAATCACCACTCTGTTTACCACAGCGAGGGCAGCTCTCATTCTGGTGTCCTTGCACCACAGTGCTGAGGCGAGCTCCACACACTGTTCCAGGAAGGTGGATTTGCACATCCAAAAGTTCTCCAGACACTGCTTATCATCCAATACATGCATCACAATGCGATCCCACAACTCAGTGCTCGTTTCCCTAGCCCAGTACTGATGGTCCACCCTGTGCAGATGCTCCGTGAATGCCAGCAGCAATCTTGAATTATTTATTTCCATGGAACACCACAGAGCAGGCACCACTGATTCACTTTCTGTTATGCAGCTCATGAAATACTGCAGGACGAGCGCATTTTGTTCGTAACGCTCATCACCAGACTGGTCCTAACACAGTAGTCCCACACAGGAAGTAAGCCAAAATTAACTTCTGCTGAAGTTATTTTTACTATGAACTTACACAATCAAACATACATCTCAGCATAAAGCTTTCTCCTGAGCTTGGTTGTTCTTCGATATTCAGACCATTTTATATTTCTTGATGTTGCCAGTAGAACCCACCTGGTCTGCATGCCAGGGTGAATTAGCAGAATAGCTCTGCTTCTCTGGGTCCTTTCACCAGCTACCTGACCATAGACATTGTTGTACTCCATAATTAGTTGCCAAACTGTTGTAGCATTTCTAATAACTATTTTAATTTTAGTCTTCGGATATATAGGACTCTAAAGCATTGTAGTATGAAAATATTTGAGAAAAAGTGCAGCAATTGAGGGCTAAGGAATTATTTCTTTCCTGTGGCAATAATAAATAGGACACAGAAATACTCCTGTACTTATATAATACATGATATTTAACTTGTACTTTTTGCTATTTTGTATAAGGAAACTTCACTTGAGCCTTGAATGGTTATTGATGTGCTGTACCTAAAGTACAGCAAACAGAACAGGATTTTACTCAAGAGAAATGCATTGTACAAATAAAGTCTTTACTAGTCAGAACTTGTGTTTCCATATGATGTGTAAATCAAAGAAAAATCCAAATGTCATTGTTGTCCCAGAGCAAGATCAGATGAGATGATAGTACTGGTACACCATTAGTATGGGCCACTTTCCACATATACCATTCAAAATCCCCAACCATCCAATAAACATTATAAAAAAGATGCATCAGAATTGCCTGGTAAAGTAGCATATGGGGGTCTAAATATGGGCACAATGTTGAGGTTAATAGAAATTCTTAGAATATCTGGGAAACTAGGAAATGTTACCCAATGTATTAGATAATGAACAAAATAAAAAAAAAATCTCAAGGAATTTAAGAGGAATCAACCCATATTCACTAACCTTTACTTAACCTAAGCAGAAGCACAAATTTCCAATTTCCTAACTATATTTCAATAATCATTTTCATTTTGTAAAATTTTATATTAATGAGAATACTTTCTTCCTCTGTGATGGAACATTCATTACCAAGTAGTATTCAAGTGCTGTTTTTTGTTTGTTTGTTTGTTTGTTTACTGTACCAATTTGTATTACCAACAATATCCTTGGAGAATTCCCCTTTGAAAAGCCCCAGCAGATGAATAAATTGAAAAACCACACCAGATTTCAGGGTTGTATTACATTTCCTCCACGAGCACCAATCTTGAACAGTGCAGCTAATCATGTTTTCTATTAGAAACATGTAAAAAAAATATAGCATGACTTACATCTGCCAGGGCAATAGGACATTTTATTAAATCTTATATGGGGTTAATCAAAGTGGAATATTTGGTCATCTTGATGCAAGAAAAAGAAAAGAAAAAGATTGCCAAAGCCAAATCAACCTTGGGAAGTTATGGAGTGGTCTTCCATTATTAAAAAACAATGAGTTAATCAGAATTAGAACTGAACAAAATTGCAAAATACTTTCCACAAATATACGTCTCAGTTTTTAAACTAATTCAGTTTGATTGTGTTTGCTTCTCTGTTCTAGTCCAAGATTTCTGTCAAAAAGGTTCAGGGAAAGATTGAATTTTAAGCCAATATAAGAGACTATCCACCAAAAGCAAACTTTGAAGTGTTATGCTTACACAGTGTGACTCCATCACCTTCTAATGGCTGGTCCATATAGAATACATCTACACAGCCCATGGCAGCAAGTCTCAGAGCCCAGGTCAACAAGCTCAGGCTACTGCACTAAAAGTAGCCATGTAGGTGTTTGGCTCAGGCTGGAGCCTAGGCTCTGAAGTGCACCCCCATCCCTAGGCTTCAGAGCCTGAGCTCCTGCCTGAGCCACAATGTCTCCCTGGCTATTTTTAGTGCAGTAGCCTGAGCCCTGCGAGCCTGAGCCTGTTGACCCCGGCTCTGAGACTCACTGCTGCTTGCTGTGTAGACATACGCAGGCAGGTTTATGAGGGCACAGCTACCCTAGAGAGTTTACTGCGGTGCAGCTTCTGTAAGTTCTCTAATGTAGCTGCTCTAAGCCGATGGAAGAGAAGTCTCCCATTGGCTTAACTACTCCAGCCCTAGCAAGCAGCAGAAGCTATGTTGGCTGGAGAAGCTGTCCACACAGGCGCTTATGTCAGTGTAATTTATGTCGCTTGGGGGGTGATTTATTCACCCCCCAAGTGACATAAATTATGCTGACATAAGCTGTAGCGTAGACATAGCTCAAGTCTACTACAGCCTTTGAACTAAGAGAGCAGAGCCTTTTAGTTCAGGCAGTAAAGGTTCATGGGTTTAGATCCAGAGGTCCTGGGTTCAAACCAACCTGCCAATGACTCTCCCATGAGTGTCGCATTAAATAAAGTTTACACTCATCCTGCCCAGAGAACAAACACATACAAGGGTGAAAGTCTGGCTACACAAAAGTCAATAACAAAACTCTCATTGATTTGAATAGGGCCAGGATTTCACCGCTAGTGTCCTTGAAGAATTTTTTTTTTTAAATTGAACTGTCTATATAAAATATATAGACTAGAAATGACTCCCTGAAACTATTTAGTCTCCCAAAATGTCAAAAAATAAATACATAAGTAAAAATTGTAAGCTACTAACAGACCCATGAAGAGAAAAAGAGGCAAAATGTGCCAAATAAATTATTCATTCTGAACTATTCATTCAACTCTAATCAGAATGAAAAGGTCTCATTTTTTATCCTTTTTAAACATCACATTGAAAGATCTAATGCTTCATTTTGACAGGCTGTTAACACACAATTCCCAGTGCGTCACCAGAATCCTAACAGAAAGCCAACAGCTGTGTTTACATTTTTAAATTAAGGGATGTGATCTTACTTGCACAACCTCAAAATGGGGGGCTTGACCTTGCTTGCCTTTGCCATCAATAGCAGTTTGGTCACTGACAGTAACAAGAGTGGAATTTGGCCCTAGAACTGCAGTGCTTCAGAAAGAACATTGCTTCTGAAATATAACCGAATTACATCAGCCAATGAAATAAGTGTAATCCTAACTTGAAACATTTAAATAATGTCAAGGCATTTGGAAAAGACATAATGGAATACCTGTATCACAAACTTGAGTTGCATATTTTATGTTTTAGTTAATTTCTTAGATCTTATAAAACATGCTCTTAAAAAACTTGTCTGCTGCTATTATTCATAGATTTGAGCACTGTTTCTAGAGAAAAGGGAATCACTTCAAATTTTCTCTTTATAAAGTGCTGTGTCTGCCAAAAATAATACTTTACAGAGCTCATTAAAACTTCAAGGCCCTTCACAAACGTTGACTGATCTTCATAACAGCCTGTGAAGTAGGTATTATTCCCCCTATTTTAGTATTAAGAAGGCAAACAGGTTGAGGGCTTGATCCTGCAAGGTGCGGAGGGCCCTCAGTTGTCAGGACTTCACTTAGAATTGATGGCACCCAACTCCATCCAGGCAGTGTTCCCCATGTTGCAATATCAGTTCATAAGCAATGTGTCCAAGATCACAAACGGGGTGTTTCCCAGGGCAGACCCGCCTGGGGCACCCTTCTGAACCAGGCCATGGCATGACAGGCACACCTAACTCAATTTCCCCTTGGTCCATCCATAAAAAGAATATAGTTTCTCTCAGTAGCCATTCAGAACCCACCTTTGGGCATAGTTTATTCAGGTACACATCAGGGCCGGCTCCAGGTTTTCTGCCACCCCAAGCGGTGAAAAGAAAAAAAAAGGCCGATTGGCGGCACTTCGGCGGCAGCTCAATTGCGCCGCTCCATTCTTCGGCGGCAGTTCAGCGGTGGGTCCTTCGCTCCCTCTCTTCCTCTTCGGTGGCAGCTCAAAGAGGAAGAGAGGGACTGAGGGACCCGCCGCCGAATTCCCGCCGAAGACCCGGATGGGCCGCCCCAATAGCAGCTTCCTTAGCTGGTGCCTGGAGCCAGCCGTGGTACACATACAATAATCCATAGCAAACACCATTCTCCCAATTCCCAGTGTGAAACACAAAAATGTACAGCCATTTATCAAGCTCCTCACCTGTCAGTCCACCAGCACTCACCTCCTAATTCCTTTCTTCTGCTCAAATGCAGTCAAGTTCAGCCCCTTTCAGCCTCCTGGCACTGGCTCTTCAGCTCAGTAAGGTCAACAAATTAGCCCCTCCACTGGCTCCTAGCCAATTCCTCCCTCTTCCTAGGGTGGCTCTGAAAAGCTTTCTACTCTCTGCATACTCTGTCTCTCCAGGCAGCTCTTACCTACCTCTTTCCTTGCACCTCCTGTCTGTGCTCCCTGACTCACCAGGTCTACCCTCTCCCTGGGTCTCTCCCTGATCCTTAATAGCCAATGGTACTACCCCACTTTCTTAATTGGCCAGACTGGACTAACTTCATTTACAAGGGCCAGCCACCCCAGGACAGGGTCCATGTCAGAACCAGGATTAGGACTAAGGAGCAGAGCTGGTCAGGAAATTTTTGATGACCAATTTTTTTTCAAAGCAGAAAATGCTGATTCATCAAAACCAAAACCTTTCATGGACGTGTACTGGTTTCAACAAAACTTTTTGTCAGGAATCTCTTTTATGTCCAGGTTGAAATGTTTGGTCAAAATATGAGTGAGATCCACCCCAGAATAGCCAGTAACTTGGTGGTTAGGGCACTCACCGGAGATATGAGAGAACCAGGTTCAAGGTCTTACTCTGAATTAGGGAGGGCACCAGCTATCGAGTTAGGCCTAGTCTACACTAGAAAATTAAGTCAGCTTAACTACATCGCTCGGGGTGTGATCAGACAAAATTTACGTAACCAAAGGTAATCTACAAAACTGAAGCCAATGGAGAGAACATTTGGAGATCAGTGTATATCAGTGGTGGAAGGCCATCCCCACAATCCCACACAAAACAGTCAAGGCTGGGAATGCACCCAGGGGGAAGGGAACAGTTAGGCGGGAAGGGGTAGGTCCATACATCATCTGCTAAACAGAATCCTCGGGCTTTAATCAGCCTGTCTGAGGGTAGACCATCAAAATAAGCCTAATTATTAATAAGACAATATACCGTTTTAACTTTACAAACCCATCAATATTGTATTGCACAATATGAAATGAAGAGTCATGTCACTGTGCCTGGTCACCTGTGTCTTTTGAAATAACAACATGGTAAACCTAGGAAACAAGACAAAAATTAGGGTTTAAAACAACAAGCACAGAATTGCTTACCTAAGTCTGCTGCCTATATATCATTGAAAGTAATATTGTTGAGACTGAAACCATGGACCATCCCATTGCATGGCTGTGAGAGGACAGGAGACAGACCCTTCTCCACTGAAGGCCCACAATATTGATATTCTGACTCCCTGGAAATCTGCGGCATAATTCAGATCAAAGTTCAAATTGTGTTTCCTTTCTAAGGAGCCATTCCCACATATGAGTTCAAGGGACCCACTCAAAACAGCCCAGGCTAGGACTGCAGCAAGAGGCAGGGAACAGTTAGGGGAAGGGCTAGTTCCATGCATCATCTGCATTTCCTTGACCCCGCAGAAGCCTTTCCAAAGGTACACTACGAATTTCAGGCTTCATGGGTCAGGAAGGAGCGTCAACCCCTCCTCTACCTTGTGGAGATTCTCCATGCAAAACGACACTGACAGTATCAGCATTTTGTTATATGGTGACCCACTCTGCAATCTGAAACTGCTCCAAAGGCTATGCTGCATATTCCTCACACCCATCATGAATCCACTCCCTATGGTTGGGGCTCCCTGAGCTTTGACTAGAAGGAACATGTTGTATGAAGGAGGATGAGGTAAAGGAACTAGGGAACAAACTATTACCTGACTCCCTAGACCCTGCAGATTTATTGACAGTGCCTTACTACTCTTTCAAGCCCCTTCTGGGTTAAGTTGGGAAAAATACAGCCAGCAGAATAGTCAACAGCACCATGGGGCTTGAGTGAGCCCTGCAGTGAAGGAAGAGGGAATCCTAGTGAGCAGCATAGAAGAGCTAGCACATTGTTCAGATGCCCTGTAACCAATAAGGGTGGAGTCAACATTCTCTGAGGTAAAGACGCCAGAGCCTCTCACTTCTCCATAGTCCAGCTAATCTCTCCCACTGGTGGAGAAATGCCACAAGTAAAAGCTCATGAAGTTTTCCATGGAAGGGAGTATTTGGATCAGTGTCTTATTAAGAAGATTTTGTACTCTGAGTATTTAATATCTTTCTTTTTGTCATAAAGCTTATTTATAATAAAGGCATCATTTTAAAAAGGTAAGAGAACCTGTTTCTTAATTAGTGCTGATCAATACTGGAGTTCCAAGGCTGTTTCGAGGCTTTCATTTTTAATATATTCATGTCAGATTATTTTTTCCCCCGTACATTGTTATATTTTCCTAGTGGCATCAAGCAATTACTGGTAGATGAACCCAAAAGGTTTGGAAGTTCAATTTGGATGCTCATCTGCACCTCTTTGGTCTGGAAGCCAGTCAGAAAATCTCAGAAGGACAAGTTCTGATGTACCAAATGTCCAATATTTTCTGCTTTCCATTGAGACTATCGCTAGCACAGTCTTTCCTAGAGGATATCAATTACTGCATTGTCTGTTTGAAAGCATCACAGGAAAGTGCAAAGCATCCAAAAACCTCTGTGGAAAGGTAAACTAAAGCTTTTACAGACATCAGGATTAGTTTGGATTTTGTTCAGTCTGTGTTTTGTTGGTTCTTTAATCGCTAAGGAAATGATGTTTATATTTTAAGTTAACACTACTGCTGGTCTCCCAGTCCTCCCACTATTTGATAATAAGACAATCTCTGCTCCAATGAGTGTTAAGTCTTGTATAGCACCAAGTACATTGTCAGCCTGTAAATAAATAACTGCCGAAGATTCTTGACTTATTATTTCTACAACACACAATATGACCTTTCAAAGGGCCATCCTCCAGGCTTGTACTGGAACCAGTGCAGCAGTTCTGCTGAGCCAGAATACCTACAGCTCAACAGGGTTCCATCCGCAGCTGGAAAGGAGACAGGCCAGTGGAGGAGCAGCGATTGAGTAGGTGGATCAGCAAATTGACAGATCCACCGGTAATTCAACCAGGGCTGAGTAGCAGCCTGAGAATAGTCGGTGGGAAGAGGAGTTTAACCCCGCTCCTCCATGGAACCCCCTAAATATATAGAGTTACTCAGGCTCTGCACTGAGAGTAAGATTTTCATCTTAACGATTTGTTCCCTGGAGAAAAAAGGAAATGGAAGGATTTTTGCATGCTACAGAAGATCAACATTCTGGTCTTTAGCTCCCTAATGAGCAAATATAAAAACCCCAAATACATGTGTTAATATGCTTACCAGCAGCATTGTCAAGCTCACTGCAGAACATATCATACACTCAGATAGGATTGGAAGGATGCTCTGTTAATGAAAACGTTCCACAACACCATTATAACACAATGAGGTAGATCATGCCCTGAGATATACACATGCAGCCCAATTAGCTTTCCCTGTTGCTTTTTAGTTCCTGACACTGAAAACCAGTTCTTGGCTTCTGGTACAAATGTAACATAAAGAGGAAGACAAATAACTCAAACAACCACCCAACCTGAAATCTTTACTCTAGGGAACAGGGCCGGCTCCAGGGTTTTTGCCGCCCCAAGCAGCCAAAAAAAACAAAAAACAAAAACAAAACAAAAAAAAGCTGCTATCCCGATCTGCGGTGGCAATTCGGCAGGAGGTCCTTCGCCCTGAGCGGGAGTGAGGGACCATCCGCCGAATTGCCGCTGAATAGCTGGACGTGCCGCCCCACTCTGGAATGGCCGCCCCAAGCATCTGCTTGCCAAGCTGGTGCCTGGAGCCGGCTCTGCTAGAGAAGGGAGTGGGGAGGAACACCACCCACATTTTTGTTAGATGTTCTTGGCCCCTTTTCCCAGTTCATTCAGACCTGCTAGGACTGAATGTCCCCTCAACAAACCTAGGCTTTAGAGCTAAACAACCCAACATTTATTTCTTCCAGCATTGGAAAGAGAGGTTTTGCACCCCCCTTTCCTATGCAAATGCCAATTTAATCCAGTTTCCTCTTTTTGTTTCCTGTTCCTAATTAGCCACAGAGGCACCACCCTCCCTTGAGGGCTGGCAGCTTGGGCAGTATTTACAGGATAGAGCTGGTCCTCTTCCCTAATCCCAGAATAGTCTATTAACCCCTTCCTGTCCTGGCCCGGAGTGAGATGAGTGCATACTTATGGTAAGTAGAACTTGTTTGGTAATTTGCTTTTTTCTGCTTTTGCATTATATTTTATAATTCTAATGTACCACATGAGTATTTACTGCATTGAGAGTTTGATTATATGTGAAACTATTGGATCATTTTTACATAACCAACAGTAGCAGTCAAATCCTTACACATATGAAGCAAAAAAACATTATTTTATAGCTAAGGAATCTATTTAAAAAGTAAGAGAACCTGTTTCTTAATTAGTGCTGACCAATACTGGAGTTCCCTGTTTCTAGGCCTTCATTTTCAACATATTCTGATCAGATTATTTCTGTTCCTTAAATTGTTATATTTTCTCAGTGGCAGTTGTAATTACTGACGAGCAAACCTCAAAAGGTTTGGAAATTCAGTTTGAATACTCATCTGCATCTCTTTAGTCTGGAAGTCAAAAAGGACTAGAGCTGGTTGACCCTTTGGTTATGAACAGAGCTGATAGAAAAACAAAATGCCTTTTTTGCAAAAAAAGTTTCACGTTTTGGGGAAAAAAATCCCTTAAAATTGCAAAGCTCTTTAAGTGGCACTAATTATGCATAGGTGTTATAAATACAGCACTTTTATTGGAAGGGTGGTGGGTTCCACCAACAGGTTGGCTGGGGTCTAGCTGAAAAGTGGATGGCAAGCTCCAAAAGAAGTGGAAACAATTAAGAAATGATGACCTGCATGGTACAATTTATTGCCAGGTGCCCCCAGATATATCAGGTGAATAAAGCTGCACCCTAATTAAACCACACCCATGACCAGACAATGGAAGGACTCCCACTACTTCAATAGGTATGAGACTATGCCCCACATGTGTAAAGCTAAGCTCATACATAAATCCTTTCAGGATTAGGGCCAAAGTTTACAGCTGAAGGCATAATACAGAGAAAACTTTTAATAGGAAATTAATCTACAATCTTTGACTTTAATAACATCAGCATAACTACCATAACTTTCCATCTCAGCAGTATTAGCCTAGCTACCATGACGTTTTTCCTGTGATGCGTCATTGTTTAGTGCAAACAGGATCACATTTCTATGCCAGTAAACAATCCCCAATTCCAATAATGGAGCAAGGGTGGTTTAGGCACTGTGCTAGGACTCAGGACATCTGGGTTCAGTTCCCAGCTCCACCACAGACTTCCAGTATGACCTTGGGCAAGTCACTTAGGCTCTGATCTCGCAAAAAGTTACATCTGTGCTTAACTTTTACACACAGGAGTAGTCCCATTGACTTCAATGGGACATTTCATGTATCTAAACATAAGTATGTACAAAAGTGCAGTGTTGGGGCCTTAACTGTCTACTCCACAGTCACCCATCTGTAAAGTGGGGATGATACTTCCACCTGTCACAGGTTTTGTGAGGATGAATTTAGTAACATTTGTGAAGTACTTAGGTACCTCAATGATGGGGGCAATAGACAGTATGACCCAATTTTGCCAGAAGAGTTACAGCCTTTCCTCTGATGACCTGGTGTCCCAAGAACTTTTTGGGAAACCTGAATGTCCCATTTAATCAATAAAATCTTATTTTTTCTTTCTCCCTCCCTCACTATTTCTTCCTTTTTTTAAATAGCCACAAAATATTTGTTCAGGACGTACTGCCATACCATGTAGAATTTGTTCTGTGTTTACACACACAGCTCACTGGCATGAATGTTCAGCATGATGAGCAATGTTTGAAGTGAAGAGAAAAGCTGAAGCATCATAAACTCTGTAAGAGCTGTTCTTTTGTTCAAAGTGAATGTTAGTGAAACTTCTTTAGTGTTCCATGATAAACCCTCTAAGTTGCTGAGTAAAAATAAAAATTATCCATTCCCAGAAACAAGCATTTGTCATTGTTGGGTCAGAAGCTGACAGTGGAGACACCAGCACACTTTAAAAATAAATGTCTTTTGGAGTGAATATTTCACCTACAAATGTGTCCCAGTTTTTTACTTTGACAATATGGTCATCTTAGCAAAGTACCTAGATAAATAGAATACAGCCCAAGCACCTGGACAAACAATGAGGGCTAATCTCAGCAATTGCACCTACTCTAATCAGGAAAAATGTCCTGCTGCTAGTATATGTGCTTGTCCCATTATTTCTGCAGCAGGTATCTCAGGGTATGTCTGCACAGTGAAAGCTGTGCGTGGGCTAGTCTACCCAAGCTATCTTGAATCCTGCTAGCATGAATAACAAGAGGAGTGAAGTAAGTGCAGGCTTCAGAGTGGACTAGCAAGTAAAGAACATACTCAAGGTCCATGCCAGGTTTGTATTATTTAGCTGAATTCAAGCTCTCTCAGGTAGGCTACCGTAGGCACAGCTTTGTAGACAAATCCTTAGTCTTACTAACCTTTGGTGGGAGAGGTGGGGAGGAAAAATTAAAAATAATCTCCAATTCATTGACAAATCCTCAGGAGCCTCTAAACCAGTGGTGGGCAACCTGGGGCCCATCAGGGTAACCTGATTGCAGGAGCTGCGGGAAGAAGCAGGCAGCCAAGCAGCAGCCTGTAAGTACAGCATGACCCTGGAGAAGCCTAGAGGAAGGCTCTGAGTCTGGTGCTGGCTAAAAAGGCTTGTGACTGTAAGCAAAGAAGTTATCCCCTTTTCTTTTGGTTTCTCCTGCAATCAGAGAAGCAAGACTTTGGTATTTTATTTGATGCAATTTTGTTTCTTTGCAAGGAATGTACAGACACCATTAATTTCTCCTTCCCACTGCAACATCCCCAGGGCCCTGAACTTTGACTCACCACTTGTGTCAAAAAGGAACAACAGTACTTTATATGTTCAAAGAACAGCTACACAGTTGACTTCAGGAAATCTGGCCTCAGGTGTTTCATGTTGGACACGCAGACAATGAAGAATCTACAATTAGTAGCCAACTGTGGATATTTGGTTTAAGTGACTTAAAATAATATGTGGCAACAGAGGCTCCGACTTTCTCATTTCCCCAGGGATGCTTGACCCCTGCTCCACCCCAGACATCACCCCCACTCCAACCCTTTCCCCAAAACTCGTCCCTACCCTGCCTCTTCCCACCACCGCCTCTGCCCCACCTCTTCCTGCCCTGTTCCTCTCCCTCCCTTGAGCGCCCCACCCTCTCCTGCCCCTGCTCCTCCCCCTCCCCCACCAGCACCTCCTGCATTCTGCTGAAGGAGCTGATCACCGGCAGGCGGGAGATGCTGGGGGGGAGGGGAAGGAGCTGATCGGTGGGGCCACCTGTGGGTGATGAGCACCCACTATTTTTTTCCATGGGTGCTCCAGCCCTCGAGCACCCACACCGTCAGCGCCTATGAGTAGCACTGCTGTGGCAGAGGCAGGGATAGAATCCAGGTCTCCAGGGTGGCATTCAAGTTCCTTAACCATGAGCAGGGCCAGCTCCAGAGTTTTGGCCGCCCCAAGCAGCCAAAAAAAAAAAAGCCGCGATCACGATCTGCGGCAGCAATTCAGCGGAAGGTCCTTCGCTCCGAGCGGGAGTGAAGGACCGTCCACCGAAATGCCGAATAGCTGGACCTGCCGCCCCTCTCCGGGGTGGCCGCCCCAAGCACCAGCTTGCCAAGCTGGTGCCTGGAGCCGGCCCTGACCATGAGACCATCCTCCTATCTATTCCCCTCTTGCTCTGCCCTGGCTCCCGGCCCCTTTCCCTCTGCTTCTGTCCTAACCATCTGCTCCTACCCACCCTCCTGGCTCCTGCCCCCTTCACTCTCTTATCTATTCCTCTAATCTGGTTCCTGCTGATCCTTTCCCTCTGCTCAAATCCTTCCCCCATCCCATCTCCCTCCCTCTCTGATGCCTGTTGTATTAAGCTAGATGGATTATATGAGCCAAAGGTATAAACATAAGCCAGTCACCCTGTCCAACATTAAACAGTGTTAAACAAGGTCTGGGGTTTGGTACACAGAGACCTCAGCCTGCTTAGTACCATGGAAAACACATCATTAAACACCCTTTTAATCTTTTATTAAAGATAAAGAAAAGCAGGAAAAAAATTAAAACCTCTCAAATGTAAAGCATTAGGCCTGATTTACACTGAGAAGTTGGGTCAACCCAGGTACAGTGCTCAGGAGTGTGAACAATCCACACCCCTGAGTGACATAGTTAAGCCTACTGACACCATAGTATAGACAGCAGTAGGTTGACAGAAGTATTCTTCCATCGACTAGTTACTGCGTCACAGGGAGGTGGATTATCTATGCTGACAGGAGAACCCCTCCCGTCCACGTAGGCAGCATCTACACTGAAGTGCTGAAGCTCTGCTGCTGTAGTGTTTCAAAAGTAGCCAAGGCCCCAAGTAAAGCTTTCATTTTAACAATGTCCTTTGGTCCCTTTAGCTGGAGAGAGTTTTCAGAAGGAAAAAAACCATCTTGTTCGACAGTCTCTTTGATGGTATCTAAGATGGTAATAATTGTCCTTTTAGGTAAAAGAGAAGAAGTTCATTGAGATGAGCTGGAGCTGTTGTTGATGCTGCTGCTGTTAAAGTCTGATCCCCTTTCACCTCAGGTGGTGTTCGGGATTCAGCTAGAGCTGGTAGAGGCGGCAATGTCATCTGGATCTCTCTCTGGCCCAACCTTGTCAGGACATCCTACAGAGTTAGGACAAAGAAGGTCCAGATTCCCAGGAGACAGTTGGGGTGGCAGCCATGATGGTGAAGCTCGCTCCAATAGCCTCTGTTCTGCGGCCTTTCCCCCCAAAAAATCTCTTTCTTTAAGGACCCAGAAAGGGAGTGATGGGTGGAATAGCCCATCTGCTTATTATTTCTCCATCCATTAGGCCTAATATGGTTGATTTGGTTAATTAATTTCTAGTTCCACATATACTTTTTTTTACCAAACATGATTTCAACACAGTCCCTGAATTATACCACTAGGCCTTTTTGTTTAAACTGTCTCTCTTTCTTACCTTTTCCCATCAACATTTGCTATGATAGGTTATTGTGAAAGTTCATAAATTGCCACATACTTTTTAAGGTTGAGCTCACAATTAGAGTAAATTTGCAAGCGCATTTATCACAATAGTACCTGCACTCTGGGCCCTGCAACTCCCTCTCATTCCCCCCTCATCCCATTTCTCATCCTTCTGCATTGCAGCAAGTCCATTCTCTCCTTCTCACTACCTGGGTGCAACCAGCTGGAGCACTGAGAGCACAGGAAAGACTATCCCTAATCTCAATTATGGCATGCAGCATCATAGAGGCCCCTGGTGGTCATAAGGAGCAATTGCATGGAAAGTCCTGAAAAATCCCTGAACTCTGGGGCTGGAGCATATCCAGTACAGACAGTCTTCAGAGAATTTAGCTACCAAACTCTAACAATTCTCTGCTGAGCACGTTCAAACTGAGATTTCCAAGGGCTCATAACTTGGACACATTTTCACAGGAATGGCAAAAGGCACATTCCTGATACGAGGGTGATCTGCCTGCCAAATTTCAAGTTCTTGCTCAAAAGCATGGAGGCACTGGAGCATTTAAATTAAATGGCTGTAAGAATGTTTTTAACATAGAAAAACAATGCATTTCCTCCCTAAACTTGTTCTTGGAAACAGCCAAACCATTTCAGCTGAAGTTTTCCAAAAATACTCAGCCTGAGGCAAACTCCAAACATGGAAAATTTCAGCACAGACAGTTAAAGATTAGCTACATGGTTTTATAAGGGACAACAGTAATTACTCTTAACTACAGGCCATGCTACCAGCTCTGCCTATAATAATTGCCAATAGTAGATTAGTTTTCACCTTGTTTCTCAAGTTCCTAAAATGTTGGACTGGTGGTACTAACCTCCTTTTAAAGAGAATCTTCATTAGGCGTTGACACAATATGGTTCGTCACCTCCACAGAGTGATTTTGTTTCTAGGTTTTATTCAGCTGAAACAGTGGAAGGTGAGTCTCAGGCTGGCCTACAATGTTCTGGGGACATACCTAAAACCTCAAAATATTGGGGAACTCCCAGGTCACTGTGGGTTACAGGTCCCTTTCTGTGCATGATCCACCTAGGATGCAATCTTTTACTGCCCCCAACTTGTTTCTGGAGCAACTTTGTGCTTTTTGCTCTGGAAATCCTAGATGAATCCCTGGTGTGTCAATTACAAGGCTAGCCATCACAATTGCCCTTACAATGAGTTGTGGGCACAAGTTTTTGCAGTTAGAAATCTCTCTACTAATATCTATGTCTGTAATGAAGTGTGGATGTAAAAATGTACATGCAGGGTTTTTTTCTGTGCAAAATTGCTCCTGGAACAATGAAAGGAGCTTTTGAAAGTCTTGTCCTTGGTAGTAGCACAGATAAAGAATACAAAAAGTATAAGAAATTGTCAATTCTTTCATGTCTCTAGTATCACACCTGGGGTAAAGAAGTGGTATTCCTATTCCAAAGCAAAGGACCATTACAGGGAAGCTAAGCCTTCACTAGAAAAGATTCCTAAAGCAAATAAATGGCCCCTCAAAATGTATTTTAAGAAGCTGATGTGAACTGACCTGAGATCTCTCCAGTCAGAGCTGCAGTGCATATGCAGAGCAGAGACAGGTACTTGGCATACTTCACTTTGTGCTGTCATTTTTTCTGTAAAGTGCAAATACATTGTGACATGTAGCAGTGGGATTACCAATTTAATTACTCGTATTTTAATAACAGGTGGTCACTGCAGTAAAGTTGTGATAAACACCTTTTCGTTTGCCAGTTTTTCTGAGAGCAGGAGACAGAGAAGAAAAGACATTTATTCCTTCCTCAAGCCCAGTCAACACCCAAGGTAAACCCATCGACCTTCCACTGTTTCTTCCTGGCCCCTGTCAATTTATCAGCCCAATAATTCCTACCAATCAATAAGAAAAATGGGTAGTGAGAGGATAAGTGACATCATGTCACTGACACTAAAATATAAACCCATAAGACCATACAGGGGACCTAGACTGAATCAGACTCAGATGGCCCAAACTCTTCAAACTCTTCCTTCGTCATGGTTGGCCTGATTTGTGGTTTCACCTCTAACCAAGACTGGGTATTTGGATAACCTGTCAGGAACATACTTCATACCTCCTCACTTGCCTGCAATCCCAAAACAAATTGGCTTTCCCTCTGTTGTTGTTTTTTTTAAGCCACTTATTTCAGACAGGACCCTGGTAATCACACAAAGGTCAAGAATTAATCAATCTCGAATATCATTGCCTCGGGACAAATTGATCTATTGTATAGAATTCAATTGTATTGTGAATTCATCTTTTGTTTGCCTATTGTTTTTGCAATTCAATTATCTCTTTATAGACATTAGCTACCGGGAAAGTATCAATTTAGCTTTACCAAAATAAGTCTATCGTGTTTAGTAATTATTTTCACCCTAAATTGCAAAGAAGTATCTAAAATGACACCAGGAGACTATTGTTTAGCTAAGAAAAAGAAAACCAATAAGTAAATTGTTTAGAAACAAACTCTCAGCCTCAATAATCCATGCAGGTATCTGCAGCAGCAAGTGAAAGGGAAGTGGTCTATTCCCAATATCAATCTACAGGAATTTAGTCAAAACAGACTACAAACAAAAGTGAATCTAACTAGTCTATTTTCATTGTTTAAGCTGAATAAAATGCAAAAAAGTGAATGTATAGCAGACGTAGCCAAAAGGAAGTTACAATTTTAGATACAATTTTTAATAACCTTAAGGTATTAGTAGCAGAGGTAAGGAAAATAGATTTTTCAAAAATGTATTACTTTTTTAAACATGACACTGTGCCTTTAATAAGTGAAGCTGATGTCTCCTCTGTAGTTCACATGAATGAAGTTCTTTCTGGGCCAGACCACGATCTTTTATACAAGTCAGACTCTTTATCTACTTACATGCCATTAGCTGAAGAGACTGAAGAAGAGCTCTATGTAGCTCAAAAGCTTGTGTGTCTTTCATCAACGGAAGTTGGTCCAGTAAAAAGTATTACCTCATCCACCTTGTCTCTCTAATATCCTGGGACCAACACAGCTACAATAACACTGCAAACAACAACAACTGAGGCATGTGTCAGTTCTCAGTCCTAAAGAACTATACTGATAATTTAGACCTTCCTTGCTGTCCTAGTTGATATGGCTCTACATGGTGGATTTTAAAAAAAATATTTGTATCTTTTCAAGTAAAATAAATGAGACAAGGACAGATTTTAAATAAAAAAACCCACTATATCCAGTAGTCTCTCACTGAAATAAAAGAAAACAAGTAGAGTAAAGAAGCCAATGGCAGCTGACACTTGACATGTAAGAACAGCTTTCACTGGCCTCAGCAGGATGTCATGGCAGTGAAGGGACAGCAGCACAAAACATCAAAGTGTAAAAAATAATAGATGGCCAGCTGTACCGGTAATGGGTACAGAAACTTTCGCCCTAGGAAACTGACGCTGGCACAATTTGAATCAAAGCCATTGTCATCTGGAAGCATTCTGATAGCTTTGTGAAGTGATTTGGTGACAGAGCTGGCAACCATGGCCAGATTTGAAGGAAAGGAAAATCTCAGCTTTCATATAAAGAAGATTAGACATTATCTTTGGGGAGATAGCCTTGGAAAAGTAAACCCTCAAACAGCAACATAAACTGATCATTAGGATTGACAGAAACAAGCCGTGGGGGCTCCACTTCTGCTCTGGCCAGCTGGGGGCAAGCACCAAATCACACAGAAGCTCTGACTCTGAGCTGCATCTGGCACAGGCAAAGGTTGCTTTAACTCACCTTTAGCACCTCCCAAATTTTGAGTTTGGCTAGGTGTCTTCCTGACCCCCAGTAAAATTTAGAGCAGTCCCACAAGCACTTCTAACTACCGCTGCCTGTAACAGCTTCCTGTTGAGTTGTCTCACAGCCCAGATGAGTTAGAGTACAGAACATTCAAGACACATCCCATTCCTTGACATGCCTCTAAACCAGAAGCTGCAAGGGAAGTAGCATAGCACTGTTATGTACAGCTACACAAATAACTAAATTTTTGGTCCACTGGCCGGACTGGGGGAAATAGAAAAATCAATCCAGGCTGACCCAAAACTAATTTGTTTACATTTTTAGTGGGGAAAAAAATTAAAATAAAAAAAAAGTTTTCAGTCAAATGAAACATTTTGTTTGACATGAAATATTTTTTCTTTTTAGTTTTAACCATTTTAAAAAATAAAATTGAAATAAAATTCAAAATAGAGTCATTTTGAACTTAAAAAAAGTCAAAACATTTCATTTTAAGAATGTCAAAAGGAAATATTTTGATTTTTTCAGAATAGGTTAATGGATTGGTTGGGTTTTTGACCCAAACAATTTGGTGAATCCAACACCGAATCTGTGAAAGGTTTCAGTCAACCTGAATCTGCATGTGTCAGCAAAAGTAAGTTTTGTTCAAAATAGTTAATCTGACTCTACTGTTATGTCTGCCCTATGCTAACTGGGGACCCTTCTGTGCCAGGGAACTTCCTCACTCGAAGGATCCCCTTGGATGCGGTTACTCTGTGCTGTTAGAGATGTATAAATGGGCCAGACTGCAGTCCAGAAGCAGGGTCAGTTAAGGGTAGGTTGTATCCTGAAGAATCATCTCACTAACAATCCTTATGCCAGCCCAGTACATAGTGGCAAGGTCATAGTGGGCAGGAATCTGCTCTTTTGGGGGGAAACAATGTTTTGCAGGCCACCTAAATAATCCTAAGGCTATCTCAGTTTGATTGTCTCAGTACAGATTCTCGTGCAGATAGGGTAAAGATTCAATGTTTATTTAGAATGAACTATACTCATCCCCAGAAAACATTTATTTAGGTCTGGATTGAGGCACACTAGTAATGCTAAGGGACGCCAGAGGAAGCCTGCAGCACTGCTGACTATGTGCTTTATCTATTCTGCCCAAAGCTCTGATTGGGCTGGTATGTGAGGGTAGAGTGGACCAACACCTCTTTCACGTTGCCTTATTCTCCAGAACGTAAGCTTTCACTTGGAGAAAAAAAACAAGTGAGTCTCTAGCTGTTGTGGTTGCTGAGGTACACTCATACACTCAACTAACATTTCTGAGGCTAAGTGATGCAGCAACATCTGCCTCCATTTGCAGAACCTGAAACAATAGCTCTAAGATCTGAACTTCCCCATTCATTTCAGTGAATGCTAACTCAGAGATTGCCTACAGGGCATGACAAAGTACTCTAGAGGGGTGTGATTTGTAGAGCACTCCACCATACTGCACTCCAACTGCCCCATGTAGACCCTGCCAGTGCAAACTAAAATGTGAATTAGGTATCTTTTAGTTCGTCCCAGCAGGGTCTACACAGGGTAGTTAGAGTGCAGCACATTAGAATGCTCTATAAATCAGACATCAGTCTAATGCACTTTACTGTGCCATGTACACAAGTCATTAGATGCTTGAAGGAGTTAAACCCAAGGACCCCAGCAGGGGATATGAGTATTGTGGAGGGAAAGCAGAGCCCCAAGTTCCCATTTGATTCCATGTGCATGTTAAGACCCCACTAATGAACAGCCATGCCCAAGGAGACTAGAAAGCATGTGTGATCATATCTGAAACATTGTTTATAGAAGACGGTAGGTATCTTGTGTGGACACCGTTTATTTTGTGGGCAGAGCTTGGAATAACACTGCTATCTACACTCCCCCCAACCCCCCCCCTCCCCCGTTCTGTCCCTGGTACTGTCAATTTGGAAGGACTAAATTGTCACTTACATTTCTGATTCGTCTGATGAAAGCTGAGAAGAGTCAAGAGATCCTTTTTCTATGTAGTTTGTTTTTAAAAAAAAACTGATAGGTATAATATTGCAGGTGAAAGATACTGAGCCAAATCCTCAGTCTACATTTGGAGTCGCTTTACCAAAATCTAATGTGTTACTCCATATTTAGACTTATCTACCTGATATCTGAATTCAGCCCATTGTGTCATCTCCAGATTTAATTTCCTGGGGTTTGTTGATTTTTGCCACAAGATGAATCTTAGTTACATATCCAGTAGTTTACTCTACTTGAATAATCTAATTGAATACAAGTTTTCCATGCTAGAGGTGCATGCATTCTTCTTGAATGAGATTTCATCCTATGATATTGTCTGGAAGAAGTGTTCACTTTAGCAGAAGAGAAGCTTAACAGCATACACCACATATACTTTACCTTGAAACTGGAATAACAATCCTTTTTCTAGGTAAATTATGCAACAGTTTGTTATGAATCAGTCCTGTCAACCTTGCATCGCTGTTGTTATCATTATAAAGAATACGTTGTTAATTAGTTTAATATTTTCTGTGAACATTAAGAATAAGTTGGGCGGGGGGGAGCTGTTGTTATATAGAACTAAATAGGGCTACCATTAGTTTACAAGCACCCAAAGGAAATAAGTTTTATAATCTAAAAAGAGCTTCTTTCTATACTGATGAAACAACTATGTTGAACTTACAGAACCGTGTAGCTTGTGAAAAGAATTAATATGATAAATTATTGAGATGTTCAAGCGGTAAATATTCAGATTTGGCAAGGATTGTTTTCAGCACTGGAGCAGGAAATGAGTGCAAAATCATGAACAGATCTTGAACACAAAAGCTTATGGTACTTGATGGTTCTATCAATCATAGACAGAGCCCAGTCTACAAGACTTTGTGGGTATGTCTACACTGCAATTAGACACCCATGGCTGACCTGTGCCAACTGACTCTGGCACAGGCTGCGGGGCTGTTTAACTGCACTGTAGACATCTGGGCTCAGGCTGGGGCCCAGGCTCTAGGATCCTGTGAGGTGGGAGGGTCCTAGAGCCCAGGCTGCAGCCCAAGCCAGCATGTCTACACAGCAATTAAACAGCTCCGAATTCTGAGCCCTAATAAGCTGACACAGGCCAGTCACAGGTGTCTAATTACAGTGTAGACATACCCTGTGACTGCTGAAGGTTTGACTAGAGGGTCAACAGTACCTAGAACCCAAGCAAAACCAGGAAGATTTAACTAAAGTTCTCCTTCCTCCCCACACTTTGAAAATATTGTTTCTCTTCGCACTTACTGCAAATACCGTCATCTGTACGATAGAATCATAGAATATTAGGATTGAACGAGACCTTAGGAGGTCATCTAATGCAACCCCCTGCTCAAAGCAGGACCAACACCAACTAAATCATCCCAGCTGGGCCTTAAAAACCTCTAAGGATGGAGATTCCACCACCTCCCTAGGTAACCCATTCCAGTGCTTCACATCCATGATGCCAACAATGCATGTTTATATACATAGCAATGCTAATCTAAAGTAGAATTTTAGATCTCTGAGACCTCTCATAAAACTGCAGCAATTTGCTGCAACCCTTCCATACTCGTTTCTTTCCCTTAGTCTCCATACAGATAAAGGTAAGCTGTACTTTATTTTTAAAAATATAATTTTTTGTGATATATTGAACATGCCTAATCAATACCCCAGAAGGCATTGCAGCTTATTAGCATTTTGAACATATTGTCTGTTGTGGGTCTATGAATTGTTATGCCCTCACAATCATCAGCTTGGCTCATTGTACACTCCACCATCCACTCTTCCCATGACAATTCCTAGCCAGCACTGGGGGCAGCCTACTGGGGAAAATGAAGCCCTGCTTTCCACTGCTTGATGGGTTTTAATTTTAATTTTTTACACCTTATAATACAACTTATAAAACTGCATAACTATAAAAACAGGAAGTGCAGAACATTTTTTTTAAATTTACTGAGCTACCTAAAACAAAGAAAGTCTGAGGTGAAGTACTGGCCCCACTGGAGACAAAGGGAGTTTTGCCTTTGACTTAAATGGTGTCAAAATTACACCCTTGGATTGAGATTTGGGTCATCTCCTATTTCAAATTAATTGATTCATCAGATTGTTGTATCCATCTCTGGACAACATCATACCATAGCAGTATATAGAAAGGCATCCACTATATAATGCTTTACTGTGAGACCTTGTACAACCTACGAATTTTATCCTGCAAATATTTACAACCTACCACACGGTACTTCTCATGGTCTTGCTAGTAAGTGCTTTTAGGATTGTAGCCTGATGGTAGAAATCATGCTTCTAACACTGGGTAAAAGTCTCTGCTGATGTAACTAAGTATAACAGCACTGAAGTCCATGTAACTGCCCCTTTTTACATTAGCAGAGAATTTGGCCCAGTGTTTATATAGCATTGTTGCTATCACAATTTCAACTATTGTATAACAAGTTTAAAAGAAACTCGCATATTTCTTCTGTAAAATATTTAGCATATACATGGTGTGAGTCATAAAGCATTTGGCACTAATTTGGGATGACCTATGTAATTCACTCATGGCTTCATTCTTAAGTAAGGCTGCCATCCTAAATTCCTGGCAAAGAGTAAACTACTGGCCCCACTGAAGACAATGGGAGTTTTGCCACTGACTTCAGTAGAGCTAGGATTTCACCCAAAGCCTTCATGCCACACTGTTCCACCATTTATTCTGTATTTTATATATAGGAAGAGAGAAAATCTGATTGCAAAAGAACAATGCACTGGTTTCAGGAGACCAAAATCTATGCACCTGCACTGATTAGAAGTGTTTTGAGCTCAAGGGCATGTGAGCAGAGCATTAAAGGATTTAGCTCCATACAGCATGTGCATTCAGAAAAACTGAACAATGAATTTGTCACAGCAAAGGAAAACATGTAAAACAAAAGCCACATTACATGGCTGCTAATATTCATCCTTTAAGAATGTTCTTCCTTGCAAACAAACCAATAATTTCTTGACATCCATCAAATCTTATTTTATCAAAAATAAGATTAATCAATTTAAAAATCAACTTGTGAAATTTAAATGAGCAAGTTTGTGGAGGAGGAAGAGGGGATTTGTGGGAGATGATGATAAAATGAAATTTTTAATTTATTTAGTGCTTACCAACATTTTAATTTTGCAAGCAGAAAAAAAAATGGTTTTACTCTCAAATCATCCATATAAAAATAACAGCGGAGAGAATGAAATGCAATTTAAGATGAAAAATGCCACAACTCATGTTTAACCTTAAACAACAAATTGCTATGCTGTGAAACATAACATGGATAGAATATATTTCACCATGGGCAGAAATATAGCCTATCAAATCACTAATCCATAACTGTGGTAAATTTGCAACTAACGTTATAAGACAACTCACAAGCAATTTTGCAAAATTACGTTGTATTTCAGACAAGGAAAAGCCGAGTCTACAAAATAGGTACTATAGTGTGCATCTTCAAATGGACATTAATGCATAATAACAGTGTACTCTCCTCCAGAGTGCAATACTCATCAGAGTTTTACTGGCTTTGCTACAATGCATATCGCAGCTTTGTCTGTGAGAAAAACTCTGCTAAAAAACAGCCATTTTGAGGATTTTAGTCACAATCAGACAGTATTACTTTTCAAACTTATAAAGAAATCAGTGAAATGTATTGCAGTATAGTTTAAATAAGAATGAGGAACATCATACAGACATTTTCTTTTTTCATAGAAGTGGGGAAAGAAGCAGAGTACAACTGTACAAAATATTGAGATGGGACAGAACCATAAAATTCAGACCCAGATTTCAAACATCCCAAACCTTGCAGGTGTTCAGCTCTGGGAATTGGGATCAGTCCCATCTCTGTAGCAAATATTTGGCCTTTCTTTCTATTACTGAATGAACAAAAATTTAAATAGATTATTCTCTCCACTGATCACTGTGTGAATCCTTTTACCCCAGCTCTGAGCATGGTGTCGTGGAGTGGAGGGCAGGGGTTTCAAGGTATTCTTTTCTTTCCTACTATCTAACCCCTTCACCTTTTTAGATTCATCAGTTGCTACTGATGGATATTGTAATGTGTAAATGCCTAGTGTATATTGCACACTCCATGTTATGAAGAGACACTGATTATCAAATTATGAAAGATTTTCATTGCAAATAAAATCTGTTCAAAAATGTCAGTGCATTTGTCCTCATGGAGAACTACATCCATGACAAGTGAAATCTTTTAAATGTTTTTCTATTTATGCAAGAGCAAAAACAGAGATTAGAGAAGCCATCCACTTTAACAACCTCATTACCAAAAGTTGCTTGCTTAAAACCTCTTCCCCACTATTTTTTCACATTCTCTTTCTAGGGGATACTTTTCAAAGGGGAAGATATAGAGCACAGCTCCACTTTCCCACCCAAAAAGCCATCTTTTTTAACATATGCACTCTGATGTGGCTTATTGATATACTAAGCCCATTATACCAGCTAATGGCTGCTGTTACAAAGCCAACGTTTACCACAGTTATATCTTTAACATCTCAGATTTCGCCTATATTTATAATGGGAAATAACTGCTTAGAATCTGTTGACGTTTTAACTGTGATCGCTGTAGGCAATTCCACATTTGGTTTTCCACATTTCTTTCAATGATTAGCTGAGGTGAGGGTGTTTAAGTAGCTCAGGGTTCCCTGTTCATGCATTATGAATCTTTAAGCAGAGTCTTGGGAGGGATGGCGAAGAACTCAGATGATGATAGCCGATACCGAAGGGAAAATCCTGCCTTCCCTGCCTATGTAGAAATGGAAGATTTGCTTGTGCTGTATGTAGGGGGAGAGAGTCAGAGACTGGGGACTAGGAGTGAATCACTTGGATGTTGTTCCCTGTGCCCCACATCATGGTGAATCCTGGTATACTTTGTGACAAGCACCATACCAATTGGCTTTTTGGGACATTGTCAACTGAACCAGAGGGTTTCCTCTTGCAGGGTTCTATCATGTTTTCCAGACCTTTTATCATTTTTGTTTCTTTCCTCTGGATTTTCTCCAGTTTGTTCACATTTTTGCTGGAAGCGTGGTGCCCAGAACTGGACACAGTAGTCCAGCTGAGCCTTATTAGTGCTGAATAGACTGGAAGAATTACTTCTCAGGTCCTGCTTACAACTCTCCTGCTAATACATCCCAGAATGATGTTCTCTTTTTTTGCAACAATATTACATTGATGACTCATATTTAGTTTGTGATGCATTATAACCCCCAAATCCTTTTCTGCAATACTCCTTCCTACACAGCTATTTCCCATTTTGTATTTGTGTAACTGATTATTCCTTCCTAAGTGTAGTACTTTGCATTTGTCCATACTGAATGTCATCCTGTTTATTTCAGACCATTTCTCCAGTTTGTCAAAGTCATTTTGAATTCTAATCCTGTCCTCCAAAGTGCTTGCAACCCTACCCAGCTTGGTATCGTCCACAAACTTTATAAGTGTACTTTTTATACCATTATCCAAATTATTTAAGATATTGAATAGAACTGGACCTAGGACAGATGCCTGCAGGACCCTACTCTATATGCCCTTGTAGCTTGACTGCAAACATTGATAACTACCCTCTGAGTACAGTTTTCCAACTAGTTGTGAACTCATCTTATAGTAGGTTTTTCTAGGATTATATCATAGAATCATAGAATATTAGGGTTGGAAGGGACCTCAGGAGGTCATCTAGTCCAACCCCCTGCTCAAAGCAGGACTAATCCCCAGATAGATTGTTACCCTAGTTCCCTAAATGGCCCCCTCAAGGATTGAACTCACAACCCTCCTTAGTTTGGTTATAAGGTCATGTGAGACAGTATCAAAAGCCTTAATGAAGTTGAGCTATATCACATCTACTGCTTCCCCCCATCCACAAGCCTTCTTACCCTGTCAAAGAAGGACATTAGATCAGTTTGACATGATTTGTTCTTGACAAATCCATGCTGACTGTTTTTATTGTCTTATTATCTTCAAGATGCTTACAAATTGATTGATTGTGCTCTATTATCTTCCCAGGTACCAAAGTTAAATTGACTGGTCTATAATTCCCTGGGTTGTCCTTATTCCCTTTTTTATAGATAGGTACTATATTTGCCCTTTTCCAGTCCTCTTGGATGTCTCCCATCGTCCATGAGTTCTCAAAGATCATCACTAATGGCTCAGAGATCTCTTCAGTCAGTTCCTTAAGTATTCTAGGATGTATTTCATCAGGCCCTGCTGACCTGAAGTCTCTAACTTGTCTAAGTAATTCTTAACTTGTTCTTTCCCTATTTTAGCCTCAGATCCTATCCCATTTACTGATGTTCACTATGTTAGTCATCCAATCACTATAATCCTTTTTGGTGAAAACTGAAACAAAAAAGGCTTTTAACACGTCAGCCATTGTTGAGTTTTCTGTTATTGTTTTGCCTTCCTCATTGCATAATGGACCTATCTTGTCCTTGGTCTTTGTCTTGCTTTAATGTATTTGTAAAATGTTTTCTGATACCTTTTATGTCCCTAGCTAGTTTAATCTCATTTTGTGCCTTAGCCTTTCTAATTTTATATTCATCCTTTGCAATTTGACCTAGTTTCCACTTTTTGTATGAGTCTTTCTTGAATTTCAGGTCATTGAAGATCTCCTAGTTAAGCCAGTGTGGACATAGGATAAATTAATATAAGTAGGTTAATAATAAACCTGTTGAGCTTGGGTCTTTGTGATAGCAACTATTTTCAAAACATCAGCATGAGTTTGGATAATATCTACATGAGATCAAAAACCACCACAAGATGACCATTGGTAGCTGGAGTGAAATGATGGAAACTTCCTTAAGGTAATCACCTGTTACTATGGTGATAAAGAGATGTAAATGTTAATGAGTACAAGGGGAACTAATGGGTTAGCCTATGAAAAATGGGGCACCCCAAAAGTAGTGGGGAGTGGACATTTAAATAAGGTAAAGGGGTTAAAGCCTTCATAAATATGTATAAACCCCAGTGGGCATTACCTTAATACATTATAAAAGCTGAATCCCAGCCACATGCCTTGGTGCAGGGGTTAACAATGAGGTTAATATCATTCCTCTATTTGGAAGTCAAAATGACTTGTTAAAAGGATGCATTTCAAATAATTGTTTTTGTAATCAGATTTTAATTCTGTCTGATATCACCAGTACAAGTGTTCTTGCTTCATAATTACCATTTCCTAATAATTTATTTTATGTTTATCTATTTAAACAAACACTTCATATTGCTACAGTAAAGTCATTCAAGTCAGCCTTGTGTTGCTTCATCTAAGCTATTACTTTTGTGTACAGTCTAGCGCTACAGATTTGTATGCTGAAATAATTCCTAATCACAGTCAAAACAATTTTGGCCAATTGAACTAAAAATAGATTTGTACTGACACTCTGAAAATGCACAGAGATTGCAAATTACTATTATAGCTCAAACAGAAGCCTATGAATGTGATTCTCCACCAAAGAATTCTAATGACTAGATGCTTCATTTGAAATAGTGATTTTGTTATAATCACCACAGACCCAGCACTGCATAGATAACAACAAACATTTTGAACCTGCATTGTGCTGGGCACTCAATTCCATTGAGTAACCTCAGAGTTGAGGAGTCTCAGCACTTTTCAGAAGGCACTCAGCACCTCACAGGATTGGACTCTTTTTAAACTGTGTAGCTAAGTAAAGAGTAGAAAGGAAGTTTTGTACTGTAAATCTTGGGAAGTATTCCCCCTGAAACAGTTATGTACATGCCAAAATTGCTTCTTTCATGTGTTCTCCTTCAACAGTCTTTGATATTAAAATACTTTTCCAGAAAATTTTAAATACAAAGCATTTTAGACAAGGAGACTGGTTCACATCTGACTGACTAACAGAATAAGTCAGCTCCATAGAATGAACTTCTCTCTCACACACACACACAAAAAGATGCATAATTTAATAATTAGATAGAGAAGATAATAATAAGTAGATTGCTGATCCAAGAGAATAACTATTCTATTATATAATTGCATATATGAGGGGACCTTATGTTAGTCACTGGTGTGAAGGTGTTTTAGGGCACTTTTAAAGTAATTAGTTGCCTTTTTTAATATTAGAATATTTGCTGCAATGTTTTAATGGTAAAATATCTAAAATGTAATCTCCTAGGGTGCTTTCATAGCCCCTATTACCATGGTATCTGGTACCATGTGTATCACATATGTCCCTCACAATCTATATCCTCACAACAACCTTAGAAGGTAGGGAAGTGCTGTTATACACATTTTACATAGGGGGAACTGAAGCACAGATTCCCAATTGCAGTTAGGCACCTTAGTGCTTTTGAAAATTCCTCTTTGTACCTAAGCTGCATCCTAGGGCACCTAAATACTTTTAAAAATCTGGCCCTAAGTAACTTGCCCAAGATTACATAGGAAGTCTGTAGAAGACCAGGGAATCAAACCCAATTCTTCTAAATCTCAGGCTTGCATGCAAATCACTGGACCATCCCTCCTTTCTAGCCTATAACTTCTGGACTAATAAGTATTATTATTTCTAAGGGACTGATTTTCACAAGGTGAGGCCCAAGGTCAATGCCTTCTTTATTGGCACTTACTTTGGGGAACACACTTATACATGTATGTAAATCCACCAATTTCAGAATGCATGGGGTTCAATAGAAGCTAGCCTTGTGCGTATGCAAATTCCCTAGTCCTTTGCACACATGCAATAAGTAAATTCAGCCCTATGAGCCTTCATAATTTGGGATTGACACTGCTCTAACCTATGCCTAGGACCTGGTAAAGAAGCTGAAGTCCTAACCAGCTCTCTCCTCTCTGCTGCACACAGCCAAAACTGGACACAGCAGAGAATCTTGCCCTCAGAATCTGTCTGCCATTGTAGTAGCACTATATCATGTGAAAGAGCACTACATTGCATCTACAGAATGAAAGGATAAATGAATCCTAGCTCCTAAAAATGAGTCTTTGTGCAGAAGTATCATTACAAATCTATAATGTATTACTTGTGACAATAAGAGCCGGTGCTTTTGTAACGCCAACAGACCCTGGTCGTTGGTGGGTGGGATCAAACCAGGGACCTCTGGATCATAGTGCATGAGCCCCTACCACATGAGCTAAAAACCAAGTAGCTATTAGCTAAGGTTGTAGAGCAGACTCATTTTATCTCTCTCTCTCTACGTGGCAGGGCCGGCTCCAGGGTTTGGGCCGCCCCAAGCAGCCAAAAAAAAAAAAAGCTGCGATCGCGATCTGCGGCGGCAATTCGGCGGGAGGTCCTTCGCTCCGAGCAGGAGTGAGGAACCGTCCGCCAAATTGCCGCCGAATAGCTGGACGTGCCGCCCCTCTCCGGAGTGGCCACCCCAAGCATCTGCTTGCCAGGCTGGTGCCTGGAGCCAGCCCTGCTACATGGTCTCAGTGCCACTAGATGGGACAGAACACCACACCCAGGAGGTGTGTGGGTTACACTTCATTTCACTAATGGGTGAAATGATCCAAATACACAGTTTATATTTCTGGTTTAAGTTAGTAAAGCTCTGCCGTTATCTTTTGGAATTAAAGGTGCGATGTAATAAGATATTAATATTATATGTAAGTTTTAAAACATACATGTGCTAGGGGGAAAAAACTATGAAGCCCATAAATCCTTGCTTTAAGAATACCAGCAATGATTTTCAGTGTTAATATGCCTCTCACCCTCACTCCTCAGGTCCTCTGTCACTCAAAGCCCTGAGGGGGCCATTCAATTTTTTCAGCTGGAACCACTGGCCAACCAACTCTCAAGGCAACCACACAGGGGGTCAAAGATGATTGGACTATTCTTTTTTGGTGGGGTAAATAGAATGCTTTAATTGTTCAGCGGTTATAGAGGAATGCAAAGCACTGCTTCTCCCGCAAAGCAGGAGTGGGCCATTACCACTGGAGCATTGGCCTTTGATCTGGAGAGCAAAGAGGAGAACAGAGCTTGGGTCTCTCACGTGGCATTGCTGAGCAGCAGCAGAGTGAAAGCTTCTATTATCTTTTGAGAGTCAAGTCTAGATTACAGAGAAAAATGTGAGATGACAAAGGTAGAGAAGGACAAATCCTCTGGAAGTGATGACATTCTATATTTTATAGAGTAATTATTAAAGAAATTACTATACTTGTTAAATGTAGAAATTCTCTCATCATCATTTCAACGTGAAGCTTTCAAACTTAGATGTTTATACCAAAACCTTACAAAGGAATTAGTTGAAAGGGTTACTCAAAAGAGCTGTTTTCCTTACCACAAAGATGCATGTGTAGTAAAGTATCTCTGGAGAACTCAAGAGAAATTGCATCCTCCACTTAATATCAAATAGGTGATTGCTTGGATTATTGTACTGAAGGGATTATACTCTGTGCTGGTATAATTGAGTAGATTTAGTGGCAAATGTCATAAATACTCTCCTGGAATAAGTTTAGTGAAAAAATGTGTTCAGCTTCTCACCAAAAAAATTTTTGCAGTCCATGCTACATTAATATAGCTCATCATGAATGAGACAAAGTCAAGGTTCCCTTACCACTTGTAGTATTGATCAATTCCATGGCATTATTTGTAAGAGCATGGATGTTAACCATTGGGTCCCGGTCAAATTCCTATTTGGGTAACCCAATTCTTCCTCTTAAAATTACACCTGCAATTTCCACTGGGTGTATTCTTCACCATTTGGAGCCTGATCCAAACCTCACTGAAGTCAATGGAAAGACCACAATGGATTCTGGATAAATCTCTATCTTAAATGGTTTCAGAGTAGCAGCCGTGTTAGTCTGTATCCGCAAAAAGAACAGGAGTACTTGTGGCACCTTAGAGACTAACAAATTTATTAGAGCATAAGCTTTTGTGGGCTACAGCTCACTTCTTCGGATGCATAAATGGTGTTACTTATAACACTCACCAGAAGCAGCTGTTCATTGCTGGGTAAAGTGATATCTGCTTATCCTTTACCTTTCTCACAGGGGTGGTGTTAGGTTTAATCAATATTAGTAAAATACTTTGGAATTCTTGGATAAAAAGCAAATAGAAATGTACGGTTTTATTACTGTGCATATGAAATTCAAAAAGACCTTTACTAAAAAAACCATGAAGATTACAAGTGTTCTGTGCATCTTCTCTTTGAGGAGAAATTTCTTTAATTCATTTTTACTTATGCACCCATGTAATTTAAATACAGTACTTACAAGAGATGAAGCCAGAGAAAGAGAAACACAGTTTTGTATTGTTTTTACTACACATATATGGTATGCAGAACTTAGCTCTTCTGAAGGATTTTTGTCTACAGTTTGCTTAACCATCAAATAAGAATATTTCAACTGGAGAAGTTTCTTATAAGAAAATTGAATCTGTTTATTCCAAATAACTACATTTAAGGTAAACTCCTTATGCGTTTTTTTTTTATCACTACCATTCTTGCCATGATACATTATTTCCTCATCATCATGCTTCTTATTAGCTCATTCCCTACATCTGCAAAGAGCACAACATAACAATGGATCACAAAACCCCAATATACCCATACCTATTTCAGTAATTAGATCACTTGTCAGTGTCCTGCATTTGTAAACAAGTCTCTAAAAATGCCTACTATGAGAAAAATAATGCAACTGAAATGTGATTGGTACTAGATGAAGTTTGGGTGTTTTTCTGTGCTTCTTTTGATCTAATACCCCTAACAGAAAATTCAATAATACTTTTAAATAAGCCACAGCATTGCATTTTCTTTCAACTCCAGTACCATAGTTATATGTATTAAATGTATGAAGCACATGCAAGCAAGAAACAATTACACAATTTGTTCCTTTTAACCACAACATGTCTGAATCAAGCATTTATATTGTGACACCTAATTCATAATTGCAGCAAGAAGAAGCAACTCCAAAATATACCCAAAAATGTGAGGCAAAGGGACCTATGAATAAATTAGGGGAAGGACAGAAAATAGCTACCACACTTATGTCCTCCTAGAATGATGGCTGATAATTTGGAAACAAAAATGAAGAGGAATAAAACCTGTGATTCAGACTCTAATGTGGTAATTCCTATCGGCAACATCTGAGACTGAAGAGATGGTGTTGGTCAACCTGCTGAATGCTCTTAACCATCTAGTAATTTTTCCCCACTGTTCTTGAGATGTTTATGGTTCACCACTTTGGGATCACCAATTTAGACATTTCTAGCCAGTTAGTCTGAGTTCAGAAAATCACTTAAGTCTTCTAATTTTCTTGTAACACTGGTCCTGTATTATCATTCTTCTGCTTTGTTCCATTATTTGTACAGCTAAGGCATGGTTTAAAGTAAAAATTTAAAAATCCTAAAATGCATAGCTGCTTTTAATCTTTCTTAAAATAACTTTCATGTAATGATTTATGAACCATTTGTTTTTTATTTACAATCACCAGGAAGAAAAGAATGTTGGAATCCTTTCAATTACTTCAATGCAATGTTCTGGTTTTTGATCAATAAGGCAGCTTAATCAATATACAGTAGTGTGGATTGACTTAATGTACCTTATCCCACATGCAATAGTCCCATGACTTATAGGGGATGTTATTTAATAAGACATACATCACAATTTCTCTTCTCTGTCTTAATCAGGAAATATACCACAGCAGTAAAGTGCACAGTACATGTAATTTTCTATTTCAGTAGCTTTAAAATGTTTTTTCGAGAATAATTTTATTTAAACCTATACTTTTTAACAAATTGATTCAAAGCTTGTAGCTATGAAATAAAGATCTCAGTGTTGCTGGTCAGAATAAAAATTATTTCCATTTTAGCAAAGTGACCGAAGCACTAAAACCTAGCTTGTGCATTGGAACGTGCATCTTAACAAGGACATAACAGGCAATAAGAATCGCATTATGCTCCTGCAGGGTCTACCCAGATTTTGGGTCTTGGTGTGCCAACATAAGGAGGTGCTGCATGCCTGCTGCACACACATCCCCACAACTAGGTGGACTTGGAGTAGGCAGGATACGACAAGGACTTTAGCTTTACTCTGTGCTTGTCTGTGTGGAGAGATCAGGAAAAGGGGGTAGTAACTTGCTGCAGATATAGACCAACAGAAAATTATTATCTCCCCTGAAAGAAGGGAAGGTAGGAAGAAGGAAGTCACAATTCCTTCCCTAGGCTGTCCCTGCTACATGCCATCTTAATATGGGCTATTTCCTTGGAGCACAATCTAGTCCTGGCTCAGAGCTTTACACACACAATACCTGCCTATGCTACAAATAGTCCTATGAACCAAAAGAGGAGTATTATTTTTTGTGTTTATTCTGAAACTAACTCACTCATCTGTAATCAAAAAATAGAAGAGTAGCAATGTCTTGGAGAAATATCTATGAATATTACAAATTCTGATGTGGCTCAGAAATAGAGAGAGTTAAAAAAAGAATCACCCAGAATATTTAATTTGTTCAAAGCTGTTTTTCTCACAAGCATTCCAATTGCCTCGTGGTTTGTATTCTGCATTATCATATAAGGGAACTCATTTGGTCCCCATGTCTGGTCTTCACAATATGTGGGACAGGAGGACTTTGGAAGGGTTGTGAAGTGAACACACTCGAACCATTGGGGGCTTTTGTTTTGCAGTGTAGCCTTACTGATGGATGGGTGTATTGATTACTTTTTACCAAATCCTTAACCAATGCAGTCTAAGGGTACGTCTTCACTACCCGCTGTATTGGCGGGTAGCAATCGATTTATCCGGGATCGATATATCGCGTCTCGTTAAGACGCGATATATCGATCCCCGAACGCGCTCACCGTCGACTCCGGAACTCCACCAGAGCAAGCGGCGGTAGCGCAGTCGACGGGGGAGCCGCGGCTGTCGATCCTGCGCCATGTGGACCCCAGGTAATTCGATCCAAGATACTTCGACTTCAGCTACGCTATTCGCATAGCTGAAGTTGCGTATCTTGGATCGCTCCCCCCCCCAGTGTAGACCAGCCCTAAGAGATTAAATCAATAACCAAATACAGCCATCCATCAATAAGGCTGCAGCAATGACCTCTCTGGCCAATCTAGGAGCCAAGGACAACCGTAGTCATTTGTTTTTGACAGGGTGGAAAAGCATTTTGCCACCAAGCTACCACCCGTCCCTCTCCAAAAAACTACTAACTGCTGCCCTATCTTCTCCACACACATACACCCCTAAAAATACTGATGACTTTTCTAAAGCTATGGTCGTTGCACCCTACTCTTCATTAATGTAAATGAACACACATAGTTTCTGTTTTATAAATAAATAGGGTAATCACTGTCCCTGAAATGAGAAATGTTCCCATTTTCAGGGTCTGGTTCTATCAGTTTCACAGAAAGCAGCGTTTGTCCTGGTAAACCCCAGCACAGCAATACTGAACAGAACTCAAGCAGAGAAGACAGCATTTGCTCCTCAAAATCTTTCCCTGCCAATGCACATGCAGACAGATGGCTCTGAAACTGACTAAGCTTATCAGTGAAACAAGAAATTTTCCTTTCAGCAGGAGGGATTTAGACCAGCTACTAAGTGAAGATAGTCCAGATTAACCAGACGATATATATAACCCAAAACTAATCTGCTGTCCAAAATTCTGCCAATGCTACAGAACCATTTCTTTGCTTCCTGTGCAGCCACAGCTTAAGAATTTTTAAATGTATGTTGTAACTGAACAGCTTTGCTAATGCCACGAGTGCTCAAGCAGTCTTCTCTTTAGATTAATTTTTAGCAGGTCATCCATTCGCAAGACTGAGCCATGATGATGAAGCTAAGGAAAAGGAAGGCTAGAGGCCACTATCTCAATGGTGGAAGGGAAAGTCCTACCAATCCCTCAACAGAATGGTTTATAAGAAAAAACAATATTTTCCTCAGAGCCTTCTCATTCCATTAACCTTTCAGGGCAGACTTTCCAGACAAGTCTCTTCTCATAACAGGAGAGACATGCCCCAAACTCAAAGTGCAGAAGACAATGGTCAGAGGATGACATATGTCTATTTTCCAATTGCCTCTAATTCCAGCCCATGCACCAGATCCAGAATGTGGCCAGATGTCTGAATTGTGCCTATAGCTACCCCTGATGGTCAACAAGAAATCCTTAACTGTTTCAGGAGATTTATCTTCTATGTGGATATTAAAAATCACTGAGCACAATCACCCTCACTGTAGTTTGAGAACATAAGAACAAAGATCATCTCCATGATCACTCCACACTCAGTGATTCCAGTACCACAGTATTAAGAATTTTAAGTAGCAAGGTCTTTACAGTATGGTGGGGCAATCAGTACAATAACATTAGTCTTATCTTAATCCCTTACTAGAACTGCCTCACAAGATGAATATACCCTATCAAGTCTTAGCTTTGGCTTTGGAGCAGGAGAGCTCCTGCGATTGGATGCAAACAGTTTGTGTGAGTGAGTGAGATTGCAATTGCATTTTATGTCCATTATATCTGTGCACTGTTTTTGTCAGATACTTGCTGTCTAAGGAAAATCCTATGTCAGGTCCAGAACAAATGTGACAGAAAAGAGTTTTTAAAAAAAACACTATATTTTAATTGACCTCCATTCACAGATTGACATTCAGGGAATAAAACCTATAGTACAATAAGTTTAGTCATAGCTTAGTAACTTCTGATGTATACTTGCAAACCAAAAGCAGGAACAAAATGAATGATGACTAATACTCATTTCCTTTCTCCCTCATTCTCCAGGATGTTTGAAAGAACAAAACATCCTCATGTATGTACCAGGGTTGCATGGTTCTTGAAAAGGCAGCATAGCACCAGCCAATTAGTATTCTGTATTCTACCAAATTGTTCCCCAAACAATTGCTACAAGCATTAACTTGATGATTCAGGTGGTGCCTATGTTTAATCAGTCTCAAGAAGTTGGCATCAGTGTTGTATATTAAGCAAACGAAATTGTGCACATTTCGTTAGCCTCTATAAATAATATTTTAAAATTTTTCCTTGTTAGTACAAACTGATCACCACTATGGAAAAAGACTATCAAAAATCAAAAGAAAAACCATGTACAAGAAAATATTAAGCCTAATTCATTTAAAGAAATTAATTTAATCAGATTACAGTCAGAAATTGCTGGAGGCATCATAAATCTATATTGTAAAATTGATGGCAGGGTTCTCAAGGATGCAAACTAAAAGAGAGATGCCAATTACAGGCCACATAATCTCCCTGAAGACATCATTGCTAGAGCATTCCATCAAGTAAAATTAAAGCTACCAGCATGAAATGAAACAGACAATAGAACAAGAGCAGAAAATTCAAACCATTGTGATATTACAATAGAGCTGGTTGAACAATAAAGAATAATCATGAATATTATTGCAAATAAATGGAGCAATTTTGCCCCACTGTTACTCATGAAGGTCATATTATAATACAAACTATTGATGATCATTCAGACAGCCTCCAGTTTAGTCATGAAAATGATTGCAAATCCAAGAAATTTCATGAATTTTAGCACAAATAATTATTCATGCAAAAATCTGTACCAGAAGTGTGTTATTGCTCAACTAATTATCATTTGTTAGTCTTCTGTAAAAGTTTCAGAGAACAGAAGCAATACCATGCAACTTGGATGACCAAACATATTATGAATTATGAATGGCAACCAGTGAATAGTTTACAAACAACCCACAGGCTGGAATTCATTCACAAATTAATTGGCAAATATTTAAAACTACATAAATAAAAATAAAGATCACATCTTGAATGAGTATCAAACAGAAAAAAAGCTAAAATTCATTAGTTTTTTTCACTAATCCATTAGTTAATGGATAATTAGTCCAGCTATACTCCTAAATTCAGAAATAGTCTACATTTGACAGTATTTTAAGGAACAAAAACTTTTCTACTGTGTGAAGGGTTAATGAGAGAGACAAGGGTAGTTGAGGTAATACAGATTAGTGTCTACAGCTCAAAACACCACCAAAATCAACACAGATTGGCATCCTGTTGAATACTTAGGCCAAAAGACCAAGAATTGGATGGAAAAGTGGGAATGAATTTCCTTCTCACCTCTTAGAGGTGATGCATGAGGCCCATCTTTAATTATTCTCTTTTTATAAAATGTATCTTCCTTTTCTATACCTTGGCTTTATTTGTAAGAACTTTCTATACTATATTTTTATTTATATGGAGTGAGCTTGATGACAACTTCATTTCCTGAAGAACATTGTGGAAACAGCTTTATATATAGCATCACTCATGCTGTGAAAGAGAGGTATCAATGGTTATCTTATTTCAGCGAATGGCTTGTAAAGACATAAATCCCAATACATTATTCAGTCATCAAGGATATGCAATATCATGCAACTTCCCAGATTTTTAAAGCAAAATTTCTCCTCTCTCCTTTGCAACTTGAATATTTTATTTGACGTGTCCTTAAGCTGTAAATAAAGCATGTCAGGCCGTAATATAGTAGCTTAGCTTCAGCACTGTATTATTATTTCCTCCAAGAGTCAAAGCCACCTTTTCCAGAGACTGTGCCTAGATTTCTTTTAATCTGCACCCCTTTCCTTAGTGTGCCATCTGAAGCACTCTGCTTTTAATAGCCCCTCAGTGCTTTTTAAACCATATTTTTAGCACTGTGTATCATGCATGTGGAATTTATATCATCGGGCAAGACGGTCTATTCTTGGGAAGTAGCATCTCTAAAATTATAGGCTGCCCAAACAGTAGACTTCAAGCAAAAGTATACTTATTTGTTGCCATAGACATGCTAATTAAATGTGGATTTGTTGGAGAAACAGATATGTATAAGCTCACTGAAAGGCACAGCATTTGACAGATTTAAATATGTATGTCTCAGAAACAGAATTTGGGCTTAATCCTGCAGTCTAACTCATGTTGAGTACTGCTACTCATGTGACTAATTCCATTGAGTTCAATGGGACAACTCAATGTGAATACGGTTTGCAGAATGGGTCCCTCAGTAAAATTTATGCTAATTCTAGTCTAGATTGTGGCTCAGGCTTAAGGGGACTATTCTTCTCTCAGGGTATCAGGTTATTGGGTCCATTCACATAGGAGTAAGTGCAGCTGCTTACTCCCACCTTGCAGTAAGTAGGTGAGGAGGGACAGGGAATAACTGGAGATTTGGCTCCACTCCTTCCTTCCAGTCACTGACCCAAAGCAGTTGCACCAGCAAGGCATTAGTAGTTGTTTGCCGCTGGTACAAGCCAGCAGTAATTATCTCTTCTCAGAAGCAAGGAGAAAGCAGGAGACGAACTGTGACTTAGAGATGTATCTGAGTCACAGTGCCTCCTGGTGATAATCCTGGGTTTATGCAGTTTACCCTTTGCTCAGCTTGTGCCTAAAAATCAAATCCAGGCTTCTGTGTTGGGTGAAGCCTATGAGCAGCCAGGAGAATCTTATTTCAATTCTCACGACTACGTGACTTCAGCAATGTATTGAGTACAAAGCAATTACCTTTATGATCCCTATGTAGATTTAAAGCCAAAAGGTTCCCGCAGAAATGTATGCACCATAGGTGCTGGAACTAGGGGTACTGCCGCACCCCATGGTTTGAAGTGGTTTCCATTATATACAAGGTTTACAGTTTGGTTCAATGGCTCTCAGCACCGCTACTATACAAAATTGTTCCAACACACCTGGTATGCTCATAAGAACACTTCAGAAGCTAACTGTTCATTCAATCTGGTGGTCATACAGTCACAATTAATGAAGTGTCTCCATCCTATAGACAATTTGTTGTAAATATGACCAACATACTATTGCTGTCATGTCTTGAGCTAGGAATCTTTCAGCTCTTAAACTAACAGCTGAACAAGAAATGCTAAAAAGAAGACTCTTTAAGATCTGGACATTATGAATTACAGTAAGCTTTTCCTCAGCTGGAAGCAGATCCTCTTTACTATATAACTCCAAAGTTAATTTGAAAATACCCATAAAGTGTATTTGATTTTTTCTTAAAACATTAGGTGATAAAAGCTAGATAATTTTTGAGAAAGCTGCCAGTACCACAGCCAGACATTGCTATAGTACAGTGCTCCATCAAGTTGTACATTTCCTTTAATCTATTTGGGGAAAACCTAATGTATCAGCCCTGGGTTTTGTGGGATTAAAACTCAAAGGGGTTAGTGTAGCTTCAAAGTCTCAGCTTGAAACTGAAAGGTGCATTTGAGAGGTTAGTCATAAAAGTGTTCAGCAATTGAGATACAAGAGTTCAGTCCAGTCCTGTAACCATGGTAACATTCCTTTCCTGAAATTGCAACAGCAAATACAGGAATGTTCTGTTATGCTAGTTCCAGTGAGAAAAAAGGTGTATTTTATTAGCATCAGTTTGTGAATCTTACTTATGTTGGCGAGCTGTTACTCATAGGATTAACTGGATTGATTTCACTGGGATTATTCCCTTGAGTAAGGATTTTATAATCTGGCCTTTAGTTACACAACATTCACCTTTAAAAAAAAAAATCAAAGTTTATAAATTGTTTTAAGATTAAAGTACTATAAATTAAACCTTAATTTCATATTGATCTCAATGGGTCTTAAATTTGTATTCAAAAGCCAAAAATTAAGTATTAATATTTCAGCTTAATTCCTCAATATTAATTTAGGACCAGATTCTGCCACTTTTATTCAGGATGAGTCTTACCCTATTCTGCAAGAAATCCCATTGATTTTGGTGCTTATGTGGTTAGGAACTACTCACTGTCAGCAAGTGTTGCAGAATTAGGCTCAGCATAGATTAAAACTGCATCCCTACAAAAAATTATGCATATACTTGACAGCCCACAGTGTGTGAAATTAAGCATGTGAGTAAACCTTTGCAGAACTGGGGCCCAAATTGACAAAATCCAGTAAGAAACTTTTCCTAAAAAGAGAAAAAACATGGCAAAGTGCTCAATTTGTCTAGACAAATCTTCAGAAAAAACTGGGCCTTTACATTTAAATATGTAAAGTATTCCCTTAAAAAAAAAGACCCACAAAGAAAACAGAGCACGCCTTACTATACTGTTCCAAATCTGCAAACAGAGAACCTACTCTAGGGTTGTCCTCTAGTCCATTAAGACCTTTTTCACTAAAGTTTTTCTAGTTCAATCTGCAGGGAAGTTAGAGAAAATATTTTAAGTGAATTTATTTCCAGCTACAATCTTCCTCAGTTTGGCAGGAAAAAGGACTGGTAATTCCAAACTAATAGATTCAAAGTCAGGGCTCTGTCCAACAGGGCCGCCCAGAGGATTCAGGAGGCCTAGGGCAAAGCAATTTCGGGGGCCCCTTCCATAAAAAAATTTGCAATACTATAGTAACATGTATTTGGAAATATAAAAAATAACCAGTGAAATACATTCAAAAATTAATTTTTAATAATTTGAAACTACACAAAATACATTATTTAAAAACATTGAATGCTTGAATGGTATGTATACATTTGCAATTACATAATGGGCTGTCGCTGGGTGATGGTGATCGTTGGTGCCAATGGGGTGTCGCTGCCTGGGGGTGGTGCTGCTGTTGCCCAGGGCTGGGTAGGGAGCTAGGCTCTGGGTCGGGGGGTGCCCAGCTCAGAGGGGCTGGGCTCAGAGCTGGGGGTTGGGGCCAGGAGGTGCCTGGCTCAGAGGGGGTGGGCTTGGAGCTAGGGGTCAGGGCTGTGGGGGGATGGGGTCGGGGGGTATCCGGCTCAGAGGGGCTGGGCTCAGAGCTAGAGGTCAGGGCTGCAGGGGGATGGGGTCAGGGGGTGTCCGGCTCAGAGGGGCTGGGCTCAGAGCTTGGGGTCAGGGCTGTGGGGGGATGGGGTCAGGAAGTGTCCGGCTCAGAGGGATTTACCATGCTCCTTACCCCCGCCTCCCATCTCCCGGAACCTCAGCGCGCCGCGTCCAGGAGCGGCCCTGGACAGCGGGGCCTGAGCTCCTGCCGCTCGGCCACAGCTCGCAGCCCCGCCCCCTTACCACGCGGCTCTGAGCAGGAGGACCTCAGGCCCCGCTGGAGCCAGGCCACTGCAGCGCTGTCCAGGGCTGCTCCTGGACGCGACGTGCTGAGGCTCCGGGAGAGGTTGAGGAGGAGGCGGGGGGGAGCCTCTGACATTCTCGTGGGGGCCCCTGCGGAGCCCGGGACCTGGGGAAAATTGCCCCTCCCCCCCTCTGGGTGGCCCTGCTGTCCAATGCCAATTGATGTCAATTGGATCAGGCACCTTTTTCCCCTTTTTTCCTGAAATTTTGTGCAGCTGTGAAGAGATAAAAGTTTTTCCTTAATGTGACAGGTTTGGCATTATCTTCCCCTTATCAATTAGAAATCCAAACATAATTATCAAGGTACAACATAAAATTCAATTAAAAGAAGTAGTTAAAGAGGATCTAGAATGTAGAGTTGGTCTAGAATTTTCTGTTCAAATGTTTTTTTGGACAGAAAATGCAGTTTCTATAAAACCAAACATTTCCCATGGGAAATTTATATTTTGTCTGAAATAATTGTTTTTCCCACTAGGGAAAATCAGAACAAAATATTTCATTTCATGTTGGATTGAATCAAATTGAATTAAAACATTTAATTTCAGAACAGTCTGACATTAATCTGTGCCCACCGCAACTGCAATGGTGTCTTGTGCCCCCATTCTTCTCCACAGGCCAGGCTCCCTGGCTGGACTGTATCTCCCAGGATGCATCATGGTGGTTCACTACAGGAAAGACTGCAGTTCATCATGAAAGGCCCATAGATGAGAATGGGGAGCATGTGGCACTTGAATTACAGTTTCCACAAGGCATCACAGCAGCTCAGACAGACATATTTCGGTGTCAAATTGAGAGACAAAGTTTTAGTTGGTTCAAGAAACTGAAATGAAACATTTCGATTCAGGAATACTGAACTGATTTCTTCTGATTGAAAAAGTAAAAATGAAAGTTTTCCCTCACTTTTCTATTACACAAAAATATTTGATATTTTGACTCTTTGTCCTGATTCAAGAGGAAAGCATCTATCAAAATTGCCCCCATGATGGAAATTCCTATTGTCTCCCAGCTCAACTAGAAAATAAGTAAAAAAAATTAGTAATCTGAAATGCTTCTTCAAATATCCCAATATGGTTTCTAAAATTTACAAAAATTATTAACATGAAAACAAATAAAAATCTTCTGATATAGACCTATAGTTAAAATATTTGATGATTTAATATGATATTCAATAACTTCTGATTCTCTAAGGAGTAGAGCATTATCTTTTATTAACATGCCTAACAGATTCTTAGGACCATCAAATGTAATTAGTTTTCTCTCGTAGCTTTGTGACATTTTCTTCCAAAAGACATTGTTTTCAGGACCACCAAATCCAATTTGGAGCCAAAAAGATCAAAGTCTGAACAGATTCTAATGCCTGAACAGCTAAAGATAAGATTAAACCTAATGATATATTAGAATACGATAGGCTAGAAAGAACAGCAAGTAACTTGTCTGCAGTATGAACAGCTTCCAAGTCTGCAATCTTTTTTAACTACTGCAATGGGCCTGGGGAAAGAAGGGAATTTTTTGTTTCTCCTCATCAACTGTAGTTCCCAATCACATAATTTCTAAAAAAAATTCTTTACCCTGTTCTTTTTCCTTCTCAAACCACCACCTGGAAAGTATGTCTATACAGGTGAAGGGAGAATATGGGTATATGTGGTGGAGAAAAGATTTCTTAACAATGCTTCCTGCGGTGCAGATTCTGTCTCTCAGTATGATCACTAAATGATCTTCTCTTCCACTTGTTAGCTTGATGGCTTTGTTTACCTTATATGTAAATGTATCATCATTGTCCTCTGACTGTAAATCAAGCTGGTCAGACAGGTAAACACACATTCCTTTGTCTAAGGTGGTCTGGGTTTATGCACTGCCTCCCAAACACAAAACGCACACACATACACACACACACACACACATAAACTTTGTACACAAGCCATGCATACATCACAATTTACATTACATGGCACCTTTCAGATACATATTATGACAACAGTGTGTTGGGGGGTAATGAGTGTGTCAGGCCTGATATGAGGTACAGTACCTTGGGCCCTTTACCAGTTGTCACTGAGGTGCTCTCTGGAGCACAGAGGCCTTCCTTTCACAGTACAGATGAGCAAAGGGGTGACAAGTCCAAAGACGTTTGGTGAATGAGAGGCATTTAAGCATCTACTGTTGTAACTTCAACAAGGCAACAGTGAGCCCAAATACCAGCATTAGCTGCCACAGCAACAAACTGGGAAATATCTATATTATTTTTTATGAATGTGATACGTGCCTCTGTGCATTTGTTTATGATGGATTACTTGCTATAGAGTTAGATCAAAATGGTTGTTAAACAATCCCATGAGGAAAGGTAAAACAATGGCCTAGATAAGAAATATCCCAACAAACACGGAGACGTGACAACTAGGTTTATATCTATGAAGAGGTAACTCCATAGCTGTTTTGCCAAGGCTGAGAAGAGAGAAATCCAAAGAGAACACAAAGCTATTACAAGACCCAGAGGCCAAGAAAAGGGAGGGGGTTGAGTGAATCGCTGGGTGGTGTCTGGTCAAAGCTGATAGGTTGGCAAAGAAACATACAGTGAGAGCAGGCTGAGAGCAGAGTAAGTCTGTTTCTCCAAGTCAGAGATGGGGGGTAGCTGTCAGGGTTGCCACTTCCCCAGGTCTTCCCAGGAATGTCCCTTTTTTGAGGTAGCTGTCCCGGGAAATCTGTAAGGGTGGTCAGTACACACTGCCAGCTGTCCAGTTTTATGGGCTCAGGATTAGGGTGAGCAGATAGCAAATGTGAAAAATCAGGACACTGTTATGGTGTCTACCTTTTGCTCTATGTGCTTTGTACCTTTGGGGGACTGACTGCATAAATAATGCTTTGTTTTGAAGATGCTGTTTTTGAGGCACTTTAATCAACTTGCTGGCCACAGGTCCCTGGAGTGAAAGGGCTTACAGGTGCCAGTCGCAGTTGGGCCTGTCACAATAACACAGTTTAGAAACAGGGCAAGTGAGACCCAGAGACCTGGTTGCAGGGTGGTGGAATCATGCATGGTCCAACTCAGTGTGAGGTGTAGGAAGCCAGACCTGCCATATGGGGGTGCGTTTAAGAGGGATTAACAGTGATCTAAGGTGCATTTCACTCAGTAACTGTGACACTTGCTATGGAACAGAAATTTTTAAACAAAGGAGGAACAGATCAAAACAATAACAGCAGTTCCTGGACCTGAGCAATAGCTAATGACAACATTCGAGAAGAACAAGTAGTACCCCCAGGCTTTTAGATGTCACTTCCAATGAATAGAAATAGATAAGGATCCATAGGCCAGTAGCACCCTCTTCCCTGGTCACAGTCACTTCAGACAGCCCAGGCCTCAGTGTGAGCAGCAGCAGCAGCACTTTCAGTAGTAGCAGTGGGTTATTTATACTCTTCTCCTGCTTTCTGCAGCTCTCTTTCCCTCACCTATTGACTGCCTGCCCACTTGCCTGAGAAAGTGTAATATACTGCAGTACAGAACAGAATGCAGTCAGGTTCATTCCAAAGCTGTATTTCAGAGACCATGTTCAAGATGTAATTTGTTACAAATATATTTATCTATCACTGACCATTTCTTTCTATTTCGTGAAGAGAAGAGGCATCAAAAACTTATTTGCCTAGAGCCATAGGACACAAAAGCACAGTGCATTCAGCACATACCAGCAGAAGCCATTTAAAAGTCAGCATATGCTAGCTCTTACTATAGAAGGTATCTGGTAACTGTGATAAGTGCAATACATGGAATCTAAGGGATTTGCCAGGTGTTAAAATCTGACATTTAAATGGTGATCATCATATATTAAGATTTAATTCTGTTTTCTTCATTTAGTCCTACTAGATTTTAAGAGACTTCCCCTGCTTTCCTTTATTAATTACTCTAAAGACAAACTTCCCCAGTGAGTTTAAAGTTTCTTTCTACAAGCTGCTACTTAAAAACTTTAAAAGGTGCTTCAACTAATGTCATCACTGTTGCTTTTGCTTCATTGATCAAATCGCTCTGCTATTCAGAAACTATTAAAATGTTTATCTGTAAAATTCACCCAGGGACAGCGACATAGAAAAGCAGCAAATGTGTATATCGTCTATAGGCATCCAAACATTAAAGACTCTGTACAAGATGTTCTTTCCACAAATGTTTTTATAAAGCAGCTGTGACAGAATATCTCTGTGCCCAAACCCTACACACTGCTGTAATAATCTTTGTACAACCTATGTCTTTTGAGGTACCATCTGAAAACTCATAATTTGCTGATCAATATTGCTCTGATCAAGTAAGTGTGACAACATTGTATGTGAAGTTATAAAATTCCCCTGTATGATGTTAATACATGTTCCAAACCACAGAAGAAGTTGGCAAAGAGGTCTGTCTCAAACAAAGGAATGTGTGCTCTACTTAATTTGCATTTAAGCAGTAAGCAGAGTCATCAAGTAGGAAGAGTAGACAAAGAAACTTCAAAACAAGTGAGGAAAAGACACAGAACAGCCTTCTCCATAGACTTTTGCCTCCAAAATCTCAGCTGAAAATGTTTTCCCAGAGGGGGACTGACACTATAAAAAGGAGGGACAAAGATCCCTCCTCTCTCTCTCTCCATCAATTCACTGCACCGGAAGAGAGAAAGGAAGCAGCTATTGAATTGGAAAAAGGGTCCTCAGCTAAGAAGTGTGATCAATAAGACTGCTGAGACCATGTGATGAAAAAAAACTTTGCTTTGAATTTAACATAGTTTGTTAAGTTAGGCACCAGTTGCATATTATTATTTTTCTTGTATCCATTTCTGACTTTTATACCTCATTACTTGTATTCACTTAAAATCTCTCTATTTGTAGCTGATAAGCTTGTTTTATTGTTTTATGTAATCCAGTGTGTTTAAATTGAAGTGTCTGTGAAACTCCATTTTGAGTAAGATGTGCACATACTATTTCTATTAAAGAAATATGGACTTTTATGAATTTGTGTTGTCCAAGAGAGGGCTGGGCAATACAAGACATACATTTATGGGGGGAAATCTAAGACTGGGGGTGTGTTGTGGTCACCCTGCAATATAACCAAAGCTGGTCAGAGCCAAGGTCTGGCTGGCTGCAGCACACACACACATACACACACACACACACACACAGAGCGAGAGAGAGATGACTTGCATGCTGGAGGCTGTTTGTGAGCCATCCAAACTGGAGGCTACAGCAGCAAAGCATAGTAAAGGGCATGCCAGGTTAGAGGACAGGGGTGACAGATACTCATTAGTCTAGATTGTACTGTGGGTATGTCATAGCAGCCCATTCTACTGTCTCTCTCTCTCTGGTGAGAAAATATTAAAGAAGCTTTTATACAAGACTATTTTCAATAGTGGCAGGAAAATGACTAACCTGATCTTTCAACCTCAGATACAGTGAAAGCATCTGATGGTTTCCAGAGCCAGAACTCCCTCATTTTGAAGAAGCTGCTGTGACAGACTGACAATATCTTGTAATATACTGAACAAACCTTATGGAATTAAGAGAAGCTTTACTGAGCTAAATTCAACCTGATTAAATTAGGGTTAATACCTTTGGGGTACATTGTATTAAAAATGCAACTGTGTATGTGTTGTTGTAGAATTGTATGTACCTTCTCTAGGAGGGTGGGGTGGATGCTAATGAACATCCACAGCTATCAGACTTTGAAGCCTTCCTGGGGAAGATATGCATATATTAGTTCAAATTGGATTCTCCAAAGACCCACAGACAAAGAAAAGACTTTTGGATAAAACGCCTAAGTTTAGGCTTGTTCGGGGTCTTCTACCTGATCCAGCAAATGGACATGACCCCTAGTCCACAGAAGGCCCCAATCGTTAGAGAAGTATTGGAAGAAGTTGGCCTACTAAGGCCTCAGAAGACTGTGCGCTTGTTCCAAGCTGCAACTCTGATGCACTTGTGATCACAAAGAAACCCCTAGGGAGGAGTGATGCCTGATAAACTTATTAGCATGCGTGTAGGTTCTTTTATTGTTTTAAAAAGTTTTCTCTGTAATGCTTTTTACCTTAAGAATAAAGTAGGCTTGCTTAGAAAGAATTGAATGGTAACTTATATCTCTAGCAATTACACTGCTGTCTGTCTCTGACGAGAAAGCAAGCAGTCTGTTTAGGCAGACTGACTGTGCTAGGAATTACACAGGTTTAGAGATTCCCACTCTACTGTGATAAGTTGTATGCATAACTCACATCACAGAATAATAATATGCCGGCCAAACAAGAAGTTGAGTTCTGGCCTGCCATCCAGTACAATGATCTGTGGTGCATTTTAAGAAATAAATGAGAAAAAGAACCCTGGGCGTGTTAACTAGGGCTGGCCAGAAAACAGAAAATAATTCTGTTTCCACAAAATATTTTGAGGTTTTGACATGTGTTTTCATTTAGACATAGAAGAAAATAAGACCATTCAATATTTTTCATGAAAAAAGGGGAGGAGCAGTAAGCCACTGCAGAACAGTCAATAGTCTGGTGGTTACGACACTCTGTTTGGATGTGGGACAGCGCACGTTAAAGTCCCTGTTCTGCTGAATTTGGATCTCCCTCATACATATGGTTCGGCCAGTCACCTGGGTTATTGGCTATTCTGGGATGTGTCATTCTCTCTCTCAAAATTCGATCCTGGACCTAAGAAACCTTCCCTATTAAAGTTTCAGTTAAATTCATATGCATCCATGAAAAGTTTCATTTTCGACAAACTTACATTTTCTGACAAAATGTATCAAAAAAATCCTGACCAGCTCTCCAAAGTCATATCAAGACGACATAGATAGAGTTGCCTGATTGCATATGAGCCATTAAATGAATATGCTGTGGCACCATTAATTAGTTATGAATATTGGGGTCATTTGTTATGTTTTTGTAAAACACAGTAGATATTTAAAATAGTTATTTCCAAACAGCAAGAAAACACATTTTCTTGGAACATGTTGCGTCTACATTGCCATTAATCTTATCACTCTTCCATGATTTAGATTCAGTGATCTCCTGCTCTGAACAGCTCTTGGCTTTTTGCTAGCACAACAATTTGAAATACATGATTCCTCTTTGGCGCTTCTGCTGCATGTGCTGAAAAGGCCAATTTATGCTCCATGATTTACTGTACTCCAATCACAGGAACACATCAGTTCATGTAACACTAAAACTGGCGTGACGCATATTTCAGACTTTAGTACCTAAAAGAATACTGGTAACACAATGTCAGAATTCTGCTAAATATAGTATATTGAAAATATCTTAGCAGAGGATGTTTGAAAATTCAAATAAGTTCATTATCTATATTTTCAATCATATTCCTGGATAAACAAATATCACTAGATATATTTATTTTTGATGAACAATTATGTGAATTCACACAAAAAGTCAATTCAGACTTGGTCTCCCAATAAGTTGCAAATGAGACCTTTGGTGTCCCAATTTGGTGGATACCTGGTGTGACGTTATCTGATTAGAATATGACCATATAGATCATTGTTGCACCTACTGTTATATATTTGCAGCAAATATTGTACAAAGGTTGTCAAGTGAGGTGTCTATGAAAAGGTTATGTTTTGCTGGTTATGATTATGCTATCTGTATGCATGTATCATTTTAGTATGTGAAGTTATAAGTTATGGAATATCCACCAGCTTTATGGGGATTGTCTGCCCCATTCTTTGCAGCTCACCCTAATTGAGTGACCACAGCTATCCCCCACTGGGACACCGGTCACAGCCAGATATGCCATGTAAGATAGCTGCAAAAATGTTATAATTTGCCAGATATTATAGTCTTGTTTATATGTTTGTATCACCTTTGTATTATGAGTTATAGATATGTAAATATGTCTGTATTTCAAACTTGTGCTATGCTTCTGGGTGACACCTCCAGACAGTTTGACATCAGCACTGCCTAGCCTCCTTGATGGCCTATTAAGGACCATGAGCTATACAACTGATCCATTGAGAGAAGGCAGATACACCTTATGACTCAGTGAGGCATGCAGGGACATGCTCATGGACAGAACTCTAAGGCTTCCAAGCCATGTGCTGGGCAGCTTGTGTTTGAAACAAAGGAAGCACAGGCTGCATGGCCAAAGACTATAAAAGGCAGCTGCAGCGTCTCCATTTTGTCTTCAGTCCTGCTTCTTACCTCTGGAGGAACTTTGCTACAAACTGAATCTCTGAACAAAGGACTGAATGACCCATCCAAGCTGTGGCTGTACTCCAGAGACTTGACGTAAGCCAGCAGTTTATTCCATCACTGCTATAAGCCTGAACCAAGAACTTTGCCATTACTGTATGCAATTGATTCCTTTAACCAATTTTAAACTCTCACCTTTCTTTCTTTTTATGAATAAACCTTTAGATATTAGATACTAAAGGATTGGCATCAGCGTGATTTTGGGGTAAGATCTAAGTTATATATTGACCTGGGTGTGTGGCCAGTCCTTTGGAATCAGAAGAACCTATTACTTGGTGAGATTGGTTGTAAAGAACCACTCATCTCTGAATCCAGTGTTTTTGGTGGGATAGAAGAATTGGAATGCCTGAGGAAACTCCCTTTATGTTTTCTTGTTAGCCAGTATGATGAAACAGGAGTGTACTTTTGTGGCTGGTTTGGTATATCTTATAAAAGAAAAACCACCAGTTTTGGATTATGTTTCCCGTATTTCTCAGCAGTTTGTCCTGAATTTGGCATCCTCAGTTGTGACCCACTGAGGCACAGTTACACCTGGAGCACCTGATTAAAAATGTATTTTAAAAATTTCCCTTAGCACTTATTTCAGATGTTGCAGTTATTATAGCAAAGAAGTTAGGTGATATAAAAATGTACATTTTCTGAGAGCAAAAACAGCAGCTCTCCACTGATAAGAGACTCCACTTGATGACTAGCTGAAAAGACAATTTATCTTTAAGAGCTGGCAAAACTTTTACCTGTCTGTATAATAATTACTCATCTGATGAAATACTTGATCTCTTTCAGCAGTGTGAATCTTTGCACTTCTATATGTACCGTACTATGAGAAATACAAAAAGTATGGACCCCATTTATTTTGCAACTTCTCCCTTTTCTAACTTTTTCATGCAAAGTAGCTGAAGTTTTCCTCAACTATTCTGCTTTTTTCCCCTCACTCCTATTTTTGAACAGGAAAAATGCACTATCTTCATATTTTTAAAGCCAGCAGTTGGAGTTCCATGCAAAAGAAGTGCATAGGTATACATGCACGTGTATGCAATTACCATTAAAAGTTATTGCTTCAAATTGCCTACGAAATTAAATAACACTCCATTCACATTTTCATACTTTTTTTCACAACAGTGTGGGCTAGAAACATGGACCAGATCCCCAGATGGTGTTAATCAGTGAGTGTCTCATTCACCATACTGATTTCCAGTATCTGAGGATCTGGTTCATTTTTATTTTTATTTTTTCAAGTAAAAGCTTAGATTTATGACATCATCATGGGAGTCCAAGAGCCGGGACCCTAAACTCATGCCAATGCCTTAATCTGGTCCTGATTATGTATGCAAATTGGGGAAAGTGTATACAAAGTTAGTATCAAAATAGCTGTTTGAGTGTCCCATCTTTTTTGCCTGCAATAGGGTTAAGTACAACCCCAAATGAAGGTCCTTAAATTTGAGTAACTTTTTTCTGTGCACACCAGTGTTGCCAACTTTTTTAAATGGAGCTCTATTAGTTTAATGTAAATCCCAGAAAGCTGGTCATAGCATATTGTATTATTTGATCATTAATTTATGAACAAGTCTGAACAGAAGCTAGAAATTTCAATTTTTTTTAGGAGCTGAGATGCAACTAGTAACACAACAAGAAAGTGCACAAGTGTTGCATTAAATAGAACATTAGCTGAATGTACTGTGGCATCTAGCTGTCATCTGTACCCTCCTGGCAACCTCAGTGATCAATTCAATAGTAATTTTAAACTTGGTTGTAAATGTTGATGGATGCTGCTTTGAATCCGTTTATCCAAATCCCACAGAACTGTAAAAACTGATACTGTTTAAACATATATTTGAGACTTTCTGATGTACAGTTTATTCAGTCCTAAAAATATGAGAAAGTAAATATATAAAGGTTTGACATAGGCTAACAGAAGCCTAGAAATTCAGAATGAATGGATGAAACTTAATGTTGAGGTGTCACTTGCAGTAATAAAATATTTTGTATGTATATGGTGCACCAACTCAGAGGCCTCTGGACATCAAACAAATATAACAAACGTGGTATAAACAATAATCGAATATATTAAAATATACAAATTGCTTAATTGGTCTTTTAGGCCCTGATCCTGGATTATGACCCATACAGACTGATACTTCTGTGCAGATCACAATGCAGGATCAGGGTCTTTAACTAGAAGTCCTTTGGGGCTGTAATTTAAGATGTTGTATAATGCCTTCCACTATGAGGTCCTGAGCTGGTCAAGGTCTCTTGGCACTAGCTCTAAAGAAATAATATTAGTGATAATCAGTCTCTGAACTGAGTTGGAAAAGGCAGACAGTAAACACCAACATCAGTTTTTGGGGCAGGGACTGTCTTTTTGCTGTGTGTGTGTACAGCTCCTGGCACAATGGAGTCCAGATCTGTGACTGACTCCTAGACACTACCACAATACAATATGAAAAACAATAGCTATTAAAAACTACCTACAAACGTAGGTCAGATCCTGCACTGGATTCACCCAGGTGGACTCTTGTTCCCATGTAGAGGTTTAATGGGGTCTGCCTGCACAGATCAAGTTACAAGATCTGAAACTTACAAGAATCAATCAACCAATCTTCAGGATGCCATATATGAATTTTGTTGTATACCCAGAAGGGGGACCATTGTTAACCCTCAGCCTCCTGTCTTCTACCTGATCACCCATTCTAGAATCACTGATCTTACACCAACGAGATATAGGAAAACAGACATTTTCTCAAGTAGGCTGGATCCTTTATTATAAGGGTTTAAAAGGCCATTGGTATTACTTAGAATTATTCTCAAGGGATTAGAAGTAGGTAAAGCTCATAGCTGAAAGCTCTTGAATCACCATGCTCCCTTGTTCTACAGTAAATACAATCTATGAGTGGTTTCCAAGGGTAGTCCTGAATGAACTGCATTATAGTTATCCAGACAAGTAATCTCCATGTTACAGTCTAAATTCTAAAACACTAACTCCTGAATATTTCAGGTTAAATAAAATATTCTTGACCACTGTTTGTCAAGTGCAAATAAATTATTAAATAATACTAATGACAATGTCTCCTCTCATATTCTCTCTCGCCCTCCCCTCCCACCCCCCAGCTCCCATTTCAAATAGACAATAATTGGATATGGTCTTTGTGGACCTGGAGAAAGCATTCAGTTGTGTACCAAGAGAACTAGTTTGGTGGAGTTCGCCAGAGTTTGGAGAGATGTGCCGGAAGGATAACACATCTTATCCAGGACACGTGTGATGGAGTGATTACCATAGTCAAAACTAAATGGGGCTACAGTAAAGAATTTCCAGTAAATATTGAGCCCTTTTTGTTTGCAGTTGTCTTGGATGTGATAAGTGAGAACATATGAAGGGAGTCGCCTTGGAATATGCTGTTTACTGGTGACTTAATGATATGTGGAAGATTGTGAGAACTTGCAAATCAACTTTGAAAAGTGGTAAAATAGTTTTGAAAGGCAGGACTCAGAGTGAATATTGATAAGATCGAGACTATGATAACTGAGGGAGGAGGACTCCTCATAAGGGATATAACAGGCAGAAAGCTTAGAATAATGAAAGAATTTAAATACCTAGGATCAATGGTTGCTGACTCTGGTGCCCTCCTAAGTGATGCCTGGCCTCATATTAAAACTGGTTGGTGCAAATGGTGGAAGCTGACCCCAGGTCTTTGTGATAAAATGATGCCAATAAGGTTAAAAGGCAGAGTGCATACAACTGTAATTCAACCCATTCTCAACGTACATAAGAAGGATTTGACCAGCCACTAGAAAAGAAATCAGAATGCTCTCCACCATGGAAATAAAGATGTTGAGATAGTCAAATGGTTGGAGATACTGTGATAGGAAATGAAATGAAGTTGTGACCTAAGGACTTCTTGATACCAACTGGCAGAGGGCACAGGGATCCCCTGGGTTCACCAAAAGAATGTTATGTAAGATCTCTAATGAAAGTCTGTGCCCATATTGGTCATCATAGTCATTGTGAGATGTATGTATGGAAAATATATGAGTTATGTACATATGCTGAAAATTATGTACTGTAGGCCTTGTGTTAAAGGCAGGTCACTCAAAGGTTGCATGGTTGGAGACAAACTTCTCCAGACAGAAGGTGAGAGACTTATCTCCCTGATGGACCATTGTGTGTCTTACAACAGAAGTCAATTAGCATACTGAGTCAAATGCTAATGATGAGCTTGCAGAGATTTCAGAAGGAAATTAATGGGATGAAGTAAACAGTGGGGGGAGAACCCTGTTTTCAGGTAAAAGCCAAAGGTCTGATCTGGTATATTCAGGGATGCAGAAAGACGCTCTGGCATCCTTCAATCTGTGAAGACAAGCTGCCAGCAGTCTTGATCCTCTGAAAGCAGGAGCTCAACCATCCTGTCTGAAAACCCTGGGGAAAGGCTTTGGGGTAAGCTATGCTGTAAGAAACAGAGGAATGTCTTGTGAGTTAAATTTAAGCACTAGAAAACGTGTTATGATTTGGTTTTATGCAACCTTGTTTCCAATATTCTGACTTACTATTATTTACATCATGGAGGATGGGTGAGGGCCCAGAGGATTGGAGAAGGGCAGACATAGTACTTACCATTAAAAAGGGGAACAAGGAAGACCCAGGGAATTATAGATCAGTCAGTCTAGTTTCAATAGCTGGAAAAATGCTGTCAAGGTTCCTTTCCCACTCTGAACTTTAGAGTACAGATATGGAGACCTGCATGTGAACCCCTAAACTGAATTACCAGCTTAGATCTGGTTTTGCCGCCACCACTCCCAAGTACTAACTCCCTTCCCTGGGCAGCCTTGAGAGACTTCTCCACCAATTTCCTGGTGAACACTGATCCAAACCCTTGGATCTTAAAACAAGGAGAAATTAACCATTCCCCCTCCTTTCCCCCCACCAATTCCTGGCGAGTCCAGATCCACCCCCCTTGGATCTTAAAACAAGGAAAAATCAATCAGGTTCTTAAAAAGAAGGCTTTTAATTAAAGAAAGAAAGGTAAAAATAATCTCTGTAAAATCAGGATGGAAAATAACTTTACAGGGTAATCAGATTCAAAGAGCCCAGAGGAACCCCCTCTAGCCTTAAGTTCAAAGATACAGCAAACAGAGGTAAACCCTCTAGCAAAAGGAACATTTACAAGTTGAGAAAACAAAGATAAACCTAACACGCCTTGCCTGGCTGTTACTTACAAGTTTGAAATATGAGAGACTTGTTCAGATTTGGAGAGCATGGATTGATGTCTGGTCCCTCTTAGTCCCAAGAGCGAACAAACCCCAGAACAAACAAAAGCCTTCCCCCCACCAAGATTTGAAAGTATCTTGTCCCCTTATTGGTCCTTTGGGTCAGGTGTCAGCCAGGTTACCTGAGCTTCTTAACCCTTTATAGGTAAAAGGATTTTGGAGTCTCTGGCCAGGAGGGATTTTATAGTATTGTACACAGGAGGGCTGTTACCCTTCCCTTTATAGTTATGACAAATGCTGAAACAAATTATAAATAATCAATTTGTAAGCACCTAGAGGATAATAGGGTTATAAGGAATAATCAGCATGAATTTGTCAAAAACAAATAATGCCAAACTAACCTAATTTCCTTCTTTGACAGTGTTACTGGCTTACTGGATGGGGGGGCGAGAAGTATATGTGATATACTTTGATTTTAATAAGACTTTTGATACAGTCTCACAGGACATTCTCATAAGCAAGCTAGGGAAATGTGGTCCAGATGAAATTACTATAAGGGGGATGCACAATAGGTTGAAAGACCATACCCAATGGTTTGCTGTCGAACTGGGAGGGCATATCTAGAGGGGTCCGACAGGGGTCAGTCCTGGGTCCAGCACTATTTAATCATTTTCATTAATTATTTGGATAATGGAGTGGACAGTATGCTTATAAAATGTGCAGGTGACACACACCTGCTAGCATTTTGGAGGACAGGATTAGAATTAAAAATGACTGTCAAATTGGAGAACTGGTCTGAAATCAACAAAATGAAATTAAGTAAAGACAAGTGCAAAGTACTTTGCACTTAGGAAGGGGAAAATCAAATACACAACTACAAAATGGGGGAATATTTGGCTAGGTAGTAGTACTGCTGAGAAGGATCTGAGGGTTATAGTCTTGTTTTCATGGTCTAGATAAGTGACATATGTTAAGTAAAGTGGTGAGCCCGAGTTGAATCTTGTCAGCTAGTGTGAACTACTCCTTTCGGAAGAGAGGATCTGCGAGTTCTGTGAGCGTTCAGTGGGGCTGAGGACTCACAGATTGGTGGGTGCCTATCGCTAACCTGTATAGAGTGTCCTGCAGAAGCCTGGAAGGCAATGTTTATGTTGCCAGAGGCTGGTGGAGTCAGGGATCTGATGTAGATCTTCCTCATGCTAAGGGCAGGTGGCAGCAAGTTGCCTCACAACCCTGGTTACCTCTGGGATGTGTCACAGAAGGGCCTAATGTTGGTTGCCCCAAATGAAGAAAAGTTGGTATGTTGGTATGTCCAGCAGAGACCTAAGAGTTGTATTGGTAAAATGGCCCTTCCAATGATCATGGATGGAAGACAACCAAGGCCAAAGACTCAGTACATGGACTGGATATCAGAAGACCTTACAGAGACCAATTTGCATGATAGCCAGGTGTACAATCATGTTTTGGAAGAAGGCTATAAAAAGTCACCAACCCAAATAGGGAAGTGGCAGGAAAAAGAAGAAGATATAAAACATTGCTCATTTTGTCACACTGACCACCACGCTAACACCATACTGCTGGTAGTGTTATTTTCCTCCAAGGAGGGTTAGGATCACCTTCCTTCCAGGCAAGCATCCTTCTATAAAACAAAACAAAGTCAACTACACCTGCCAGATGCCAGAGAGAAATCTAGAATGCTGTCAGAAATTGGTTTTATACTGTGTGCTGTGGAAGCAGAGAAAGAACTGACAGGAAGGGGATGCAATGCATGACAGTTCGTTAGCAAGAGGTAGGCTAACTGTAGCCCTAATAACGCGAGATTTGGAGAAGCGAGGAATGTGTGAGGCGAGTGGAAAAAAACTGTGTGAGAAGTTGTTGCAACCTTGTGTAGAGAATGTGTAGATAATATGGAATGTAGACTAAGAGTCTACATTAGTGAGCAAAACAAGATATCAGAATGATCTATGTATAAACAAAATGCAGCTCTTGCTCATTATTGTCTGTAACAAAAGGTATAAATGCTTGCTGTAATTGTTTACCTGTTGAGAGACCTGTTTAGCTCTCTCCCTCTATGCAATTGATAGAGAGAAAATAAAGTATCTGATTTGCTGTACCCAAATAAAAAGTGAGAACTCTGTTATTCTCCGACAGTGCCTTCAGGCCTACGATGAGATAGATATATCCCAACAAGCCAAGTGGAGGCATAAAAGGGTTACTTCAAACAAAAAAAACTAGTATTATATAAAAGAAACTAACTAGCTATGCTATTCATTGTTCTGTTCATTACTGGAGGATGGTGGGGAGGATGTCCACACACACATACACACGCTTATGGCTGGAGTCCATAAAAGCTTGCTAAGAATTTGGACCAGCACAATTGACAGAGTGCCACCCCAGATATTTGAGTAGCCATATTTAGATAATTAGATCCTACTTATGCAAAGTCCTAAGTGCCTTCTAACAGTGCTCAGTAACCCTAATCTCCCAGTCACTAACATAGAGCATTCAGAGCAAGGAAAACCCCCATATAAAGTGCTAGCTCCCTCAGGTATACAGTGCACCAACAGTTTGTAACTAGGGACATTTTTGCATTATTACTTTCCTTTATTAATGTTATCATGCAGCCTCATGGTTTTCCTCCACTGATAAGCCATAGCTGTCTGAGAATTCCTTCCAGCATTGTGGCTTATTGGAGACATGCAGAATAACATGCTGATCAAAAAGGTGGCACTATTCCTCCTATGCTCATTGAAATTAAAAGATGGTGCAATGAAAAGAAAGAGAAAGTCATTTTTCCTTGAACTAAAGCATGTGTGGAACTCCCAGCCACAAGGTATTACTGAGCCAATGACCTTAGAAGGATTCAATAAAGGATTAAACATTTATACAAACAATAAAGTAGCTGCAGTTAAATGAGCTTGGATACAAATTTATGAGGGTAATAAACCTTCATGTTTCATGACATAAACCTACCACTAATTGTCTGGTATCAGGAAGAAAGTTCCAAGTATATCTTAGCATATAAGTGTCCATTATGGGAGGTTTTTATACACATTCTTCTGAATCATCTCTCTCACTGAGCACAGTCTAAGATGGAATTCCCATTCTGGAGCAAAGCTATGTTCCTAACATTATCCACTAGCATAGTTCCTTTTCACCACAGATGGCCTTAATCCGGGAGATATTTTAATACAATCCATAAACTATGAGATAAGGTCAAATGCCTCATACATTGAATGGCACACTGGATAAGAAGAAAACTAGCAAGTCTGAAAAATACATTAAACAAACTGACACTATTATAGAGTCTTATATTAAAATGTTGAAAGTAAAGTGCCTTTAAAATACCATTGTAGTGACATTGTTTGAAATCCCAAAGCAAGCATTATATTTAAGAAATTTTATCATTAAAACCAATGACTCATACATACAGGGATAGCAATTTCACTCTCATATTGGATTAAAGCAATTTGATCCAATATGACAAAAAACAAATGTTTAAAAGTTTCATCTCATCCACTCAAAGAATTATTTTGCAATCTCCTCTTTTACAATATGCAAACAGTTTTATATGGAAAATTGTTTACTCGTCATTTATGTTATGGCTTTATAATGATGAACCTCTGCACTATGATATACAGCAGAATAGGGTATTTTAGCATGAAAGTGGTTGGTAACAAATGCATGTTAAATTATTTTTATGCTTCCACGTGGCAGCTGTTGGTGAGCTTACTAGATACAATCACAGCACTTATTTATATAGCAGGGCTGCCTAGATGCAATGGTCCCATTTTGTTAGACAGTAAAGAAAAAAAAAACAGTCTCTGCCCAAAAGTTTACAAATTATTAATATTTAAATTACAGTACAGCCTAGAAGCCTCAATGAGGTTCGAGGCCTCAATGTGCTAGGTGTTGAACAAACACAGATAAAGATACAATCCTTGTCATGGTTTGTGTCTTATGTTCCTAAAAATCTCATGCTTTAGGGCTTCAGTTGGTCACCTGCAGGGGGTCAGGAAAGCATTATTTTCTCCTCCACTGTATTCTCAGTTTTTGTCTCCCCATGTGCTTGGCTGGCTGGTTCTTGCTAACATGCTCAGTCATGTGTGTTGCTAACATGATCCTCATATGTGCAGTCAGGAAGGAATTTTCTCCCAGGTCAGATTGACAGCGACCTTGGCAAGGCTTTTTGCCTTCCTCTGCAATGAGAGGTGTGGCTCACTTGTTGGGATCCTCTGACTATATCTCACTTAATTCCCTACCATTGCAGGGGCCTCAGGCACTGGTGCTCCTCAGTTCCTCCTGTTCTTGCCCTGTAATACATAATAGTTTAGTCTCCTGTAGCCTGTAATACTTTGGTCTAATTTCAGTTATTGTGTTTAGTGTGTGGGCGCTGGGTGGTATTGGTGACCTGTGATATACAGGAAGTCAGACAATATGATTTAGTGACCCCTTCTGGCCTTAAATTCCATGACTACGAGCTTAAAATCTAAGAACACTATTTTTCAAATTAACAAATACATTGCATGCCAATTCAGCACTTGTGCACATGGGTAGACACCTGCACACAAACAGAGCCCCACCAAAATCAGGGTTGATTCAGATATAGATATCCATGTTTATGGAAACTGCTCACCCCATCTTATCCCGTTCTGCAGGGAAGTATTTTTTTTTTTGTAAGCAAATGTAACACCATCAAAGGAGCTGGAGTTGCAGATATAAAGACTTAATGTCCTCTGTGTTTCTACATAACGGACACAGCATGGACATCAGCAGTGCAGATTTTCCCACACTGCCCTGTACCTCAGTTTTGACACGGTGTGATCCCCTCTAGGGATGACATTATCACTCTGTCTCCATATTGATTTGGTCTTTTGCTGAATCTTCCATTGAGGATGCTAGTGACTGTCATGGGTTCTCAAATGTGGGCATCTAGTCCCTGGAGCCAGACTAAGACCATTAACTTATTTCAAATTGTCACACACCGGAACATGGGCAGTCAGGCCTAGGAGTCAGAGGCCAGGAATGACACAGAGGGTCCAAAAACAGAACTGAAGACAGAGCCACAGCCACGGTGCAGAGTCAGGAACTAAACAGGAGAACAGGGCTGGAGGGGACTGGAGCAGGGCAGGAGTAAGGCAAGTACAGGAGTTATCACAGCTGCAGGCACAGCCAGCGACCTGTCTTCTGCTGAGATTAAATACTGACTGGTAAGCTCCTTGCGGGCAAGTGGGCAGGTCAGCCGAACAAGCTGAGGCCTCAGGCCGGTTAATGAGCCCAGCTAGGCTCATTAGGAATTCAGGCCCATAATTCCTTCCTGGACATGACCACTGTTGGGGACAAGTGTTTTAGAAGTAGAAACTGAATTCTGAGGGTGAAAATTGCCCAGGGACATCTGTAATCGTACGACCAAATTGGCATTCATACACACAAGTACCTGCTTGTGTGTAACTGCTCAATTTGCATGCAAAGAACCATTTGTGAAGACTATTTTCATATGCTGACTGCCATCTCTATTTTGATTCAAAGGCACCGCTGGCAAGGGATGGATTGAACCAGGGACCTAATGAGATATCCCAGCTTGCCATGAGCAATATTAATACATAGTTTCAGCCACTTCCATTTCTTTGGAAAGATACTCAATTTCTCTTTCCATTAGTTTACTATCTAGTGGGATATTTTAGAAAATGAAAACATTTTTCATATTCCATCTTTATGTAAACCCTTATAACAAATTCCTTACCTTTTCTTCTGTGGAAAGAGGGTAACCTGATGCTTCTATCTGAAACCTCTCAGCAGAGATTAACCTTCCACAACCTAGGCCATTTGCCCAAAAGTTATGAGACTGGACCAGTAGGTGTCTGAGCTCAGACAACCAAGGAGTCGGGGAGGTCATGAACTCACTTATTTTGGAACAGATATTGCAGTGTCTCCCCAAGGTCACTAGGGTTGGGTGCAGAATCACCAACTCACTACTTTACAAGCGGCTCCTGAACTCAATGAGGAGTTCATGGAAGCCGGTGTCCCTAATAAAAGCACCTATCTATTTAAAGGACACGAACCAGGGAGGAAAGGCAGGACGCTCAGGATCTCAGTGAGAGGAGATTTCTCTTTCCCACCCCCTTCATTCCCCAGGGCCTAAGGTTTAAGTTGAAGCTAGGGAAAAGCCTTATGGTGATGGGACATCAAACTACATAAGACTTTGTAAATAAAGTACAGTGTGGTGAGTCTACATAGGAGTGTGTGAGGACTGCTTGCAAAGAGAAATCCTGGGTGAAGGAGCTTGTCCTGTGACAGTCCCTGATAGACCTCGACCACCTATTTCACCAGCACCTTTTGGGAGCCCAGCATGGACATTATAGCAATTTATTCCGTCATGAGGGTCTAACCCACAACATTAGCAATTCATTGGTTCTCATACACAAACCACCACCAAAAAACAAGCCTCTACAAAACACCCCCCTACTGGGGCAAAGATAGAAAAATAGTTGTGCAGGTGTGTCACTCGCCGGTGTGGTCTGAAATACAGTTATTGCTTAACAAAGAACGTTTATGATGCAATTATTTATCTGCAACATTCCCCCCATCACCATATAGAAAGCCATTAAATGCTATTATTGCTGCAGTATAATAGAAAAAATTATGAAATACCCATTCCTCTGTGGAATATAGCTGGAAAGTTTTCTTATATTTGATTATATTATAGTTTTTCACCCTTTCTTGGGTGATTAAGAAGTTTCATTATCTTTTACCTTCATGTAATAAAACAAGTTAAAGTGTTTTTCATATCAGTATCAATCCACAAGTCTTGCACAAAAGCAATCCAGGAGAAACAATACTATGTTGTATCTTGTTTCCTTAAAATAAAGAAACTAAGATCATCACTGAAGCTTGCACACCGTCAGATGCAGTTTTCACATGTCAGATGGAATTTAAGATCACTTCGGTTTAGACATCAAAGCAATGCATTTGTTTAGTTTATTTAAAAATATTTATTCAGAAACAGTCTCACTGCAACTAATCATCTATTTTGTAGAAACGCATCCATTTTTGACAGGATGTCAAAAGATGACATTTATTTAGCTTATAAATTGAAGATGTTATAAAAAGTCAAAGAGAATTGAAAATTGAATCAAAGGGTAATAAATACTCCTGAAAAGAAGCTTCCTGAGAGAGAACTCCAACCTTTGTACTTTCTGAAGGGACTATATTGAATTTCAAAGTGAAACTGAAATATTCACATCTAGCCCAAATATTCCTGATTAGAGAATTAAACTGTTAATAGAGATATAATTATGAGGAGATAATATTTTTGTGAATGTCAAGAGTCTTCATATCATCGTTTCAACAGCACACATGATTAGGATCCAAAATTTACCTCTCTTCCTGAGCAGTGGCGGATTAGCCACTGGGCCAATGAGGCCTGTGCCCAGGGGCCCTGGCCAATTGGGGCACCCCGGAAAAATGGGTGCCCTCGCACCCTGACCCACTCTGACCACCCAGCGCTCCTGCCGGGTAGCAGGGGCTTGCCCGGCAGAAGCACTGGGCAGAGCGGAGCAAGCCCCCACACCCTGACCCCATTTCCCTGGCAGGGGAGCACGGGGGGGAGGGGGCGGGGTACTGCAGGCAGAAGGAGTGGGAAGGGGCCACCACTTGCTCTGGCTGAGGGGCCCAGCAAAACCCTAATCCACCTCTGTTCCTGCGGTTTGCCTTTATTTTTCATTTAAGCACTAAAAAATAAGCCTCAACTAAAGCTTTCTCCTGATCTAAGATTTTTCTAGGGTTTCTCCCTGAAAAGTCCTTCTGTCCCTGCCTCAGTTACTTCTCCCGCCTCTAAGAGACCCCTTTTATATAATCAGAATTGTAGGTTGAGCCCCATCTGGTCCATCTTCCAGACTAAACCAGCGTGAGTCAGCAGAATAGTCCTGCCTCTTCCTGTCAGGGTCTAAACTCCAACATCTTGCGACAGTTTTGTGTGTGATATTTTATCATACAATCTGTTTTATCACTTTTAATCAAACCTAACACATTTATCCAGTTCAGACAATTTAAAACAGGACTGCACTGTCATGATAGCCGAACACAGATTTTGAGGTCATACATCCTGTAACATTTTTAAATAATGAGCAGCACTTATTTCAATGGAAATGTGTACTAAAAAGCCTCACTTCCCAAGGATAGCCTCTTATTTGTTTATGCGCAGTGGTGAAAAACACATTGTTTAAAAAAATCTCTTCTCTGCTGGTGTAAACTGCTGGATATCTATTCAATTTGATACAGCTGCAGCAATTTTCTCCAGCAGAGAGTTTGGGGCAGTCTCTTTTTAGGTGAATGTTCAAATTTGTTCTTAATTTACCTTACCATAATCTGCAAGGGAAGGATGAAATAAAATATTGATGGTTCACAAAGAAAATAAATATTAATATAGAACATACATATATAATCATATTCATGTTTCCACCCAAGCCTCCTCATCTCCCTCCATCTTCTCTCTGCCACTTTTGATAACACCATCATCCATCTTGTCATTCAGGCACATAACTTTGGTGTCATCCCTTACCATGCAAATCTAGAGCATGTCCAAGTCTACTTTTTTCCTCTATAATGTTTCTAAACTCAATCTTTTCTTTCTATCCATAGAGCCAAGATTCTCTTCCAGGTCCCCATCTCCTCCTTGATTTTGTGATAATTGTGCCTACAAATGTTGGCCCTAATTATGATCTCAACTGAGAAATGAATGAGAATTCATAAAGTGTCACAATAACCTATAAAAATAAATGCTGATGGTAAAAGATGCAGAACAAAGATAGAGTGACTAAATTAGTCCAAACAAAAAGGCCAACTGATATAACACAAGGGCTGTGTTAAGATCATGCCTGGTGAACACAAATGTGGGATCAGAAATCAATAGGCCAAATGTGGTGTCAGAAATTAAGCCCAAAATAATGAAGGGATGGGCTATTCTACCCACCACACCCTTCTGGGGTCCTCAAAAAGAGACTTTGAAAGGAAAATTAGCAGATGCTGGCTGACTGAAAGACAGGAGAACAGGAAGGAACAAGCTTCACCATCATAACTGCCATCTCCACCATCTCCTGAGACCCTGGGAGCCATCATGACATCACTGAGCCTTCATTACCCTGGGATCTGAGAGATATCCTGACCCAACCTGGCCAGAGAAAGGACTCAGATGACATTACCACCTCCACCAGCTCTGGCTAAATCAAACCACCACCAGGGATGTGAGACTGTCATTCTCTTCCCCCACTCCCATGTGTATTTTTCCTTCCCCACCTTAGTTCTTCTCTTTCCTATGCCTCGCCTTTTGCCTTCTGACTAATAAGAGTAGCTTAGCCAGTCAAGACTGCATACTTTGCAATGCTGCTGTGAGCCTGTGACAAGAGAGGCAGGTAAAAACAATGCCCTAACCAACAGCCTGATGCTGTTACAAGTTTGTAGGTCTTGAAGTGACTAAGACGACCATGCTGTGCCTGTGTTTTTCCAGTAGTTAGGCTGCAAGTGTGAGTCAACACCAGAGACAGAAGCTGTATTTTCTATTTTTGCTATTCTTTTCTCTCTCCCTTTTGTGTGGGTTTGTCTTGTTTTGTCTTTTAGAAAGCAGAATTTGACGTTAGCAATAACAGCAGCTCCAGCCCATTTTGACATTTTTTTCTCTTTTCCCTAAAAGGGCAGTTATTACCATTTTTAATACCACCTAAGAGACTGTCAAGCAGGGTTTTTTCCTTCTAAAAATCTCTATAGCTGAAGGAAAAGGGAACAAGGGATGCTATTAAAATGACAGTCTTATTTAGTACTTTACATTTCAAATGCTTTAACTATTTTTCCTTCTTTTCTGTATCTTTAATAAAAGGTTAACAATATCTTTAACGGTGTGTTTGCCATGGTGGTAAGCAGGCTGAGGTCTCTGTACCTGAAGACCCAAACCTTGTTTAAAACTATTAGTGTTGTACAGTGACAGAGTCATGTTAACACCTTTGATTCCTTGGGCCCATTTATTCCATCAAAATTAATACAACATTGATTACTACAACTTTTCTCCCTCTGACCAACCCAGCACCTATGTAGTCCCACTCCATTCCATTCCAAACACCACTGCTAAGATCAGTTTCCTTGACCATTGTTCTCAATATATCACCAACCCATTTTCAATACCTCCACAAGCTCCCCCTTTTCTGCCAGTTTCTTGTCTTTACCTTCAAGGACCATCATGAACACACTGCCACTCTCTATTCTTTTTAATTAATTAATGGAGATATTCTATCTCCTAGAACTGGAAGGGACCTTGAAAGGTCATTGAGTCCAGCCCCCTGCCTTCACTAGCAGGACCAAGTACTGATTTTGCCCCAGATCCCTAAGTGGCCCCCTCAAGGACTGAACTTACAACCCTAGGTTTAGGAGGCCAATGCTCAAACCACTGAGCTATCCCTCTCCCCATGTACTCTTCTTGCCTCCTCTGCCAATAAAACTTGTCTTGCCTGCTTCTCGAACAGCCACCTTCTTCCATGCCCCTACACATGGAATCCCCTTCCCCCAACTTATCCACAAGACCACTACTCCCTCCTCCTTCCAAGACCTCATCCCATGACACTTATATGTAATTAGACATCTAGTTAAGGACAGGAGAAGCAGTCAGTTCCAGTAGTGTGCATTTAAATTTTGTTAAACAATTTATAGAAATAGGTATAATATTGCATAAAAGTTGTACTTGCTTGTTTCCCTCCGTGATTGGGGGTATATGCCTCATACAAGGCAGAAAATGGTTAAAGAGCTTATCTGGGCAGGAGTGACCCTGTCCCATCACACCTGCATGTCATGTCAAGAATGGAAGAGGAATTCAAGAGGAGGGAAGCCCAGCTCAGTAGCGGCAACTCTCGGAGGTGAGCAGAGTGCTGAGCTTCCAAGCTCCCATAGAGAGATCAAGCAGACAGCAGAGCCTACTTCCTTGCCTAAAAGAAGTTCCAAGACCCCCAAAGCAAAGGGTGATGTACCATATTCCTCTGCTGATGAGCCAGCAGACTTAGAGCTAGACTGTGGCCCATCCAAGGCCCTGTTGTGGGTAAGCCTGCCCCCAAATCCCCACCAGACCACAATCTGAACTGCTTACAGAGTCCTTCCCCTGTTTGTGGCACACAAGGGATTCTCCAAACAAAAGAAAACAAAAAGGTCCTTTTACCTCTCCTTCCCCTGAGTGAGGGAGAATCAGAGTAGAAAAGAAGAAAAGAAAAACAGAGGAGGTCAGTCTTAGGCAGTTTTTAGTCACCCTTTTGGGGTTTGGCTTATCTGCAGGTATAGTGTCTTTACTCAAGGTTAGGACCTGCCTCCGGCCCCTCCTTTCAGGTCACCCCAGGTCTGTAACTGTCTTCCTCTTTGCTGATCTGTCCCTGTAGCCAGCAGTCTCTGAGGTTCAGCAGTCTTCTGCCAAGTCACCACCCCTTCCAGGGGCAGGCTTTCCCTTTTTAAGCTTCTTCTCTCCAGGCAAAGTAAGACTTACAGTTGTGCCTGGTTAGTGCTGGCTGGGCCCAGAAGAGCTCATTAGCCTGCTCTCTACTAGAGTGAGGATGTTTACCCTCACAGCCCCTCTGAAGGAAGAGAAGCCAGTGGCCTGGCTGGGACTGACAGTATTTCCTTTCCTTCATTTGTTTTCCTGTTCCTAAGTTGTTTGTTCATTCCCCAGGTCCCCAAAAGGGGCAACCATACAGAGGAACTCAGCCAGAGGGCTGAGAATCCATCCCTTTCAGAATGGGGCCTCTGGACACAACTCCTATGACAACAATAAGCAATAATTTGCATTTCTATCAATGCCTCTGATCCTGTGGTAATACCCTGGTGTCATCCTGTCTCCCTCTAACGGATGATTAACACCAAAGATAAAAGGACTCAGGAGAGAATGCTCTGTGGACATATTTAAGTCATTGGGAAACTTAGGCCTGGTCTATAATACAGAATTAAGTCAATGCAAGGCAATTTATGTCAACCTATGTAAGTGTCAATACTAAAATTTCACTCCCACAGATGTAACTGACCAGCTACGCTGACTTAACTCCATCTCCACGAATGACATCAAGTTTAGGTCAATGTAGTTAGGTTGATGCAGTGTCAGTGTAGACATTGCATTACTTACATTGACTGTTAGTGGCCTCCAGGAGGTGTCCCACAATGCCCCACCCTGATCGCTTTGGTCTTTGTTTTGAACTCTGCTGCCCAGCAACCCCGTAAACAGGAAGCTTCCCCTTCTCTTTAGAGCCCCGTGAATTTTTGAAATTCCATTTCCTGGTTGGCCAGCTTGGAGAGCACATCTAGCAACTCTCAAGAACAACTAGCAATTGCCCAGCTGACCATGCCAGCTCCATGATACAGATGCACTCCTGCCTGGTGTACACAGGAGGTGTTGGCTCTCTCGGGTCTGTGGGGAGAAGAGGCTGTGCAAGCACAAGTCCGATCCAGCCATAGAAACATTGACATCTATGAGCAGATTGCTTGGGGCATGGAGGAGAAGGGCTACAAGAGGGACCAACAGCCTCTTCTGCTTCAGATACCAAGCACAGGGCTTGGAGGATCACCCTGGCATTCAGCATGGCCAAGGATAGAGCAGAGAGGAGAAAGGTGAAGGAAAAGGAGGGAAACCTGCAACAGGAGATGCTAGTGCTTCTCAAGCAGCAAACAAACATGCTGCAAATTATTGCAGCTGTACTACCCTCACCACTCCACCCCAGGGAAGAGTACAGGCAATCACAACTACACATACATCAACCTTGTCTTTCACAGGTCAGTGTATGTGTTTATGAAATGGAAATGACTGTTCTTTTCCCTTCAGAAGTTCTTTTATCTTTATTTATTAACTATTTTTCAGTTACAAATGTGTCTGTTTGGATGAGTATGGAATAAAAGTCTATTTTTAGAAACTTAGTTCATCTTTATTAGTTCCCAACGTATGCTGCCTGGGGCTGATATCATTTGCAGATAATAGCAATAGGTGCATTTGCAATCTTGTATTACTTCACACACAGCACTCATTACAGGGTTCTTACTGGGGTGCAAAGGAGCAATGCCACATAGAGCACACTACAGCAAGACATATTACTGTGGCTCACTATTGAAATGGTCTTTCAAAGCCCCCTGAGCCGAATAGCTCCGTATTGAGCTCTTCTTATAGCCCTGGTATCTGGGTGCTCAAAATCAGCAGATAGCCATTCCACCCTCCACCCGGGTGGAAACTTCCCCCCTTTGCATCACAGATAGTATGCAGGACTCAGCAGGCAGCTATAACCATTGGGATATTTTTCTCACGGCGGTCCAATCTCAAGAGTAGACAGTGCCAGCACCCTTTCAAATGACCAAATGCACATTCAACTGTCATTTTGTGTCTGCTGAACCTGTAGTTGAAGCGCTCCTTGGTGTTGTCGAGGTGGCTGGTGTATAGCTTCATGAGCCAGGGGAGACTGGGTCTCCTAAGATCACTATTGGCATATCAACATTCCCAGTGGTAATCTGCCAGTCTGGAAGAAAGTCCTTTCTTGCAGCTTTCTGAACAGTCCTGTGTTCTTAAAGATGCACATGTCATGCACCTTCCCTGACCAGCCCGCACTGATGTCGGTAAAGAATCCCCAGCGATCCCCAGCACTTGCATTACCATACAAAAGTAGCCCTTTGTGTTGATGTACTCTGAGGCAAGGTGGTCTAGTGCCAAAATAAGGATATGCATACCGTCTATCACCCCACTGCAGTTTGGGAGCTCCATTGCTGCAAAAGCATCCATTATGTCCTGCACATTGCCCAGAGACACAGTCTTTCATAGCAAGATGCAATTAATGGCCCTGCACACTTGCATCACAACAGCCCCGCACTGTGGATTTCCCAACTCCAAATTGATTCCTTACTGGTAGCAACTGGGCACAACGATTGCCACACGCTTCTGCACTGTCTGTGCAGATATCATTGTAGTGTCACTGCACTGGAGGGCTGCGGCGAGCTCTGCACCCATATCCAGGAATGTGACCTTGTGCATCCAAAAGTTCTGCAGCCACTGCTCATCATCTCAAACATGCATGACAATGCAATCCCATGAGTCAGTGCTTGTTTCTCAGGTCCAGAACCAGTGCTCCATCATCTGCAGCTGCTCCATGAATGCCACCAGCAACTTTGAATTGTTTCTTTCTATGCCTCACAGCAATCTAGCCTCCAAGGAATAGTCACATTCCCCACAGCTCCTCTTGTGGCTCTGCAAATGCTGCAGGATCAGGTGCCCCATATTCACAATGCTCATCACGGTGGAGCCTGCACAGCTCTGCACTATGCTTCTGACACAGATGGTGGACAGTGAGGAGGGAGGCATGGGTTTGCAGTGATTTTGAAAAGAGGTGTGAAACATTATGGGATGCAGATGAAATTATGGGATGGGGAACAATGCATTATGGGATGTGGAAATCATGCATCCAATCACCCCTGTGCAACTCATTTCAGCCGTATGAGGCATTGCAAAACCTTCTGGAATCATAGAATCATAGAACAGGAAGGGACCTCGAGAGGTCATCTAGTCCAGTCCCCTGAACTCAAGGCAGGACTAAGTATTATCTAGACCAGTGGTCTCCAAAGTGGGGTGCGTGCACCCCAGGGGGTGCGCAAGAGGATCCTTGGGGCAGGAGAAGTGCTTTTTTTTTTTTTCTTCGGCAGGTCGGGGGGGAGGCTGAGCGGCTTTTTTTTTTTTTTTTGCGCTTCGGTGCAGCAGGGGTTGCGTGCTCAAAAATTTTTTACTGAGAGGGGTGCGCGATCAAAAAAGTTTGGAGACCACTGATCTAGACCATCCCTGACAGGTGTTTGTCCAACCTGCTCTTAAAAATCCCCAATGATGGAGATTCCACAACCTCTGTAGGCAATTTATTCCAGTGCTTAACCACCCTAACAGTTAGGAAGTTTTTCCTAATGTCCAACCTAAACTGCCCTTGCTGTAATTTAAGCCCATTGCTTCTTGTTCTAGCCTCAGAGGTTAAGAAGAACAATTTTTCTCCCTCCTCTTGATAACAGTTTTCAAGTACATAAAAGATTGTTACAATGTCCCCTCTCAGTCTTCTCTTCTCCAGACTAGACAAACCTATTTTTTCAATCTTCCCTCATAGGTCATGGTTTCTAGACCTTTAATCATTTTTGTTGCTCTTCTCTGGATTTTCTCCAATTTGTCCACATCTTTCCTGAAATGTGGCGCCCAGAACTGGACACAATACTCCAGTTGAGGCCTAATCAGTGCGGAGTAGAGCAGAAGAATTATTTCTCATGTCTTGCTTACAATATTCCTGCTAATACATCCCAGAATGAACCTTCCCAAAACACCCTGCACACATTGTGGCAAGGGACACTGTAGGATAAGCTACCCACAGTGCACCACTCTCTGCCTCGATGCAAGCTCTGCAAGTGAGGACACAAACTCCCAACACAAGAAGCATAGTGTGGACATGCAAAAGCAATGTAATATTGAGGCAGCTGTATGCCAACATAACTTAGGTTGAAATTTTTGTAGTGTACACATGCCCTTACTTAAAACTCCAAAGACCCTGGGCTTTGATTTTCATTCTGGTTCAGCAACAGCCAAAATCTCTCAGGAACAGCTCTATCAAATCCTAAAACAAACCCTTGCCTAATCTGGATCTCCATGAAACTGTCTCACAGTCCATCTCTGCAGTACATTCTATCAAATGCCTCATATTTAATCAAAGAAAATACATCCGGATCATTAATAAAGTGATTCACTCTATGCAGGTGGAAATACAGTTAGATGTTAGAAGGTGGCAATGTGTATTTCGGTATTCTAGGTCATTTTGGGCTACTGCTGTCATATTTAATACTTTTATCTCATTCTGATATCTGGGAACCTAACTCCCATTAATTAGAAGGATCAGGGAGGTTACTTGATTAAATAAATGGAGGCTGGTAACATTACTTTGGAAAAGCTTTAGCATGTCTGACATTTAATATACTCATTAAGGATTTGGAAATGTGTACTTCAAAACTTAAATTTCTGAGGACACAATTGTGGAAAGGAAAAAAAAACATTGGGAGGGGAAAAAAACCCAATATATCAGTAACTTCATTTCTCAGAGAGGAAAGAATTTCAGGATTCACATTGATCTAAGGCGAGATAATTGTGCAAAGCCCTTTTTTATCATGTACTCTAGGAAAGTAAGGAGCACTCCTTGTCCAAAAAGTTAATGTCTTCTTTGTAGCAAACAAGATTGGGAACCTCTTAGTAGGTATCCAATTACTGAAGTATGACCTTTTTACAGTTTAACAAACTGAAAATTGCATTTTTAATCTTGGTTGATATATCAGATGCCAGTCATTCCCTCTACCCCCCTCAATCTGGTACAGACTGGAAATTAAATTGATCAATACAACTCATTTCAGATCTGGGTTTGTTTGTTTTTTCCTTTTAAATTGTCAGCAAACTGTTGCCAAAAGCCATATAATGAGAAAGTACTGACACATTTCTTACATGTTATCAAAATTAAATTGTCAGCCTTCCACACACTCAATACAAGCTCATCATTTTTTTTAGTTTGTGGACAGTTTGGGAAAAAAATTAATTAAAGTGTCTGACAAAAACTGGCAAAAGCCAAAGAAATATAGAACAGAGGGTCACACTCAATGATTTACATGCCCTATTCGGCTTAGGCATGGCAAAAGTCCCAGAACAGTGTGTGATGTTTTCAAGACCACAGTAACACCTAGACGTAATGGAGAGAGTTAGCTGAAAGCTGTACTCATTTGAGCATTCTCGAGTATCAGATGACAAGAAGCATTTCTAGCTATGTATGTAACCAAAATGCAATGAATATAGAGTCTTTTTAGTTAAAATCAGTACTTTGCATCCACCTGCTGCTGGCCACCAAATAGCTGTAAAGTTACTACTTAAAAAATAAAAAACAAAACACTGTCAATATTTGGCCTAATGGCAAGTCCTAAACTACTTTCCAACATGTTTTAATTTTACTTTTAATAACCTGATTTTAAACATAATTTCTAATTATCTTGATTCTTTAGCACCCACCACTGTAGTGCTCAAACTAGAGAGGGGTGAATTGTTGGACATATCTTATGGGGGGGGAATGGCAGGTAAGTCAAATTTTTCTCCTCCAGAATATATCCAGAAATTTGACACAACTTGAAGGTTATGTTCACAGCATATACATAGAGAAGTTAGATTAAAACATACAATATTCTTTTTGGAAGGTTGCAACATGACATTACTTTTTCTTAGAATCCAGAAGAACAACACACAAGAACCAAAAATCAGATAAAAAAAGAAGGCTGCTTCCTAAGGCAGAGAGCCGAAACTCAGCACAAACTTGCTCTAGGCTGGCTCTTTGCAGACTGACTGCTGAAGACCCAGATTGCATGCTTACAGAACCCCTTAGCCTGCAAGTGGGACCAGGAAACCCCTTGCACTTAAAGTGATAGTTTGTTATTTTAACAGTTTTCAGTACATCACAGAGAGCGTTAGCCATCAGTTACTAAGCAAAGGATAGGCACCCAAAAAGAGCAAACAAAACTATTTTCACTGCTATAGTGTGAAGTACCTTTTGACTGAAGGTTGAGTTTGCTGAGACCCAAAAATTCAACTTGCAGTGTCTCAAAAAAGGTATGACAACTGAATCCGGTGGATGATTTTCAAAATTCTTCAGCAGATGTCAATGCTCTTAGCTCACAACATAGTGTGGAGTTGGTTTTAAGAGCCCTACTGCCTTCTAAAAAGGTTGATGTACTAGTCTTACCAGTTTCTGCAGTGCATTGTTCTGTCTCTCTCACAACTGTGTCCTTCGCTAATTTCTTATCCTCATATATAATTACTACTTGAGATAAGTATATGAAAACATCTTCTTAAGTCCTTTGTCCTTCAGATTTTACAATGTGAACCTTGTTCTAAGATGGGTCTTATCAAAACAATTTTAAAAGAGATCTCCTGTGGTCAATAGATAAATGAAATCATAGAAACAATACCTTTCATATAGCCACAAGAGAAACTGTATTTCAGATCTTTGTTTTAATTGAGATTCTTTCCACTCTTATAACTAGCATGCTCATGATCTGAAAGGCTAACATTTCACAAGAAGCACTGTGGTATTTCTTCAAATCTGAATACAGCTTCTCTGTACTGTATACCACCTAAGTGATTTAAGGAATGGACTGCAACATTTATTTGGAGGGTGAGAAAAGTGACAATGTCATTAAAAGGAATTATTTCAGTGAAGCAAAGCATGATTTTTAACTTCCTAAATCTCTACAACTGTTGTACATCTTTCATCTGTGATTAGAGCTGGGCAAAAGGTTTTCCAGCCAAAACTTGTCTTTGTTGCACATTGTTATGAATAAAGACACGTTGGACCCAATTCAGCATTGCCCTGCAACTTGTGTTGTAATTTACACCTCTGCAGAGTATAGTCAAATGCTACCACTCTGATTTGGTAGCACTCTACATCCAACTTTGCATTCACTTTGCAGAGGTAGAAATTATAATACAAGTTGTCTGGAAATAGTGAATTGGGCCCTGAGTGTTCTTACTCCCATGTTCACAGCAGGCACTTCCCAGCTGATCTTTACTGCTCTGATGGGCTATATCAGGGATCGGCAACCTTTAGCATGCGGCTCGCCTGGGTAAGCAGCCTGGCGGGCCAGGCCGGTTTGTTTACCTGCCGCGTCTGCAGGTTCAGCAAATCGTGGCTCCCACTGGCCACGGTTCGCCGTTCCAGTGAGGGCGGTGGAAATGGCAGCCAGCACATCCCTCGGCCCGCACCACTTCCCGCAGCCCCCATTGGCCTGGGACGGCGAACTGCAGCCAGTGGGAGCCGCAATTGGCTGAACCTACGGACGCGGCAGGTAAACTAACCAGCCAGGCTTACCCTGCAAGCTGCATGCCAAAGGTTGCCGACCCCTGGGCTATATCATAGAATCATAGAAGATTAGGGTTGGAAGAGACCTCAGGACATCATCTAGTCCAACCCCCTGCTCAAAGCAGGACCAACCCCAATTAAATCATCCCAGTCTGGGCTTTGTCAAGCCAGGCTTTAAAAACCTCTAAGGATGGAGATTCCACCACCTCCCTAGATAACCCATTCCAGTGCTTCACCACCGTCCCAGTGAAATAGTGTTTCCTAATATCCAACCTAGACCTCCTGCACTGCAACTTGAGATCATTGCTCCTTGTTCTGTCATCTGCCACCACTGAGAACAGCCTAGCTCCATCCTCTTTCAAACCAACTGTACCGGCAGGGCTGCTGATGGGGGCGGGGCAAAAGGGGCAGCTGCCCCGGGACCCGGCAATTTAAAAGGGCCCCAGGCTACCAGCCCCCGCTGCTGCTATTCCGGGGCTCCAGTGGTGATTTAAAGGGCCCGGGGCTCCCAGCCGCCGCCGCCGCCACTACCGCACCTGCGGCCAGAGCTCCGGACCCTTTAAATCACTACCGAAGCCCCAGGTGGCGCAGGCCAGGCAGCGCTCAAGGGCTGGCTGGGGGGATTTTGGCCCCAGCCCTGCCCCTTCTGCCCAAGGTCCCACCCCTTCCGGGGGCCCAGAGTTGCCCCCCCCAACTTGCCCAGGACCCCAGCCACCCTGCGTACCAGTAAGTCATTTAAGTTACTTTCATCCCTGAAGGCTGCTGACTCAAAACAGTTGCCCTGGCTCAAAGTCTTCCCTCCAATCAACCACTCATGGCCCACCTGGAACAAAGCACTCCCAATTCAAAACTTGTCAAACAAACACACACATAATCAAACAGTCCCTGCAAGCAGCAAAGTTGAACAAATGGGCACCGCAGAAAGACACTATATGGTGAGAAAATCTCTCAGACCATTTGGTGCTTTGAAGATCATCACCTTGACTTAGACTCAGATGTGAATAGAAAGCTTTAGAAAAGATCTAACAAAAAGCCAAGCTCAAAACATTAAAAAATGTGGCTTTCCCAACAAGTGTCATCCTATACAACTGAGCCTGCTATACTTGTAGACACAATAGATACTACACACAAATGTGCTATTCTGCCTGGGCAAAGGAATAAGTGTGCAAATATTGTGCAGGTGTGAAGACCAGTTGAAAATATAGTCCATGATGTTTATCTAGGTTCAAAACTCCACTTAATGCATCTCTACCTTCCATAGAAACCACTTCTTCTCTATAAATAGCCTATTTGGAGCAGAGAAGTACATCCTCTGCACTGGGTAGCTAAATTGAGCAAGAAAACAAAATATCTATTTTAAAAGAAAGTCTGATCTTAAGAGAAGAACTAAACAATGGTTCGTGATCCAAACACGTATCTGTTGTGGTTGCAATTTATAAATTGTACCATCTCTCTTTACAAGTCAACTCCAGGAGAATGCTTTGTGGTCCAGTGTTGCTAAGTAACCTTGCTCGTCAGCAGCAGACATTCCAGTAGTAAGCAGTGGCCAGCTTCAAAAATCATTTCTTTGTATTCTATAACTCATTTCTTTAAAAATAATACTGAATATTTTACTATGATTAATCAGATTCAATGCCAGATAATATCAGCTATTGAACACAGAGATTTTTTTCCCCAGAGTAAATAGAACATGTCCAGTATGAGTTATTTTTCTGCTCTTCCTACCTATTTTATCTTTGATCAAATATTTTGATTTTGTTATCACAAACTTATCCCTCTCAGAAACATCTCTTTAATTATTGATTTTAAAATGGTCTCCAAGTTACTATTCCCTTTTCTTTTTAGTGACTTTAGGTGACATACCAATAATATTGTATTATTTGTAATAAATTCTATATTTCAATAACATGTTTCTACTTTGAGATTTCATAAGAGCAGTACTGGATGTTAAAGAGGAATATTTTTCAGCTGAACTGACTACTTTATGACAGTGTCACCTTGTCTATTTCAAATCTTCATCCATATGCAATTGTCTGTACCAGGCTTTAGGTGCTTTAAAACACCTTCTGCATTTCAAAAATCTCTTAGCCCCAACCATGATTAAAATAATTGGCAAACTTAATACCCCTGCAACACATTAGATTCCAAGTATTTTTGCAAAAATTGTGTTTGTTTTGCCAAGTTCCATAATTTTATTAAATATAAATAGTCAAAATTAATTTACATGAGCAAAAAACAGCTTTTCAAGCTAGTGAAGATAGAAGTAGGGCAGGTGGTTCAGATAAAAAGTGGTTTATATTGGATAAAACCTCAGACTTTTTACACAGTAGAACAGGGGTTGGCAACCTATGGCACGTGTGCTGAAGGCAGCACGCGAGCTGATTTTCAGTGGCACTCACCCTGCCCGGGTCCTGGTCACTGGTCCGGGGGGCTCTGCATTTTAATTTAATTTTAAATTAAGCTTCTTAAACATTTTAAAAACCTTATTTACTTTACATACAACAATACTTTAGTTATATATTATAGACTTCTAGGAACTTCTAAAAACGTTAAAATGTATTACTGGCACGCAAAACCTTAAATTAGAGTGAATAAATGAAGACTCGACACACCACTGCCGAAAGGTTGCCGACCCCTGCAGTAGAATATACTACGTTATTTTCTTTTGACCCATTTTTGTCACCTTTACTCACACCAGCTAGCACCTTAGGCCCCAGACTTGCAATCAGATCCATGCAGGAGGACTTTCGCACCTTCAGAGTGCCCCATTACATTGACTGAAGCTCTGTATAAGCTAGGGTTGCCAATTTTGGTTGGATGTATTCCTGGGGGTTTCATCACATCTTTAGTTAAAGATTAATCTTTAATTCCTAGAGACTGCAGGACAGTCCTGGAGGGTTGGCAGCCCTAGTATGAGCACAAGGGCCCACTCACACAGATCTGATTGCCAGTTCAGGGCCTCAGTTCTTAAGTCAGGATCAAAGCCTTAGTCCATGAGTAGTCCCTTCCACCCCGCAAACTGACAACTACTTGCAGAGTAAAAATGCTGAGGAGTAATATTGTAATCTGGCCTTTTGTGAATCTGATGAAATCATGATTTTTTTTCACCATCAATACAAGTTTTTTCTCTATACATCCATGTTATAGCTCACACACACACACACAGTGATTTTGTATCCATATACAGACCCATACATCCGAAGAGGATCTGAGCACTGAAGTCAAAGGCACCAATCCTGTTTTCCTTTACATTGGTGTAAATCAGGAGTAGCGCTATTGAACTCAGTGGCATTACCCAGTTTAAAAATCAGTAAGAGGGGAGAACCAGGCCCAATGGCTTTTGCTGGTGTAAAGCACATTTTAGGATTTGGCTCAAAAAGCCTAAACAACGTTACCCTCTTCCGCTGCGGGTGGGGGTAGGTGTGAGGCAGAACCCATTGTGTAAGAGTGTAGCTACTGACTCAGACTTTTACCTCAAAGTGGTATTGCTGGTCTCATATTCAGCTTTGATGTTCTGCTAAGATGGATAAATATTAGCATAGAGCAGGTGATTATTCAGAGCCTACCTATCCTGAAACTCAGCTGTAGGTATTGGAACAGATGCCTGTCCATGAAACAACAGCCATCATACATTTTCTTGAGTGTAGAGAAGTTTCTTATAACTGTGGACTTCCCTTCTCCCTACCTCTGCTTTGCTGACTTTTTACCACTTAAAAAAAAAAAAAAAAGACTTCTGGATTCAGCCACCATAATGGCTTGATATTAAAATATGTTAAGCTCTTTAAGTGGCTTTTGCTGAAGTTTGCCAGCACCATCACATAAGTGGAGTTCAGAGACAGGGATGCCACCATCAGGCCAAGCAAAATGTGAACTGAACTCCATCAATTAATTGCACACATAGGAAATGGGAAATGACTGCCTAGGAAGGAGGACTGCAGAAAGGGATCTGGGGGTCATAGTGGATCACAAGTTAAATATGAGTGAACAGTGTAACACTGTTGCAAAAAAAAAAAAAGTGCAAACATTCTGGGATGTATTATCAAGAGTGTTGTAAGCAAGACACAAGAAGTAATTCTTCTGCTCTACTCTGTGCTGATTAGGCCTCAACTGGAGTACTATGTCCAGTTCTGGGTGCCACATTCCAGGAAAGATGTGGACAAATTGGAGAAAGTCCAGAGAAGAGCAACAAAAATGATTAAAGGTCTAGAAAACATGGCCTATGAGGGAAGTTTGAAAAAATGGGTTTGTTTAGTCTGGAGAAGAGAAGACTGAGCGGTGACATGATAACAGTTTTCAAGTACATAAAAGATTATTACAAGGAGGAGGGAGAAAAATTGTTCCCCTTAACCTCTGAGGATAGGACAAGAAGCAATGGACTTAAACTGCAGCGAGGGCGGTTTAGGTTGGACATTAGAAAAAACTTCCTAACTGTCAGGGTGGTTAAGCACTGGAATAAATTGCCTAGGGATGTTGTGGAATGTCCATCACTGGAGGTTTTTCAGAGCAGATTAGACAAATACCTGTCACGGATGGTCTAGCTAATACTTAATCCTGCCATGAGTTCAAGAGACTGAACTAGATGATCAGGGCCGGCTCCAGCGTTTTTGCTGCCCCAAGCGGCAGAAAAAAATAAATAAATAAAAAGCCGCGATTGGGGGCACTTCGGCGGCAGCTCTACCGCCACCATTTCATTCTTCGGCGGCAGGTCCTTCCCTCCGAGAGGGACTGAGGGATCCACCGCCGAATTGCCGCTGAAGAGCTGGAAGTGCTGCTCCTTTCCGTTGGCCGCCCCAAGCACCTGCTTACTGCGCTGGTGCCTGGAGCTGGCCCTATAGATGACCTCTTGAAGTCCCTTCCAGTCCTACAGTTCTATGATTCTATCTTTGTCCCTCCCTTACATCATGAAATGCATCTTCTCAAATGATAGCTGAAACTGAGTGGGGCAACTGAGATCTCCCATCCTTCTGGCAGCTGGGAAGGAATGGTTTTTCCACCCTGCACTGGTTACTGGAAATACAAGACTCTCTCACTGTCCAAACTCTCTAGCCTACTACACTCCTTCTGGCTGCTAAAAGAAAGGGTATATTTCCCCCTGTAGTAAGGGATTTCTTTTGGATGGGAGGGGGACTTTTTCCTCCCTCATTGCTTTGTAGATTAACTCAAATAACACCAATCAATTGCAAAGCTTAGCAGCAAATTGAAAATCACTAATGGAACACTGCAGTTGATTCTTCCTATTAGGAGCCAAGAATCATGCATAATGTAACAGGTATTGTTAATTGCTCAGCTGCTGCCATTTAAACAGGTTTTGTAGATATTTAAAATGCATGGCAGGACAGTACACTGAATACTTTATCAACTTCTCTGTAACAGGAGCTTTCCTGTAAGTGGCACTGCAATTTTCATATGGCATTGCATGAAACAATTCAGGATGTCAGTATTCACTGAGTTCCACTATATCCAAGTACCACTTTATTTCATTATATTTTTATACATTATATTTTAAAAGGTATTCAATTTAAAAAAAAACACCACTTTTTTCTGAAAATGTTTTACTTATTATTGTTAAAAGTAAGGCCTAAAAGAATTATAACTGAAAAACATTATTTTTCCTCTGGGTTTTTTTTCTCAGTTTGTTACCTCTGTGCATTTCAGAGTACTATATGAGGTCAGCGTATTTGTTTTCTTCTCCCTAGCCATTCAGTCTGTCAGTTTCCCTTCTTGCTTCTGTTGCTTTCACACAACCAAGGGAAAAATCATTTATAATAAAGGAAATGGGATTGTAAAACCACAACATTTAGCAAACATAAAACCTGCAACTGAATTCATATTTTTTAAAATCAGTTAATTTCACATTTGATGTGGACCCTTTTAATATCACAATTGTATGTATGTGTAATACAGATTATGTTATATCGAATCTATCTTAGCAAAACATATTATTTCTACATATAGTTCAAATTTTCAAATGAGGTAGTTGGTAGGAACAAAGCAGAGTTTTAAAATAGCTGTTGAATGTCAAGAATGTAACACTGAAGGACTGCAACTATTGTAATTCATATTACTAGAAGTGGACTAAGGTGAAGACTGTTTAATGCATATGTATCAAATGGATTTCTTTATGTAGACATATAGACTTAGGGGACTTCCGGTGATGTAACTTAGTCTTTAATTACAGAAGTACCAGATTCTGCTATTCTTATGCATATTAATATTTTACACCATACCTAGAACTATTTAAACCAATGGGACTATTGGCACATTACTCCACGTTTTGTTTTGAAGACTATATTATATTAATGAGAGATCAGCCGAAGAGGCAGGGTTTGGATCTTGACCAGGGTTAGGCCCTGTTCGAGGATGAATGAGGTAATTTTTCTGAGTGTTATCATAAGATTTTGTTGAAAAATGGAGGAAATCCTGAAAGACCAGCTGTTCTCATAAGGATCTCTACCATCTTGGGAAGAATGGCCATTCTCAAACAATTTGAAGTGCATCCAAATAATAACCACACTTTTTCTGGTTTGGGGTCTGACCTAGAACAATAGAAGCAGGTTAGGCGATGAAGACTAGAGCTGGGCTTCTCAAAGGTGCTTAGGGGATGTAACCACCCAACTCCCATTGGAAAAATGAAAAGTTAATGAGATTTGGCCTGTCCAACACCCACCCTAGAATCTTGCCTTTCTGAAATTCGAAAGAGTTCCAATTTTGGATCACTCAAATGTCCACTTTTTAAATTTATGATATATTATTATTTGATACTTTTATTCCAGCACACAGAAATGCCTATCAAAATCAGAGCTGAAAAAACACACAAAGTGGTCTTTTACCTTCCAGTTTGGAAGAATCAGTGTTTGAATTTGGATATGGAAATCATATCCAAATTCAGCTTGATAAAGTTATGATTGTGTTGAACAGAAATGTATTGTTGGCTGCATAGTTCTCTATCTAGGCATTTATAACATGCTCATCACTACAGTGCTTGAGTGCAAACATATTTGCAGAAATCATTAAGGGACAGATTCTGCCACCCCTATTCAGGACATTACTCCTTCTGAAATCAATGGGATTATTTATAGGTAAAATATTGTTTGATCTAGGGCAGGAAAAATTTGGCCCCAAATCTGTAAGTCAAAGTTTTAAAAGAAATTGTAACAGAAATAGTTTATGTACAGCAAGAAAAATACACTACCAGCTTTAAAAGGAAGTTGAATCCAAGTTTATCAGAAAGCATGTTTTTCCCTAAAACTGTACATAAACAGAAATCCATATGGCAAAATGGGTGGGTGTCTTTAAAGGTCTCTCTTGTTCCAAATTGGGGTGTGCACTTTGTAATGAGAGAGTTTCAGGGCTGAAAGTAACTTAAAGGACTTACCGGTACGCTGGAGTCTTGAGCGGGGGCGGGGCCTCAACTGGAAGAGGCGGGGCCTTTCAAGATTTAAAGGCCCTGGGGCTCCGGCTGGGGCTTGGAGACCCAGGGCCTTCAAATCACCCTGAAGCTACCAGCTGCAGAGGCGGTTGGGAGCGCCGGGGCTCAGGAGCAAATTAAAGGGCCCAGGGCTCCAGCCTCCATGGAGCTCCAGGCCCTTTAAATCACCGTGGGAGCCCTGCCGCCGCTACCCCAGGGCGGCAGGGCTCGGGCAGGGATTTAAAGGGCCCGGTGCTCTTGCCACTGCAGGGAGCCCTGGGCCTTTAAAGCGCCGCCAGGAACCCTGCCACTGCTGGGGTAGCGGCAGCAGGGCTCCGGTGGCACTTTAAAGGGCCCGGGGCTCCCCGCAGGGGCTGGAGCCCTGGGCCCTGTAAATCACCGCCAGAGAAGCCGGTCCAGTACGGCACGGCGTACCGGCTCTTGCCAGTACGTCGTACCAGACTGGACCGGCTTACTTTCACCTCTGGAGAGTTTTCAAGACTAGTAACTTTCTGTTTAATATTGAAAAGCAGCTGAAGGAGAAATATTTTAAATCACATTAAACTGTTTGTAAATATACTGGAAATTATCAGAGCTATGGTTGGCATACATTTAAATAGTTACACATTTTTATGATTGCCTCTTCATCCTTTCTGTATATTAGTCCCTTCTGAGCACAACTGAAAGGTTTAGATTTATCTGCCAGGGGCAAAACTGTCTTATGAATATTGGAAATCCACACTTTAAATTTACTCTTATTCTCCCACAGGAAATGGCCAGCCTGATTTCATTTTATATGAATTTAAAGATTAGGTAAACTGCAAAGGACAGAGTTAATGGAATTCCAGCGTTTGCCAAGAAGTATTCTGAAATCTCAATGATGAGTAGACTTTCTTTTTAGACCTTAAGGCCAGATCCTTAGCTGGTGCAAGTCAGCATAGCTCCCGTGAAGTCGAGGGAGCTACACTGATTTACACTAGTTGAGGATATAGTCTTCAGTCTTTAAACTCCAGTCTTTAGTAAGTATATTTTGAAGTAGCTGGATTTTTTCCAAATATTGCTCATGATAACTGATATGGGAGCTTTACTCTTTTTTTAACTGACATTCTGTTATTTTCCTCAGTCAAAATGCCTTTCAGGATTGACAGTATTTAACTGTCACTGATGACTCAGAATATCAGCAGAAAATTGGACAAGAAATGTCACATTTTGGGAGGGAGTCTATCTTCAAAGTTAGAAGCAGCTCAATTCACCTTTCAGGAGCAAATCAGTGCTTTTCCTTGCCTGCCTTCACCTTTACATTAGTCACTCTTTACTTGGCATCATAGCATTCACCCAACATGCCATCTTTAATCCACAAAATATTTCCCTTGATAGCAAGAAATTGCAAAGAGCAGTAAGGCCTGTCTAAACTCAGCCAGTAATAAAACCAAGACTTCTCCAAGAAAACTATATACAGAGTAAATATATTTTATATATGGGTTAGCTCATCTACTCTGGGTGAGATATGCCCAGGCCAGTTGAGGATGGGGCGTGCAGAGATTATTCTAAACCATTTACATGCTGCTGTGATCTTGGCGTTGGCTGGGGATCTGCTAATTCTCTGGGAACAGACTGCCCACCTACCCCAGGCTCCAACAAGTTATTTTGTCAGACAGGGATCACCAAGGCAAGGACATTCTAGCTATCACACCTTTCTTCCTGAAATACCCACTATTCTGAGGATGAGGAGCAGGCAGACATACAGGTCCAACACAGGTTCTATGCCACCTGGGGATTTGCTTTACATAAAGAGAATCCTTATGATGCCAGTTAAACTGGTTTCTAGTACTGCAAAGCAGCCCAAGCTGACCCAAGCATCAGGGCTATTATAGTAAGGTCCAAAGTCTCATGACAGCCCTATAGGGTAGTTAAGTACTGTTATATGTATTTTACGGAAGGGTAATTTGAAGCACAGATTGATTTCAACTCCTGGTGTGGAGATGGCAGGAGGTGTATATTACCACCCTTCCCAGGTTTTCCACCAGGAGAGGGAAGTATAACTTGGGGTCTGGACTGCAGGAGAACTCTGCTAGTGGAGGCTGACTTGGGGGTGCATTAAATCAACTCATCCATGCAGATCTTGACTGTATCATCTGTCCCTGAACTACCCTGCTATCTTTTGGGGATGCTCTGTATAGCTGCATGCCTCCTGGTGGCCCTGAAGTCACAGGTACCCACATACTGCACCACCATAACCCCTCTTTCCCCACAGCCTCCAGCATCAGTTAGGCTTTCTAATGCACAGGTCTCTGCAACCTAAGACACCAGCACCACAGTGTATCAGGGCTCAGTATGCTCGCTGTTGCAAATTCCAACAGTTTCCCAAATGGCCCTTGTTACCTCCTTCTCCTAGGGCTAATTAGACAGAATTTATAAACTACAGCAATTCCATGAGCAACTAACACCACCTCCTTAAACTGCTGCTATTCTTACTTTGCAGCTGACCTTTTGGGAAGCTCTAAGCATGGAAAATTTCAGCCTCAAAATTGAGTTGATGTGGAATGTTAGAAGCTTGAGAGATTTTTCAACCACTACTCTATCAGACCCTGCTGGCACAACTACTATAAATTCATAATTGTATTCGTGTTAGGCAGACTGTTAACATGAGCAAGTTCAACACTTTTTATACTTAGTCTGGTATTTAAATAATAGTGCAAGCAATCTGATGATGAGTCTGCCAAAACAGACTTAATTAACCATCTATTATTTCCAACATTCTTATCTGCCTAATTTCAAAAATAAAATACTTCATGCACTAGACAGCAGTTTTGTAATTTAAAATGTTTTAAAAGAAAGAGTTTGGATATTTTTAGATCAGTTCACTTCAGATGGCTTGTAAGTGCTATATGGTCTAAATATAAATTTAGAACAAAAGGGATTTCAAATTAAATTGAAAAATAATCCAAATAATACTGATTCTATGTGTGCAAGCAAACTCATTCAAGGACAGTTAAGTGCACTTCCATTTTATTCACACGCCTGTTAGCAAGAAATATTAGTAGCAGTGTGCCATTTTTATTGGCATGCCACACTATGCAACTGGAATATGAACTGAGGTCACTGGGGCAAAAGCAAAATTGGAGTCAGCCTTTGCAAATTAGGATGACCTAAAAATATAAGAGAAAATCTCTAGAATGTGTATGTTTTGAGCAGGCGGGGAATGGTTAGGAGAGTTTGGCAATGGAAGAGAGTAAAGCTGCCCATTACTTCCCCATATTTCTATGCTTCTCTCTTTCTCCATCCTCCTTTCTGCCTCCCCAGTTGTCACCCTCACTCTCTCTGTAAGACTTATACGTGCCCGCTCTCAGTCCTTCATCTCCCACTCCCTTTTGTTCCACCACCAATTCTTTGCCACAGTTCAGGGCTTGCTTGTGGTGCAGGGGAGACGAACAGCTCCATGGATGCCAGCCCCAAATCTAAGCCAGGAGTTGTCTGCATTTGGTAGTTGTGCAACAGAGCTACCTATAGATTTTTCCCCAAAGTTTCAGGGAGTCTGGGTCCAGTGATCCAGCTGGGGCTCATCGGTAATTCTAATTATTCAGTAGACGTTCCTTAATCCTGACAGCCTCCCCATGTAACTAGATGACCAATCACACATCACTGGCAGCAGCAATAATGAATATACCCAGTGAACACAGTTCACACGTACTGAAATTTGTTCTTGTGAAACATTTAATCAATAATGACTAGCAAACAAATTAATAAAACCCAGAGCCTATTTGGACAGCACAAACAAAACAAAAAGGCTAAAATTAATCATGCCAATTGCTTGCATCAAAGAGTTTCACTAGTTGTAGTGCTGATAAGGATTTGATCATGGCTTATTATTAATGCACAGATGGCAGCAGCCTGCCTGGAAAAGCTATGCATCCTATATGTAAACAAACACTACCTATTCTGGAAGGTGGGATCTGACTTCCCTCTTGTTAGAGATCAAGACAGATAATATGTGGTGAAATCAGTCAATAGATGCTATATCAACTAAACAAAAGGGTAGTTGCCTTCATAGTGCAGAAGGGTAGACTGTTCCTCGGGGAAGGAACTGTCTCTTACTATGTATTTGTACAGTTCCTAGCACAATGGGGCTCCTATTCTGATTGGGACATCTGGGCACTACACCAATATAAATGTTAAATAATCATAGAAATGTAGGGCTAGAAGAGTCCTCAAGAAGTCATGTAGTTCAGGCCGCTGTGCTAAGGCAGGATCAAATAAACCTAGACTATCCTTGACAGGTGTGTGTCTAACCCTGTTCTTAAAAACCTCCAATGGCAGGAATTCCACAACCTTCCTTGGAAGCCCATTCCAGTGCTTAACTATCCTTATAGTTGGAAAGTTTTCTCCTAATTTTCTCCTAAAAATCTCCCTTGCTGCAGATTAAGCCAAATGCTTTCAAGTTTTGTACAACTAGCTTATTCCATATTCCTTCTTCTCCCATTTCCCCTTAATTTCCTGTCATTTCACATTGGTTCACTCTACCAGTGTGCTACAAAAAGAATAGATCGTTGGAAGTGTGTTCACCACACTCATTTGGCAAATATAAGGCCCATCTCCCTCCCAGACCCAATCTCTGTGGACACAATGGAGCCAAGATGCAATAGAATCACAGTTCTGCCTTGTCAAGCCTGTGTAGTGTGGCATCCATACTCCTTGCACTGTTGAGAGCCATGCTTTGCAATGACTGCATCAACAAGTGAGACATCCCGAGATAGTCAGGGCCAATGGGTTTGCAATTGCACGTGTAAACCATTAATTATTATTTATTATTATTATTAGGGTGACCAGATATCCCATTTTTAAAGGGACAGTCCCGTATTTAAGCCCTCCTGCAGGCGTCCCGACTTTTTCTTAAAAACGGGCAAATTGTGCCATATTTTCTGTCGTCCCCCGCCCCCCATCAGTGTTGACGGGTCCTGCTGCTGGCCGGATCCCTGCTCGCCAGCTGCCCTTCCACCAGTGGTGATTGGGGGGGTCCAGTCACCGACGATGTGGGTGGGTTTGCAAAGCTGGTGGCAGGGCAAAGATGCAGTGCACAGGGCCGGCCGCTCCCCTGCTGGTCCATCAACACAGCCCCTGTTGCGTGCCAGCTCTCGACCAGCAGGGCCCTGCTCCCTGTCCCATTTCTGGCTAGCACTGGATGCGCACTGTGAGCTGCGGTGGCTGGTGAGTGCTGGCAGGTGCCAGGCAGCGGCCAGTTACGTGTTGCCTCACCTGCCCACCCACCACCCTATACATGCTCCCCCTCTCACTGTCCTCTCCCTGCTTTGTCCCTTCAGCCCCCCAGCCCCACTGCACCTCCATATACCCACCAGCGGGGCACAGCCTGCTCCCAGCACTGAGCGGAGAACCAGCCCCTGGTCGGAGCACTCAGCTCACCAACAGCCTGGCCAGCAGACTCCTTCCTTCCCCCTCTGCCTGGGCTGGTGCCCTGGGAAAGCCCAGGACCCTCTGGCCGGGGCACTGGCCAGGAGGAGCCGAGCCCTGCATGTGCCAAAGCCTTGCACAGCGCTGGCACGGGGAAGCCTCTCCGCCCCTCAGCTAAGCTCTGGAGTGGCAGGGAGGAGGGAAGTGATTTCCAGCCTGTTCACGCCCCAAACCTGCAGATTCCACAGCAGCCCCCAGGCAGGGGCTTAGCACCCTCTTCACTGCCACCCCACCTCCGTGTCCCCAGGGAGCACGGGGACTGCTGTATCCCCTAGGCACCATCCCCTGCTGAGCCACCTCTCTGGCTGGGTTCGCTGAAACCCCTGAGTCAGGTTCCCTGGGCTCTGGAGCACAATGCATCCTTAGGGCTTAACCCCTTCCTGACCATGGTGTAGTTGGGGGACAGGAAGCAGCTGGGTTATGTCAGTGGCCAGCAGAAGCCTGGAGGTGTTAGCTGCCTTTTGACACTGTGCAAGTGAGTGGGCAGGAAGGGACAAGCTGCTTCCAGCCACGAGGCGGGGGGGGTAGAAGAGATGAGCTCTGCAAAGACATAGGCCTGGTCATCCCTTCCCACCCTCTCCCCGGTGGCTGGAAGTAGCTTCTGTCCCTTCCCTCCCGCACAGTGCTAAAAGGCTGCTGCTTGCCACATTCTGGTGTGAACCCTGGCAGAAATCGGGGGGTGGGGGGGCATGCGACCCTGTGTGCTTTCCCCCTCCCCCCCCATGTAGTCTCAGGAAGATGTGGGCCAGGTACTAGGAAAAGCAGGTACGGCCTGGGGGCTCAGCCAGGTGTGGAGGTTGCCAGGCAGGGAAGGTTGGGTTGGTCAGTCACACACACACCCCCCATGTGAGAGAGGTGTATGAGAGTGTGTGTCACCTTTCCCCGTGTGTGTGTGGGGGGGGAATAGAGGTGTGTGTGTCACCCCTCCCTGGGTGAACCCTAAAGCCTTAAAGATAAGAAGGTAAATAAAAAGAATCCAACGATGCAGTATTTCTTTTTAACGGGGGCTCAATCAATTTGATGTTAATTTGAACGTTTGTACTTCATGGTTCTGATTGATTGCCATTGTACTCTCTTGAATATGAGTAATTTTACCAGTTGTCCTGTATTCAGCATAGGGAAATATGGTCACCCTAATTATTATAATACAGGGGACCTGTCTGTCCCCCTCTAGTTGCTAGTCCACAACTAGGGGTTCGTGAATCTGTTACAGCCTGTGAGCTACAGACCCTGGATTTAGCAGCTCAGGCAACAGATGTTCATGCTATCAGATGGGGTACCAGATTCAAACTTCACAGATGACAAAGTATCCAAGCATGTAACATTTCATACAGGTCCACTGTCCATACTCCTTCTGCTGTAGGGAGGAGACAATGGGATGGCTGAGTAGTAATTGCAGAGCTGGTGCACGGAAGCTCAGGGGCCTCAGAGGGGAAACTCCATTCCCCACACACCCCTTGATACCCATGAAACTCCCTTGCTTACTCAGGATTTGTGCAGGCTTTGTGCCAGGTGAGCTGATTTGGCCTGCAATGCTTTCACTTCTATTATTTGCATTCTATAGGGCTGTCTTACGTATTATTTTGCTTGCTATTCAACATCACTATTGGTGAGAAGGGTAGGTAGCAGATGCTTGTACAGCAAACACATACTGAAAGTCTCAGACATTGGAATGACTGATGAAACTGCAGCCAAAAGAAACATTTTGTTACCATGTCAGACACATGGTGTTCAACGGAAAGAGATGTGGTCAAGTACAATTGAAATTCACTTCCTCTTTTGATCCAAAATAGCCCCAATCTGAGACATTCAGAGCATGCTACAAAGCGTTTTGGCAGGCTTTTGGAAACAGGTGGAATGGGAACGGTAAGGATGAGGATTTGTTATAAGGGAATTTGCACTTAGAGCTGCCTGGTTTTCTGGTAGTGTTATGCTTAATTGTATTGCTGCACTTTAGTTATGTTTGGGCATTACATTGATTGCATTTTTAAGTTATTCAAGCATGACAAAATGTAAATCTAAAGAAATAACATCAAGGTTCTTTTTTATCATCATTATAGAAAATCAGGGTATGTCTACACTACCGCGGTAGTTCGACGGCTGGCAATCGAACTTCCGGGTTCGATTTATCGCGTCTGGTCTGGACGCGATAATTCGAACCAGGAAGTGCTCGCCGTCGACTGCGGTACTCCACCTCAGCGAGAGGAGTACCGCGGAGTCGACGGGGGAGCCTGCCTGCCGCGTGTGGACCGCGGTAAATTCGAACTAAGGTATGTCGACTTCAGCTACGTTATTCACGTAGCTGAAGTTGCGTACCTTAGATCGAATTGGGGTGTTAGTGTAGACCAGGCCTCAGAGTACTTCATAGAGAAAAAAAAGAAATAAAGATGTACAGTTTTAAAGTTACCATTGCTGAATATAGGAAAGGAATTGTTGACAGTCATATAACAATGGAAGGATAATGATAGGTGTCAGCACAGCCAGAATCGACAGAATGAACCTTAGTATAATATAATTGGTCAATAATGGACAAAGAATGAGACTAAACAGCAAGTTCCCTAGACCATGCAATGAGACATCATTATATCATCAGCACACTGATGACACTCTACCATGTCTTTAGATATGATCACTAAGAGATCTCCTAAAAACATTATACAGCTGGGAAATAGGATAGATCTTTGAGAGACATTGCACTTCAAATCCTTTAATGACACATTAGTATTTCATCACCACAGATTAACTATCTTCTAGGTCTGACTGAATCTGCTAGAGAGCAGCTCCTGACACACCATCCCACCAGGGATTTTACAATAACCCAGGCTTCCTAAAACATTTCTAACTGTTGCTAGATTTTAATAATCTGTTCAAGTTAGATTCTGCTAAAGCACTTCACAGCACCCCCCAAAATTCTAAGTTGCTTTAGATTCAGAAAAATGTAAAGTCCACCACACACATGAAAAAAAATCATTGTACAAGCTTCAAAGCTAGTGAATCAATTTCCATCAGATTCAGGCTGTTCCTTAGCCAACGCTGAGGTTTGTATCTGCTAAACTTATCATTTGAGCATGTAAGACTGGAGAGTTGTTTGTTTTTAACCATGCAGGTTAATATGGCCATATGGATTTTTTACTGACAGTTTTCAAAGAGATGCATCTCTAGGTGGAGACCAAGCATGGAATATTTCAGCCCCAAAGCACTTTGTTTTAGAATATTGTGTGGGCACCTGAAAAAGGAGTTACATTGGAGCTTGATATACAGCAGTTGCTACCGCTGCTGCAATACCGTTAACTGTGGACAGCGGCGGCACCAGTGCTCCAAGCACATGCCTGGGGCGGCAAGCCGCCGGGGGCACCCTGCCGGTCCCTGCGAGGGCGGCAGTCAGGCAGCCTTCGGCAGTTTGCCTGCGGGAGGTCCTCCGGTCCCGTGGTTTCGGCGGCAATTCAGCGGTAGGTACGCCGAAGCCGCGGGACCGGCAGACCTCCCGCAGGCATGCCGCCGAAGGCAGCCTGCCTGCCGTGCTTGGGGCGGCAAAAAAGCTAGAGCTGCCCCTGACTGTGGATATACCTACCTCAATATCAGGGCCGGCTCCAGCATTTCTGCCGCCCCAAGCAAAAAAATAAAAGCCGTGATCGCAATCGGCGGCGGCAATTGGGGGGGAAAAAAAAAAAGCCACGATCGGCGGCGGCAGTTCAGCGGCAGGTCCTTCGCTCCTAGAGGGAGTGAAGGACCTGCCGTCCCCGAAATGCCGCAGGTGCCGCCCCTCTCCCTTGGCCGCCCCAAGCACCTGCTTGTTAAGCTGGTGCCTGGAGCCGGCCCTGCTCAATATTATATGAAACATGTATCAGAGGGGTAGCCGTGTTAGTCTGGATCTGTAAAAAGCAACAGAGAGTCCTGTGGCACCTTTAAGACTAACAGATGTATTGGAGCATAAGCTTTCGTGGGTGAATGCCCACTTCATCAGATGCATGAAACATGGCGCACCTGTCTGTATTGTCTCTTGTATTTTCTATCATTGATTTCACTTATCATAAGTGGACAAGCCTCTCCACAGCATCCAACCAGAAAGGTAAAAAATGAAACAACAATCAGTCTGAAGAAGTGGGTTTTTTTACCCACAAAAGCTTATGCCCAAATAAATTTGTTAGTCTTTAAGGTGCCACTGGACTCCTTGTTGTTTTTGTAGTCTTACTACAGTAAGGCAGCAACTGAGGAATTATGGTCTGACGGCGTACTTGATCTTGTAAGGAATGTGTCAGCTTCCAGCTATATAAAGACTTAACTTATACAAACATATGCCATGTGTGACAGTCTGTACCCTTATGTTTACCCTTTCTCCAAGATAATGATACATTTTGTACAAAGTATGCCTTGTGAGGTATCATTTGACAACTCAATCTGCTGAACATTATTGTCCTGATAAAATGTGTATGTGAAGTTATAAAATCCTACCATATAAGACACGTTCCAAGTCTGGGGAAGCAGCTTCAAACCAGTTCCTCAGGGACAAAAGGCTAGCGAGTGCCTCAGCCAGGTGTCAGCATAATCAAATGGACTATCACCAGGTTAAATGGCCATTCTTTCACAGACAGACGAGTATGAGCAAGAAATTTACATCATGGCAAAGGAACAGCTGGTGGTTTCCATGCAAACAGACTTTCTGTCTCCTGAACCTCAGATATTCAGAGAGGAAAATATAAGAATCAAGAACAGAGGACATAAATCATCTCTCCCTTCATCTCTACTCACGGCATCGATAACACTTGAAAGACCAAGGAAGCATCATTGGACTGGGGGGAGATCCTGGCTGAAAGAGTCAGCCAGTAAGACTGCTAGAACATGTGGTGAGAGAGACCCTTTTGCTTTAAGTTGACTTTGCTTGTTAAGTTAGATATTAGTTTGCATTTTACCTCTTATTTCTTTGTAACCAATTCTGACTTTTATGGCACATTACTTCTAATCTCTTAAAATCTATCTTTCTGTATTTAATAAACTTGTTTTACCTAAATCAGTGCATGCTTGGATTGTAGCATTTTAGAAACTTCATTTGGAATAACAAGATTTATGCATATAATTTTCTATTAATAGAATGACAGACTTTCTGTGAGCTTGTATTGTCCAGGAGGGTACTGGGCAGTAGAAAATGCACATTTCTGGGGACAAATCTGGGAATTTGCTGGTGTTGCTCTGTAATATAATTCAGGAGTGGCTGGCTAGATCACTCGTACAGTATAGGTGGGGGTAATTTACACGCTAGAGGCTATGTGTGGGCAGGCCAGGCGTGGTTGCTCCCACAGCAAAGCAATGTAAAAGGCACCCCAGGTGTATCTCCATCATACTCCATCATAGGTGCTGGAACGAAGGGTGCTGCACCCATTGGCTTGAAGTGGTTTCCATCATATACAGAGTTTACAGTTTTGTTCAATGGCTTTGAGCACCTCCACTATACACATTGTTCCAGCAACCCTGATCTCCACTGAAATGAATAGAGTTACTGGTATAAAAATGGTAGAAGTGAGATAAGCCCTTTATGCACTTTCACAAAAGTGGAGGTCAGCTATTGTACTGTTAATCTCAACCCCTTGGTTTAAATGTCTCTGGCTTGGGGGGAGGGGGGGGATTCCCAGTGGCAACCCTGGAGTTGGGAATTAACATCCACTCCTGGTTCCCCAAAGTCTGGCTTGTAAAAATCCTCATGGCAAGGTTCTAAGACTCCTGTAGTGATGGAGGTTTTTGTCTGAGGCAGTGTTTGGGGTGGGAGAGATGACATGTACAGAGCCAGGCTTAACATCTTTGGGTGGACTTGCTAAATAAAAAAATATTCAAGAGGCCCATTAAAATATTTTTGTTAGGCAGTATTATATGCATTTATATTCCATGTAACACTTCAAACACTTGTTGTACTTAGCTGCTAGTTGATAAGGAATGTTGATTGGCAGCCAGCATCTCAGTGATTTTCCTGGTTGCTAATAGCTTTAACACACTGAAAAATTGTCTCCTATTGGTGAACAACCTACGGTTACGAATTCAAAAGCAAGTAGTGACAAAACACATTAGCATGTTAATAGGACTTTGCACCCTAAGGTTCTGGCTCTTCAGATATTAAGAACACATTAGATATTCACACACACTGATAGGATTCATTAGCATGCAAATGCTACCTGAAAATATACAGCTGTTGTTGTACGAAGCTTTAAAGTCAGCTGTAATGATATAACATTTTAAAAGTAGACATGAACTTTGCAGCTAAGCAAACTCTGCCATGACTCTCTCACCAACAAAAGTCGATCCAAAAAAAAGATATTCCCTCACCCAGCTTGTCTGTCTAATATCCTGGGACCAATATGGCTACAGCACTGCATACAAACAGTATCTGTAATTGAATTTGCTTAGTGAGTTTTTGGTGCCTCAATTTTGGGCTGCTTATCCTGAGATGCCTTTTAAAATGGCCTGATTTCCAGAAAGTACTGAGCACCCACTGTCTGAAAATTAGGCTCTTGCAAAGTGTGTCAGGTTGGTCAACCCAAAAAAATATCAAGCCCAGTGAGAAAGGGCTTTACAAAACAAATCGTCATTAACAACTTGATTTGTATCCAGAAACAAAGGCAATCAGAGAAACAGTGGTCAGCATTGCTTTTGAAGAATTGGTGTTATATGTTCTCATCAGATGACATAAAAGGTGGCAGGCCAGCAGTGACACTCTGCACCAGCGCAGTGGTAATTAAGGGTCATGTCACATGGTGACTAGACTGGGTGAGAACTGCAAAGCTGTCTGGTTCTGACACTCATAATGAGAACAAGTCAACACTCTTGGGGCCAGTAAGGCATAGTGTGTTTCTGGTGCACAAAAGGGAGAGGTTATACAAGATAATACAAACAAATAATAGGCCATTTAGAGCAGTATATGCCCTGAGGGCATAAAGAGAAACCAGTCCCTGTAGTGCAGGGACAGCAATTGTGATAGGCCCTTGAGCAGTGTGCACCAGGTAAGGTAAGGCCTTTTACACAGTCCTCACTCACGCTGTGATCTCATACAAGGCTGGTCAGAGTCTTGTCTTTGCAGTGTAAATAGTGTCCTGACAATGTTTCATATTTTAAATGGAAGATTGCAATATTATTTTCTCACATGCAACATCTCTGCTGTTTCAATCTTGAACAGAAATGGATAGTGGAGCTCAATGTTTTGAAGGTTTTGTGATGTGGATTGGGGTAGAGTGAAAAGTAGAAACACAGCCTTTGTGAAAACCATTCAGGTGCAAATTTTAGTTCAACCCTCTGCATGACCCTTTTGTGTTCAGTTTCAAACATTTGAGAATTCAAACTTTAATAGGTCTCTCATTCATTTTTTTCCCCCTGAATTTTAAGCGCATATGCTGAAATACCTGCCAACACACAAATTTTGTTTTTTATATCTATAGAATCTGCAATTTGTGCAGTGCTGTTTAGTTAAATGAGTCATCAAATCAGGGAACAAACTCATTAGCACATAACATTAATTGCAAATAGTCGCACAACAAACTGTTAAAATAATGACCAACAGTTAAGAAATTCACAGATGTTATATAGTGACTAAACCTGGGAATTTTGTGACTTGTCTGTCAGCCATTCACAAACAGAAAAGAAGACGACATTCAAATCAATTATTCATTGGAAATTATTTGCTCAGCTCTATTGCAGACAAATTTCCAGCAGGCACTAAAATGAGAACACTGAACTCATTTTCACTTGCATCCTAATTAGGAGTTGAACCTAGGACACCAAGGTATTACTTTACTACATCATCTAGCTCTATTGATCCCAGCCTCCCTTAAAACATTATTAATATAAAATAAGCTGACTGGTCATCAGCCAGCATGATAGGCTGCTGTAGTTATACAAGACCTCAGAATGTTGACAAAAACAAAAATAGTTGCTAAATATTAGAAACCATTTATTTGCTTGTATTATTATCCATTCATTGGACTTTATCAGTTATGAAATCACTATATAGAGTACTAGGTATTCTCAGTCTTGCCTCCAATCCCCTGTACAGTGACAGGTATAGACTACATTTGAGTCATTTCATTAGTGTGACTATGTCTGATCAATGTTGCAATACAGGGTATGTCTATACTCATGATTTTTGATTGCTTGAAATTGGCAATGCTGTGTATCTTGAAAGAATAACTCCTCATGGGAAGGCACACTGCTGCAGGGCTTCCTTGATGACTTAGTGCCTTCCAGAGTAGCAGAAAATACAAGGGGAGCTCAGTTACTTCTACACCCTTTTTTTTTTTTTCTTTTTTACTACCTATCCCATAAGGTCATGGATAGAACTGGACAAACTATTTGCAATAATTTAACCATCACATTTATCCCACTTTTCTATTCACAAATTTTCCCTGAACAGAACAAGCAGCCATTGAAAAGGAACTCATGTCTTCAGAGGTTAAATATTAGCAAATACATGATGGCCACCATCTTGACCCACACACCCGGGAGTGAACCAGGAACCTCCACAGCTGAAAGTATAAATCTCTACTACTGTAACTAAAGAGACAAGCTCACAAGCTGAGAGCTACAACAAGCCCATATCCTCTGTGGGATGCATGACACATACTGACCAGTAGGTCCCACTTGCACAGCCCCTTGCTCTTTAATCCCCTGTTATAGGCCACTTCCCCCAGAAAAATATATGGCCCCTTTTTAAATATGTTTGTAACTGAATGTCCATCCTATGAGCTGGGTTGTGCAATCCTCACCCATGTTGGTGAGCAGCAACTTACTCCCCTCATGAAGCAGACCCACCCTGTTGGCAGGATGTGGGTGGAAGGAAGCCATGGACCCCTCCTGCTCTATTGGGAACCTTCAGGGAAGTAAGGACAACCCCTGTACTCTCCAGAACACAGGAACTACAATTCTACATGACTCTTACTACAGGTTTTGCAAGGTGGGAGAAGTCACCCTATGCCCTTGCTCCCAATACTGGGCACTGGTGGTAGGGGCAGTAGAATCTGGCCCATGGTGAATATACAGCAGGTTGGTCGGTAAGCACCCATAAGAAGAAAACATGAGTTTGCATCTTTTTTCAGTCCATTATGAACAAATTCAGCAAAAGTTTAAAAATTAATATGAAGCAAGTCCTTGTATCACAGATTTAATGTGATGTTACTTACTTTTCTATTTTGTTCAGTTGTTTCAAGTGGAGGCAGCTCTGGGGGGGCGGGGAGAATATGTCAACTTATTTAATACACTCTATGAAGCCTAATATGCTTTATTAATCTGCCCCATTGAACCCTGATCCCTCAACTACAAAATGGATAAAGGAACCTCAGTGATCACCAACTTGCCAGGAAAAGGGACACACATGGGGAAAAGATATTTAATAAAAAGCCATCTCTAATGGTATTCAATTTTATTCCCCTTTCAATTTGAACTGCAGGTCTGTCAAAGGTAAAGTTGTCACTGCAGAGCAATAACTGCTACTTTACATTTGGAAAAGTAATAGCAAACATTTTCCTTTTATAAGGTCATTTGAAAAGCATGCTATAACAATATTTGGACTTAGTCAAGAGAATAAGTTCATTAAAGTTTAACTGTTCCGCTATTCCTTCCATTCTTTAAATAGCAAGCCATGAAAGAGCATAAAGATAGTGACGGGTGATCATCAAAAGATTTGGATGTTTGGAAAGGGTCAGATTACCCTCCCAAAATTCTAGAAAGGAATAGAGATGGGATCAGACTTTTTTTGTGAGATTTTCAATACAGCCTGATTTGGAATGCTGGTCAGTAAGGCTGCTTAAACAGCCTCTACAACTATTTTACTTCTTTCACTTCCAGCTGAAACAAGCAAGGAATTGTGAGAAATTCACACATGCACAAATAAAGGTTAATCCCATTTTTACAAACCTGAAAATAGGTTCACATGCAAGTTTAAATTCTGGGCAGAGGTTGATACAAAACTTGTGTGGAATTTATAGAGAGGATCATGAGCTGGAGGAGGCAGAATTTTGGAGAAAGGCATCTGCTCACAAAACTTCCCCGTGCTAAGGATGTTAAGCTGCTGTTGGAGCAGTCTTGTAAATAATTGATTTAATAAAGACCGAGTTTAGTTTAATCAGAATGGAAGCATCTCATGTTATTACCCAGCACTTAACACATGAAGCAGTTTTGCTTCACTCTTAATTTAAGATGTTTGCTCTCTGAGACAGCCTCATGATTATTTTGTGATAGCCCCAAGGGAAGGTAATGCAGCCTTACAACACAGTGCTTCAATACCAGACAAACAGTATAACACAAGACACTCAATTGGAAGAGAGAAGAAAATAATTAACACTCACTATTATTGGGTGTGGGGAATGGGGTTATGTTGACAAAGTACTTAAGATGAATCCGTTGGTTCACTCGTCCCAAATAGCTTCACTATATTAAAAAAATCTGATCCCATACTATTGAAATCAATAGGAAAAGTCCTTGCATTTAGCCTTCCATAGAAGAACTGCAGGTTAATGAAAATAATTGCAATTGCTCTAGCAAATTGCTCAACCTGTAACAAGCTAGTATGGTTCTTTAATTGACCCACTCTATCAGCAGATGTTCTTAGAACTGTGCACATAGCTGCTGACTCATTGTGGAAGGTGTGGCTCATTAACTACACTAAGAATAACAGAGCAGTTGGAGTGGTTTTCTAGAGAGCAAGCATCTGGAAACAAGAGAACTAGATCAGAGGATGTCCTGGAGGGATGGTATAGGGAGAGAGAACAAGGAGTACTTGTGGCACTTTAGAAACTAACAAACAAATTTATAAGCCCACGAAAGCTTATGCCCAAATAAATTTGTTAGTCTCTAAGGCCTGTTCTACACTAGGAGGTTATGTCAAATTTAGCAGTGTTAACTCAAATTAACTCACATTGAGGGGGGAGGGATAGCTCAGTGGTTTGAGCATTGGCCTGCTAAACCCAGGGTTGTGAGTTCAATCCTTGAGGGGGCCACTTAGGGATCTATAGCAAAATCAGTACTTGGTCCTGCTAGTGAAGGCAGGGGGCTGGACTTGATGACCTTTCAAGGTCCCTTCCAGTTCTAGGAGATGGGATATCTCCATTAATTTAACCCTGCACCTGTCCACACAACAAAGCTATTTATTTCGACATAGAGGTCTCTTTAAATCGATTTCTGTACTCCTCCCCGATGAGGGGAGTAGCGCTAAATTCAACATGGCCATGTCGAATTAGGGTTAGTGTGGACGGAATTCGACGCTAATAGCTCCGGGAGCTATCCCACAGTGCACCACTCTGTTGACGCTCTGGACAGCAGTCCGAGTTCGGATGCTCTGACCAGCCACACAGGAAAAGCCCCGGGAAAATTTGAATTCCTTTTCCTGTCTGGCCAGTTTGAATCTCATTTCCTGTTTGGACATCGTGGCGAGCTCAGCAGCACTGGCAACGATGCAGAGCTCTCCAGCAGAGGTGACCATGCAATCGCAGAATAGAAAGAGGGCCCCAGCATGGACTGATCGGGAAGTCTTGGATCTGATCGCTGTGTGGGGTGATGAGTCCGTGCTTTCGGAGCTGCGATCGAAAAGATGGAATGCGAAGATCTACGAGAAGATCTCAAAAGCCATGATGGAGAGAGGATACAGCCGGGATGCAACGCAGTGCCGCGTGAAAATCAAGGAGCTGAGACAAGCGTACCAGAAGACCAAAGAGTCAAACGGACGCTCCAGATCCCAGCCCCAGACATGCCGTTTCTACGAGGCACTGCATTCCATTCTAGGTGCGGCCGCCACCACTACCCCACCACTGTCCGTGGACTCTGACGATGGGGTATTGTCGATGGCCGCTTCCTCGGAGATGTTCGCAGATGGGGAAGATGAGGAAGGAGATGAGGAGGACGAGGCAGTCGACAGCGCTTTCAACGCTGATTTCCCCGACAGCCAGGATCTCTTCATCACTCTCACGGAGATCCCCTACCAACCCTCCCAAGGCGGTAACCCGGACCGTGAATCAGGGGAAGGATCAGTAGGTAAGTGTTTTAAACATTTATTTTGAATAGAATAGGCATGGTATGTTAGCAATGGGTTTTTAATGATTAGTTTGCCCTAGGCGCTTAACTTTTTAGTCGTTGCCAGTGCAGCTACTGGAAAAGTCTGTTAACATGTCTGGGGATAGAGTAGAAATCCTCCTGGGACATCTCCACGAAGCTCTCCTGGAGGTAATGTGAAAGCCTTTGCATCAGGTTCCTGGGGAGAACGGCCTTATTGCCGTTGGGATAGGAAACTTTTCCGCACCAGGCTAGCAGCAGGTACTCCGGTATCATTGCCTGGCAAAGCATGGCGGCGTACGGCCCTGGTGTTTGCTGGCATTCACGCAGCATGCGGTCTTTCTCTGTCTCCGTAATCCTCATCAGAGTGATATCACTCATGGTGACCTGTTTTGAATTAGGGGAATTTTAGTATGGGGGCTGATTTCCTGTTCCTTTAAATAACTGTAACCGGCAGTTTACAGCCACGCGGTGGGGACGGGGAGGCGAAACGTTCCTGCTGAGCAGTTCGCCGGCAGCGTGCAGGGATCTTTCCCGGGGACAGCCGCGATGGGGGTGGGACAAGGGCAGAGTTCATGCTGGCCGGATCGCCGGCAGCAGGAACTGGCCAACGCTAGGAGCATTGCTTGGAACATGAAAGGAGGGCACTGCTGTAAATTAAGCTTTAAGCAGCCAAAAGTCTACGGCTTACCATGGCCGCCTGCTAGCAGAATTCGTTGTCCGGCCCCGCTTGTGTGATCTGTACAGCAAGACACCAGGCACTCAATGTGAAGACAGAAAATTCGACCTTGTACTGAGTGCACATGTGATAGGTACTGTGCATGGTCTTGTTCACAGAGAAAGACTACATTCATTGTTTGCAAAAATGTATCTTTTTGAGGAATTCACTCCCTTTTTCCCATCCCACAGCTGCGAGTGTCTCCCGAGCTACCCCGGCATCCCCCTCCCAGAGGCTGGCGCAGATCAGGCGGCGAAAGAAAAGGACACGGGACGAGATGTTCTCAGAACTTATGGTCTGTTCCCGAGCCGAGGTGGCACAGCAGACTCAGGGAGAACATGTCGCAATACCAGCGATCACACAGCGAACGGGAGGACAGGTGGCGGCAGGAAGACCAGCAGGCGACTCAAACGCTGCTTGGACTAATGAGGGAGCAAACAGACATGCTCCGGCGCCTTGTAGATGTTCTGCAGGACCGGAGGCAGGAGAACAGAGCACCGCTGCATTCTATCGCTATCCGCCCTCCCCCGCCACAAAGTCCCATCCCCCCCCACCCAAAATCCCAAGAAGGAGGAACGGCAGGGGCAGTGAAAACAGTCACTCCACCACTGCAGACTGCTCAAGTAACAGAAGACTCTCATCCCCAAAGATTTGATACGTCCTTTCCTTCCCTCCAAATGCACCTCACCCAAGCCCCCGTCCCAGTTTCACCCCCTAACTGTGTAGTTCTTAATAAAAAATATGTTTCTGTTAATTACTGTTTCTGTCATGTTCTTTTAAAGGACAGTGTGTTTGAAGAGGGGGAAAGGGGGTTGGTAATTGGAGAGGACAGTCACCTTTACCAGGGTACAGACACGGGGGCAGGTTCAGCAGAAGGTCACACACACACTGCAGTCACTAGGCACCCTGGTCAGTCTGGGAGGTGGTTTTCATGTTCTGTGTGGGGGGGCTATGTGAGTTTGTGGCGGGGGAGGGCGGTTACAGATCTTATGCAGCGGTCCTTAGCCTCGATGACAGAGCCACGCAGCAGGGGATCTGTAACCGCCCTCCCCTGCCACAAAGTCACATAGCCCCCACACACAGAGTCCCGAAAAGGAGGGGTGGCAGGCTCCATTGAAACAACCAGTCCACCACTGCGGACCGCTCTAGGAGCAGGAGCCTGTCATTCCTCGAGTTTAGAAGCGTCCTTTCCATCACTACACCCGCTCCCCACCACAGTCTGCGTCCCAGTTTCAACCCTTTACCGCGAAATCCTTAATAAAGAAAACGGTGTTAATGAACAAAGTTTCATTTATTTTATTTTTAAAGGTGTGTTGGAATGGGGGGGAAGGGGGTTGGTAACTGGAGAGGATAGTTAACATTAACTGGGTAAAGAAACGGGGGCAGGTTCAGCTTCTGTTTAAAAAAACGTAATAATCACAGGTTACCCTGGTCACTCTGGAACCTAGCTTTCAAAGCTTCCCGGATGCACAGCGCGTCCCGCTGGGCTCTTCTAATCGCCCGGGTGTCTGGCTGGGCGTAATCAGCAGCCAGGCGATTTGCCTCGACCTCCCACCTCGCCATAAACGTCTCCCCCTTGCTCTCACAGAGATTGTGGAGCACACAGCAAGCTGCAATAACAATGGGGATATTGGTTTCGCTGAGATCAGAGCGAGTCAGTAAGCTTCTCCATCTCCCCTTCAGACGTCCAAAAGCACACTCCACCACCATTCTGCACTTGCTCAGCCGGTAGTTGAATAGTTCTTTTTCACTGTCCAGGGTGCCTGTATAGGGCTTCATGAGCCAGGGCATTAGCGGGTAGGCTGGGTCCGCGAGGATCACTGTAGGCATCTCCACATCCCCAACAGTTATTTTGTGGTCCGGGAAGTAAATACCTTCCTGCTGCTGTCTAAACAGACCAGAGTTCCTGAAAACGTGAGCGTCATGAACCTTGCCCGGCCATCCGACGTTGATGTTGGTAAAACGTCCCCTATGGTCCACCAGTGCTTGCAGCACCATTGAAAAGTAGCCCTTTTGGTTAATGTACTGGCTTGCCTGGTGGTCTGGTCCCAGGATAGGGATGTGAGTTCCAGCTATAGCCCCACTGCAGTTTGGGAATCCCATCGCAGCGAAGCCATCTATGATCACCTGCACGTTTCCCAGGGTCACTACCTTTGAGAGCAGTAGCTCAATGATTGCGTTGGCTACTTGCATCACAGCAACCCCCACGGTAGATTTGCCCACTCCAAATTGATTCGCGACTGACCGGTAGCTGTCTGGTGTTGCAAGCTTCCAGAGGGCTATGGCCACTCGCTTCTGGACAGTCAGGGCTGCTCGCATCCAGGTGTCCTTGCGCTTCTAGGCAGGGGACAGCAACTCACAAAGTTCCAGGAAAGTTCCCTGACGCATCCGAAAGTTTCGCAGCCACTGTGATTCATCCCAAACCTGCAGCACTATGCGGTCCCACCAGTCCGTGCTTGTTTCCCGGGCCCAGAATTGCCATTCCACAGCATCAACATGACCCATTGCCACCATGATGTCCACAGCGCGGGGTCCCGTGCTTTGTGAGAGGTCTGTGCCCCTCTCAGACTTAATGTCCTCACCGCGCTGCCGTAGCCTCCTCGCCTGATTTCTCATCATTTGCCTCTGAAAAAGGTGGATGATAAGGTGCGAGGTGTTGACAACGGCCATAACTGCAGCGATGGTCGCAGCAGGCTCCATGCTCACGGTGCTGTGGCGTCCGCGCTGTCAATCACCAGAAAAGTGCGCAAACTGATTGCCTGCCGGCGCTTTCATGGAGGGAGGGCGGGAGTGAGGGTTGAATGACGACAGTTACCCAAAACCACCCTCGACACATTTTTTGCCCCAGCAGGCATTGGGGGCTCGACCCCGAATTCCAATGGGCAGCGGGGACTGCGGGAACTGTGGGATAGCTACCCACAGTGCACTGCTTCCAATGTCGACGCTTGCCCCGTTAGTGTGGACTCACAAAGTCAAATTACTGTCCTTAGTGTGGATACACACGTTCGACTTTGTAATATCAGTTCCACAAATTCGCTTTAAGTAAAATCGAACTACTCTCGTAGTGTAGACATACCCTAATGTGCCAGAAGTACTCCTCATTCTTTTTGCTGATACAGACTAACACGGCTACCACTCTGAAACCTATAGGGAGAGAGAAGCTAAGGGAGGAAGTTTAGCCTAAGGTTTCACATTATTATTTTCTAAATTTCCAATACAGCTATAGCTCAGGAAAAACAGAAAAGTAGGATATTAATTCAGGATCTGTGTACTCTACTGATGTTTCAGTAGGGATTCAGCCTGTTCATAGAGCCATATAATTCACTATCTGCATGACCGTTTAGGGGTGGAAGTTTTAAAAATACTTAAGGCTCGGGTCTATGAAGGGACTCTAGTGTTGTAATGCTGAGCGTTGCAGAGCCTAGAAAATCCCAGGAATGACACTGAGATCCCCAATACCTGAGTTACATGCCTAGGCTATGGTGCTGACACAAACAGCCAGCCTATACACATGCAGGTCACATCCAGGCTTGCACTGACCAGTTACTTTTTGCAGAATGACTCCAATGCCCCAACTTTCCCCGAACTTGTGTGCCCGCCCTATGTGATAATCTGCTGAGGTTCCCAGAACTGAGTTACTGTTACCCCCTTGGCCTCCACAAGAGAGAGTTTTGCTACTGCTAAGCTGTGTGACAGCTCCCTGACACACTCGTTGTCTGCCTTGCTAGCAAACTCACCAGGACTCCGCCTGTCCAAACCTTGCCTTGCAAGTAACAAACCGTGAACCTGCACACCCCAAAGACATCTCCCTGCAACGTCCAACCCTCTCCTGGAACACCCACACAAGCTGCTCCTTTAAAGAAACGATACACTACAGCTCACTAATTTATCTGGGGTCTGACAAACACTCTTATTTCAATCATGGCCCTGAACTGGTTGACAGTAAAAGTAAAACAAGTTCATTTAACAAAAGGACATAGAATTAAGTGATACCAAGTATAAGGAATAAAGATAGAAGGGGTCACAAGCAAACAAAAGCACAAATCCATTTCTAAGATGAAAATTTAATTTCAGCAAGTTACAATCTTTGCCTAAGCAGGTTTTTCACCTAAACTCAGTTCCCAGAGACTTCAACCCACTTGGCTGAAGGATCCAATTTTCTGCTATTTCAAGTTCTCTGGCCCCTTTTATCCCCCAAGTGATGGATAACTCTCAAGTGTCTTCCCCACCCCCCAACTTAATGTCTCTGTTTTAAGAGCCAGGACAGCTTCCTGCTGACTTCCCAATTCCCTGCTGATTTTTAAATGGAGCTTCCATTGTTTTGATTCCTCACTGCTTACTTTACATTGGAGACAAGTAAAGAGCCGTCTTCCCTCCTGTCTGGGAACAAATCTGTTTTCCCTGTGTTTGGTCACAGATTTTAAAGTATAATATCAGTGAGTATCCATGATTCTTCCTATTGTGTTAATGCAGACATTTCATAATTATATTAATCAACAGGGTGTCACAGATTTTCATAAACGACCTTACTCGATACACTCTTATAATACAGAAATATTGTATACAATCAGTTGATTCAACTGCTTATTATATTATTATTCAACTGTCTTTATAGCCCCCTAAACCTTTGAAATGTATTCTTTGAAAAGTAAGGTCAGACCAAGCTTTTCTCTCTTACTGGGGTGTAGCTGCCATCCTGTCTTCCCAAACTTCATTGACCCTGCTTCAAGGGGCAGAAAGAGGCCCCAGGGGTGCAATCGCCATCTCCCTTTGAGATTGTTAAGTATTCCTCTTGCCCTGGTTGCTCTCCTGTTGGCTTTTTTTTACCTTGCATGTAAATGTACTTTTTCTTTATCTTTGGTCATACCTCGTCTAATTTATATTAGAGACACATTCAAGTGGGTGGAACCATAGTCGCTGACTTCTGCTCCCTCCGGAGGGTGCTCAACCCCTCCGGAGGGTGCTCAACCCCTCCTCCGGCCCCACCCTGCCCCCTCCCACCCCTTCCCCAAAGTCCCTGCCCCAACTCTGCCCCCTCACTGTCCCTATTCTGACTCCTTCCCCAAATCCCCGTCCTGGCCCCACCTCTTCCCCGCCTCCTCCCCTGAGCGTGCCACGTTCCCGCTCCTCCCCCTCCCTCCCAGCACGCTGCCAAACAGCTGTTTGGCGGTGGCAGGGCAGGAAGCTGGGAGGGAGGTGGAGGAGCAGGGACACAGCACGCTCAGGGGAGCGGGGGTGGGGACGAGGGGAGCTTGGCTGCTAGTGGGTGCAGAGCACCCACTGATTTTTTCTCAGGGGTGCTCCAGTCCCAGAGCACCCACGGAGTCGGCGCCTATGGGTAGAACCATATTCCTTTGTCTAGAACTGGCATGACTTAAACACTACTTGCCAAATGCATTTTAAGAACATAACTCTAGTACCTATTTATAACCCTGTACATACATCACACAATGGATTTTACCAGTTTCTACACAATACCTTACATGACACCTTTTAGATACACATTATGACAAGTGCATTAGGTGTAGTGAGTATGTCAGGCCTGACAAGAGTTGCTGACAGAGTAGTGAACCACCAATGGACTCTGTGTCACAGAATACCAGGTTCAATTTCCCCCTCTCTGCCTAAAGGGGAGAAAGCATTTGAACAGGGGGTCCCTTACCTCTCAGGGGAGTGCTCTAACCACTCAGCTATGTGGTATTCTGATGTGGGGCTCCCTCCATCTCTCCTGTTAAAGCTGTTCCACTGTGGAGAAATAACTACAGAGTCATTGGACCGGAGGACTCTATGCTGGGTGCCCTAACTACCAGGCTACAGAGTCATTCCCACAGTCAATCTTGGGCCCAATGACTAAGTACTGAGAAGTGGGACCTATTCAAATCCTTCTCCCCCATCAAGCAGGAGGGGAGAATTGAACCTAGGTCTCCCACATCCTAGGTGAGTGCACTAACCACTGGGCTAAAAGTTATAAGGTAAGCAGCCACACCACCCTCTCCTCCAACCAGATTTTTAATAGGCTCACCTATTGTATTGGGCCCCACACACAAGGTAGACATTCTTCTGCCTATCCTCCCTCAGTTCATGGATTGTGTCATGGCTTAGGCAGGAGATAGGAGTCCAGAAACCTATACTGAGGCAGCAGTGCTCATGCTCACAGGCAGGAACACCCGTACCCTGAAAACTTAGGTGCTGAATGAGTTTGGGCACCTACAGGTTCAGCAGGAGTTTTGTGGATCACAGTGGAGCCTAAAACTGGCACATAGGTACCTAAACCCCAGACTTACATGCCTAAGTATCTTTGTGGATCAGGGCCTAAGGGGCTAAATTAAAGTCAATGGGCTGTATGCTCCTAAGTCACTTAAGCCCTAGATTGCTAGTATTTAACTGTGTATATGTGTGTGACCTAGAATGCTGAATGAATTTTTTCTTCCTTATTGAAATCATGTTATCACCTATAGATTCACAGCAAACCATAGATCAAAATAGAGATTGGAACCTATACATTAACACTGCCATTTGTTCAGTATTTTATTCACTTATCTTTACTTCTCTATGCTTACTCTTTTCTACAATAAAACCTAATTTGAATTAGACTTTATCATGTAAATTCATTTCAACTGTGTGTAGGTTTCTTAGCTTGTGGAGTTTTTATCACTCACACAATTAACACATAATATTGCATGCTTTCAATGAAGATTTAAAGCTTTGTTAACCTGTCAGGACTCTTCCCAAAAAACAGGAATTTCAAACAAAGGAAGTCAATTTGTTCACTGATAAACTTGTTATGCAATTAAGATTTCAAATCTGCACATATGCTGGGAGAGAATTGATAAACATACCCTATACCCTGAAAAAAAAAACCTACATATTTCTATTCTATGGCAGCACCTTGAAGTATTATTACTATAATAGAAACAAGTCTGAGATGTCTTTTGTAAGGTACTATTTTGCTATCTGAGGGACAAAAAAATCATTTAATAAGTCAACCAGAAGATAAGGCACTCCAAGTCTAGGGAAATACCTCTCTCACACCAATAATCCAGTTATTTAGCTTTTAACTCTGAGTTCTGTGAGATAGTTGTTGTTCAATCTTCCAACCTTATTGCATTGTTGCTGGTAAGAGATAGAAATCATTGCTTTTTCAATTAAATTTTTTCTAAAAGATACTAAATTGTTGCAACCATGGTTTCTATTTTAGTTCTTCAAAATTCTCCTGTGACAACCTATGTGAGCTGTTGCAAGAGACATCATGATTGTTTAAATTTATATGTTTGCTATTCCTGCTCTCAATAATCACAACAAGGCAATTTCAAGTGGGGGTCAAAAGGCAGAAATATTACATCAATCTATTAGGCTCAGCCCTAACTAAGAGGTTCAAGAAAACCGGACCTCATCCTGCAGTCTTCATGCAAACAAAACTTCCATTCCTCTTCTGAGCAGAAACTGAACCAATGGGAGTATTATGAGTAAGAACGGGGCCTACAATCTGTTAGGCCTATATTCCTCTCTCATATTGGAGGTGGGAAAGGTAATTTGAAATATCCACACGCTAATAACAGAATAATCTCTTTTAAAAAATATTGTTCAACCTGCCATGTGTTAAAAATACGCTATGTTACACAGGAAAACTGTGTTATCCGTTTTCCAGTAGCACACTGTACAGTAAGTGGAAGGGACGATGAGTGGGTTATTCAAATACACCTCGGTGCCTTACGAGCAGAAATTCCATTGATTTTCAATGAGGCTTCTGCTCCAAAATGATTTAGGCACTTTTGAAAAGCCCATCTCCTGTCTTTTCACATTTCTATGAAATGCTTCACACACTTTCAAAAATAATTAGTAACTAGCTGATTCCCAAGATATTGGACTTTAATATTTTCATTGCAATACCTAGCAATACTTTTGTGCTATGGTTCCAAGACTAACTATGGGACCAGACCTCAGACCAGTGTAAATTCTATTCTTGTCAACCCTAATTTCCTATCATTCTGAAAATCACATTTAATGTTATCAGCATGTGGGAAGAAAATGGAGAAAATTGAAATTTGTCTTCATGATAACACAGTAATGTCCTTTGGTAGGACTTGTGTTCCTAAATACTCATGTGCCTTATGGGTTTTTGAAAATCTCCCCACCTTCCACCCTTGCTTTTGTTTTTGTTCACTGTTGAGGCTTAGAGCTCAAACAGTGCTCTGCCACACCTGCAGTTTTGCTACATAACTTTTGACTTTGGATTTCGTAACTATAAATTTAACATAAAAATACTTTCCAGTAAAGAGGCTGAATAGTAGACTTCACATAGGGCCTAATCCAATGCAAACTGAAGTCAGTTGGAATCTTTCCACTGACTTCAGTGGGTACTGGATCGGGTCCCTCATGGAGAAGGCAGGCAAGCATATTTCGTGTCCATCAACAGCTACACCTGATACTTAATAAGGAGTGACAGTGAAAGACTTGGGGGGAAATCCTGTCCAATACTCCTCAGCCAGAAGGTTTTCTGCTGCTACATTAGGGGGAACCTTTTGAGTTTGGGATATGAGACTCAGAAGAGTGACAGGGGGCTTTATGGCTCTGAGAGGGATGTGCAGATTTAAAACAACAAAGTGCTAAGAAGAGCATGACCTTGCATTTTAGTGGATTTTAAACCCTTGAGAGTGCAAAGCTATGAAAACGCACGTTCCCACTGACTACAACAGAAGCTGTGTGTGTGCATCTAAGGGCATAATTTAGCCTATGTATTTTCCAATATAATTCATCCCTCCCCTTGTTTGAAACTCTTATTACATCCCAAAATGCTATTTTCTTTTACAGACTATTAAAAATTGTGATAAAATGCCAGCTACACTTTATACAGTGTCTATTCATTTCTGTTCTGTTGAAATGCCTGCAGTCTCCTTCTGAAGTGTGTTTGCAGTACTAATGTCATCTTGTGCTAATCAGGTATCGTAGAACAAGAAATAGCCATGCAGTTCAACATGGCCCATTCCTACATGTTTGCCCATAGTTGTTCTGTAAATGATCTAGGTGTTTTTCCCTAAGGAGCAGTATCTGTTGGGCTGCTGCATCATTATTTTGCTCTGAATTATGAAAATTGTTCCCAGACATTACAATTTACATTTAATATTTCGTTTAGGTTCTTTTGTTTTAGTCAATTCTGACATTATCTATGTCAGTGGTGTTGTAGCCAAGTCGGTCCCAGGATATTAGAGAGACATGGTGGTGAGGTAATATCTTGTATTGAATTAACCTCTGTTGGTGATAGAGAAGTTTTCAAGCCTACAGAGCTCTCTTTAGGCCTGGGCTCAGTGTAAGAGCCTGTGTAGCTCAAAAGCTAGTCTCTCTCACCAACAGAAGTTGGTCCAATAGAAGATATTACCTCACCCACTTTGTCTCTCTACTGTCTACACCAGTTATTTGTGTGGCATCTTTTTCTCTCCAGAAAAAGCTTTTCTGTGCCAGGATGGGATGGTTCACAGGGGGTGGGAGTCTGAGAAAGGGCTAGTCCATAGCCAGCCAAACAAATGTGGAGAAGTTGTCATTAAGCAACAAAAAATTTAATTAAGAGGGTTGGGATCCAAGGCGCTCACCTAGAAAGAGGGTTAAGTGCCAGGTGAAATTTCCTGAATTTTAAGCCATGTTTACACTACAAACTTTGACCAACACAAATTACATCAGCATATAGCCACTGAAGTTCGTATATAGCTTGGGCACATGCATACTTTGGCTGCTTGTGTTGGCGCTGCACATACTCGCCAGAAGCACTTGTGTCAATGTCAAGTGCAGTGCACCATGGGTAGGTATCCCAGTATGCCACATGCTGCCATCTGGCAAAGTGCCTTTGGGAAATTTTCTCAATGTGTTGTGGGATCGAAATGACTTGCCCAGGGATTGTTGGGAGTCATGTTCCCAACATGCAATTTTCAGCATCTGCCATCTCTGACGGAAGCAAGAAGCCCACAGACCTAAGCACTTTGCTCGTGCATGTTGCAAATACAGGACACGCAATCCTCCTGTATTTGCAGACCTGCAATAAGTACTGCAACAATAGAGAACATGGTGATTTCTTCAAGGATCGTTTGCTGAGGGACACTGAAAAAAACAATTCAAGGTTGTTAGTGTTGTTCATGGAGCAGCTGCAGATGGTGAAGCACCACTCTGGGCCCAAGAAATGAGCACTGGCTGAACGGATCACATCGTAATGCAGGTTTGGGAATGATGAGAAGTGGCTACAGAACTTTTGGATGCAGAAGTGCACATTCCTGGATCTGTGTGCAGGGACACCAGAATGAGAGCTGCACTGATAGTGGAGAAGCAAGCGGCGATCACATTCTGGACACTTGCAATGCCAGATTGCTACCATCCACTGGGAAATCATTCCTCCACAGTGGCCATTATCATGCAAGTGTGCAGGAGCATTAATCATATCTTGCTACGCAAGACTGTGGCTCTCATCAGTGTACAGGACATAGTGGCAGTAATGGAGTTCCCGAACTGCAGTTGAGCAATAGACAGCACACATGTCACTATTTTGGCACCAGCTTACCTTGCCAGAGAGTACATCAACAGAAAGGGCTACTTTTCTATGGTCATGCAAGTGTTGGTGGATCCGGGGACACTTTACCAATATCAGTGTGGACTGGTCAAGGAAGGTGCATGATGCTCACATCTTTAAGAACACAGGACTCTTTCAGGAAGCTGCATGCAGGGACATTTTTTCCTAACCAGCAGATTACCATTGCCAATATTGAAATGCCAATAGTGATCCTGTAGGATCCTGGGGGACCCAGCCTACCCCTTGCTTCCCTATATCATGAAGCCACACACCAGCCATACTCAGCAAGTTCAACTGCCAGCTCAGCAAGTGCAGAATGACAGTTGATGCTTTTGGTAGAATGAAGGCATGCTGGCAGTGTTTACTCACTCGATTGGATCTCAGTGAGAAAAATATCCCAATGGTTAAAGCTGCCTGTTGACTCCTGCATCATATATGTGAGGCAAAGGGGGGAAAGCTACTGCAAGGGTTGTGTGCTGACTTTGAACAGCCAGACACAAGGGCTATTACAAGAGCGCAATGTGGAGCTATGCAATTGAGGGAGGCTTTGAAAGAGTGCTTTAACTGTCAGTCACAGTAGTGTTCTGTGCTGGAGTATTCTCTGGGCCTGGAGCTTTGGGTACTGCTGAGAACTGTGTTGTGCTTGCTGTACATTTATAAATACGACTGGGTGTTTTCCTGAAGCTATGAATTATATGGTGCTTGCTGTACATTTACAAGTACTTTTTGCTTGGAGTACCATAGGTATTCTCCAATATGTATTGTAAACCAATAAAGACTATTTTATTCTCCAAAAATAGAAATTTATTGAGTGGGTGAAATAGTGCAGAAAAACAATGTGCGAAAACACAGGCAATGCACTACAAATATTTAACATAAATTAATAGAGTGGAACTTTAAAATTGGAAAGGCGGCAATCATTTCTGTCCATGTCAGTGCACAAATGTAATCCATTGTGGCTACACATACTGACCTGTGAGAGCCACAGCTAGAGTGTATATGAAGCTGTGGTTTTCCTTGCTCTCCCCTGGCATGGAGTGGAAGGGGTAAGGATGTGGCCCATGATACAATGTGGCACGCTGGTGTGTAGGAAGCAGCAACCATGGAGTTCTTGAAGAACTGCAAAGGTGGGGAGTTCAGGATTTTTGGACCTGCAACTCAACCAAGGTCTGCACCATTTGGGTTTGCTGCCTGAGAAGACCCATAATGTCCTGGTGCATTTCCCACTCCTTGTCCTGCTGGGACTCCTGGGCGTCCATGATCTGAAGCAACACCATCTTGCAGGCTCACAGAATACACCCTCCCTAGTCCTCTTCCTTCTCCTCATCATCAGGGTCAGACGTTCTGCAGGTGTGCAAGGGACAACCTACAAGGCCACCATGCAAAGCAGCTGCTGATAAAAACAGAAAGATGTACCACTGGATTTACAGTCATAATGAAAAGGGAAAGATAAGTTTCAAAACTCCATTCCCTTATTGGCATGATGTGATGAGTCACCCCTGAGTTACCTCTTTGAGCCTGCTTAAGCCTGATGAGTCATCCCTGAGCCAGAGAATGTGAAGAGTCATCAAATTACCCGCAGGTCTTGGGATAGGCTCCACACCATTCAACCAGTGTTCAGTCAATCCACAGGCCAGGATCCACCCAGGTGACAATGCAGGTTATCCCAAAGCAGATAAATAGGCTCCTAAGGGGAGCCCTCTCTCCAGTCTGCTCAGTCCAGGCTGGGATCCTTCCCATTGCCAGGTTGCTCTGACAGATACCCCTTGCTTCTGTCCCCATTCCAGCCAGCCCTTGTTCTATCCTGCGTTTGTTTCCATAATAACCAGCCCCTGCTCCAGCAACAGCTGGCTGCCAAGCAATTCTGACACAAACACTTTTAAAAAGCCTTCCCTATTGATGCTTCAACTTCGGAGCATCTCGGCACAGCACCAATCTCCAGCCCATGTCATGGTGAATATGGCCTGCCTGGAATGAGGGGGCAGCAGGGTTTTATGTTGCATGAAGCAATACAATGTTGGTCCCTATTCCAGGGGTACGAGAATAGGGCAAAGCAGCGAATATTGGCAGTATTACCCACAGGTGGTGGTAGTTTTAGCTAATATATCACTCCTGAGGGCAACAGGCACAGAGAACACAGCTGCTACTGGAGTCCCGAAGCCGCGTCAGCCCATATACTGCTAGCCTGTTTATTGCAATGGTACCAGCCAAACTCATCACAGAGTGGCGTGGGATGTGTCCCACCTCAGAGGAAGAAATAAGGCAGTCATCCCTAGAAACCTTTGGGAGAGGACTGCAAAGTATCTCCATTAAATTTGCATTGATATCTCTCAGGAGGATAAAAGGGACATCCCTATATACATAAACAAAGTGTTCCGCATACCCCACTACCACTCACCTAACCCAACAGGGGAATGAAAACCAGATGCCAACTCTACCTCTGTTTGTACCTGTATTTCTTCTCGTACAGGTAAAACAATGAAAAGTCAATACCTGTGTCTTGTAAATTTGGAGATGGGCTGGGAGCCATTTTTAAATTTAAACATTATAAGGAAAAAATGCATACACACACTTACCCAATGTTTCTTCCCCTTCATCAGGTTCATCCGTGCTCACGTGGCAGGACTGGCTAGACTGTAGAGTCTCAAATAGGTCTTGGCTCACTGCATGGCTGAAGCAGGGGCGGCTCTAGCTTTTTTGCCGCCCCAAGCACGGCAGGCAGGCTGCCTTTGGCGGCATGCCTGGGGAGGTCCCCGGTCCCGCGGCTTCAGCGTACCCACCACCAAAGTGCTGCCAAATCCGCGGGACCGGCGGACCTCCCGCAGGCAGGCCGCCTTCGGCGGCCTGACTGCCGCCCTCACAGGGACCGGCAGGGCGCCCCCCGTGGCTTCCGCCCCAGGCACGCGCTTGGAGCGCTGGTGCCTGGAGCCACCGCTGGGCTGAAGCTGTCTGCTGCATCTCCCTCCTCCTCCTCCTCGCTGTTCACATCATTGATCTCTGTCCTGGGCTTCTTCAAGGGTTCTCTCCGTGGACACCAAGTGGAATGAGGCTGCACAGCATCATCAGTTTCAGATTTGGTTGAACAATGATATGAAGGACAAACTGGCTCTGGTCGAGCTGCCATCCCATCTTGATAACCTAATCAGCCTATGTATCAGAATTCACAACTGCCTTATCAAACAGTGCCATGAATGTGGCCCAGCCCCTCGAGCCTTGGCAATGCCCTGGCCTCCCGCCCTTCAACTGCGCACCCCACTTCAGGACCCGGAACCCATGCATGTCAACCAGGCCTCTCCATGCCTGTCTGAGGCTGAAAAGAACCAGCACCAAATGTAGGCTTGTGTCTGTATTGTAGGAGCAGCAGACACTTTGACCTTTGCAGGGCATCTTAAGGCAGACCAGCCTCAGGGTCAAGAAACAGTAAGTCCCAACCCCAATAAGGGGGTCTGGGCTGGACTGATCCCCTTCCCCCCCACAGAGACTTTCAACCTCCACACACTTCTCTTGGGATAGCAGCAACTGTGAAACCACCCTTGATGCCTCTCTGACTGCCACTACGCCGCCAACTCCCGATGAGCCCAGCAATCCACTGGAGGTTCTAGTCAACTCAGAGGCCTCAGGCAATTTTGTGGACCAGGATGTGGCTAAGGCCCTTGGGATCCATGCTATAAGAATTCCCCAGATCTGGTGGAAACCGTTGATGGGTTGGCTCCTGGACTTGGGGCCAGTCACCCACCAGATCACCCTTTTGGATTCATTACTCTCTAGAGACTCTTCAATTTGGGTTGATTTGCACCCCCCACTCTCCAGTCATCCTGGGAATGCCCCAGTTCACTGCCCATGACCCCTGTATCCACTGGCGAAAAGGGACAGCATGCTTTTGTTCCCAGTATAGCCAATGATATTGCCTTCCCAAGGCCAAAGAGAGAACCAGTATGCTCTGCAGCTTGTGCATTTTGTGGGGAATCCCTGCTGTGAGAGAACGGGCCCATGGGAGTTTGACACACCCTCACTTGTCCCACCTGCTACCATTGAAATATCTCACAAGTACCATAACCTTGCACATGTATTTGACAAGAGAAATGCGGACACCCTGCCCCAGCACCACAAATACAACTGCCCATTGACCTTCAGCCATGCACCGAAATTCCCTTCAGCCACATATATGCACTTTCTGAAACAGAGCTCCAGGCCCTTTGTGTTTATCTGCAGGAGAATCTGCAAAAGGAGTTTATCGGGCTAGCCACTTCTCCAGCAGGGGCCCCAGTCTTCTTTCTTAAAAAGAAAGATGGTTCCTTGAGGCCCTGCATTGACCATCCATCCCCAATAAGGTACAGTTCAGAACCATTAACCACTTCCCCTCATTCATGAACTCCTAGACCAAGTACGCTGTGCCCAAATTTTTACAAAGTTTGACCTCTGTGTGGCCTATAACCTGGTGCAAGTGTGAGGAGGAAATGAGTGGAAAACCACCTTCCACACCCACTATGAGCACTTTGAATATCTGGTTATACTGTTCAGTCTACGGAATGCTCCCGCAACCTTCCAACACTTTATCAGGGACATTTTCTGGCACATGCTAGATCAGTTCATTATTATCTATGTCCCAGTTCGTTTCCCACTTTTGGTAGGAATTTATGTGCTTCCTGGGCATTGAACCTTCCACCTCAACCACTTACCACTCTAGTACCAACCCTAATATTCTATGATTCTTCATAAATTATGGGTTCCATCCTTGCTATCACCCTGTAATCCTCCTCAACTCGTCAATGCCCACCATTGCTGATCTCACCACACATATCCCCAGGTGTAGGCCTGGCTTGACACGAGTAATTGGACATGGGTTAAGTCTCATTTCTTGGGAGAAAGGTTAGGGAGGTAAATGGATCAGCAGGCTGGAAACAGAAATGTCTGTACTAGCTAAGATAAAGGGGAACACCCAGGGAACCCTTTACAATGGATAAAATAAGTCTGGACTATAAGATTAGGTAAAGAATGAGTCATGCATGAACAGTGTGTGCTGTACAGGAATTAGATCCTACAATGTCACCAAGCCAATCCAAAAATGTATGATGCAGTGTACAGCAAATGCAATGTAATGTGTAAATGTATATAAAGGAAGAGGTTTGCTGTGTAACTTCGGATGTGTCTACTCCTAGGAGGGTGGTCCCAGGACAGGAAAAAGTCCCAGCCTGTGTAGTGAAGATCTGCAACCTGCTTGTACCATCTGTCAGGGTGAGACTGTTTTAGAGATATCCTATCCTATCTCCTAGAACTGGAATTCTATCCTGTTTAGTTTGGAGAACTAAGACTGCAAATTTATTTTTATTTCTTGGGTAACCAACTTTGATCTCTATGCTTGCTATTTATAATCACTTAAAATCTATCTTTCTGTAGTTAATAAATCTGTTTTGTATTTTACCTAAAATGGTATGTTTAGGTTGAACTGCTTGGCAAATCTCAGCTCAGTTTACAAAGACTGGTGTATGTCCTCTCCACATCCAGAGAGGGGCGGACTGGGTAATGAACTGACACTGGTCATGTTTCTGACCAGTACAAGACGGTACAGTTCTGGGGTGCAAGACTGAGGAGCTGGGAGGAATTGGCTGGAGCCTCTCTATTGTTGGTTCATGGGAAAGCATTCATGTAACTCAGGTGGGTGTGTCCTTGCCTGTGGATGGCTGTGTAAATACACTACCTGCCAGAGGTTTGTGGCTTGACACAGCATCACAGAGTGAGAGGCAGCCCAGGTTGGTTGTATAGAGGGCTCAGCGGTCCCACAGTCCAGGTAGCACCCTGGGGATCCCATCAGACCCACAAAACAGATTCACTCCCTGGAACTCCTGCAGACATCTTCACCTATCCATCTTACATATATACTCATACACTCACTCCTCTTCCTCTACTCCACTCAATTGTCACTTCAATTCAAAAACACTTGATTGGCATGTGTGAGGATTTGAGAATCTGTCTGTACAATTAATTCTGTATGGAATTATGAATTGTCTGTATGCATCTTTACCAAGCTGCAGCCTCCATTTTTAGTGTAGGGACTAGTTTTCTTGTCTATGGTCTCTTTACCTCCATGTTGGGCTGAAATGCCAAAGTGCATTGATGCAGGGCTGACAATGGAGGGCCATTAAGTCAGGATGATCCTCTATTGAAATATAATCCTAGGCAATGAAAACAATCCTAGGCAATGAACGGTCTCCTATTCTGAAGAACTCGTGTTTCAGGGGAAATGTCACCTAGTAATAAGGCCACCTGTTGGGACGAACAACGAGGTCATCTGACAGAGGTTATAAAAGGAAGGTTTAAAAGGACAAGAGTAGATCTCTTTGGTGTCTTCAACCATTTTCACCAGCTCAAGATTAGGGAAGCCGTTGCAGGAATCAGATGAAGCAAAGGAAATCCTGCCTTCCTGAACACAGCTGGGCTGTCAAGGGAAGGGTGATCTAATGAGTGGCATTGTGTTTAGGATGTTTGTTGTTTTCTAACTGATCTGTACTCTCTTGTGCTTTATCCATAAAGAATGAACAATGGTTTTATAATTCTGTGCAAAGTGTGTGTGTGTGTGTGTGTGTGTGTGTGTGTGTGTGTGTGTGTGTGACTCCTACCATGTGGGGCTCATACCTTTGGGTAGAGAGGGAAGGGGCAAGATGTCTCCTAAACTCTTATGACTTTCACATTTGAACAAGAAGAGTTGTACTGTGATGCAGTCTGAAGTCTTGTGTTAGGACCAGTAGGTGATTTCATACGCTTCAGTGACAGTGCTTCTCTAGTAAGTGACATTTATGGATACAGGAAAGGAAAGGACAATTTCAGAATTTAACAATCTACCCAAGGGAAGGATGTAGCAGGAAAGTTTCTCATTCTCCTTTTATTTTCCCAAGGTGACTTAAGCCTTTGTGTCCTCTACATCCATTCTTCAAGCACATTTAGAATTTATATACCTTACTTTATACATTTTAATTCTAATGAAACTTGCTTGTCTTTTCCACATCTTTTCAAGCAATAAAAAATGATGTGATGATCAAATATGAACAACCTGTTCGAAGTACCATCTTACAAGAGAAAGGAGTACATTTATTGTAACTGATCCTAAAATTTACACGTGCTGCTCCAGTTACTGTGTCCTGTACCTAAGCATAATAGCAGGTTTTTAAATAATTAATTCTTCTCTTTAATAAGACCCTTTTAGAGAAACAATTAGCATTTTCTTTCAAAGGTTTATCCCATGTATCCCTATTCATAGACCATAGGTTAAAGTATTTGTGTTTTCCGTGTGTGTGTGTGTGTGTGTGTGTGTGTGTGTGTGTGTGTGTGTGTGTCTCCTTTAAATTGCCATAAAAGATGGGGGAGATTATGATTCTTTCTCTCTCTCTCTCTCATGCACACGTGCTTACCTTCTGACCAGCTCTAACAAAAATAGAAAAATTCATGTTAATGTACATCATGGGAGGCTACTTAGAATGCAATACATTCAGTTTCTCATTTGCTGTGTTATGTTAAACTGTTTTCATCATGCAAAGAGCAATTTCCAGTTTAGATCAACACAAGTCCTACTTCCCTATTCAGAAGAGACTCTTTTGGCTCACTAAAAAACTAGGGTGAAATCCTGTTCCCATTGAAGTCAATGGCAAAATTCCCATTGACTTCAATGTGGCCAGATTTCACCTTGATCTATTCCAGACTGTGGTATAACAAGATCCAATAGTGGTAAGATGAAGCAAGAGAAATTCAAACTGGAAATCAAGACTGTCTGTCCTCCTAATATATGAGCTATAGGTCAACCACAAGATAATGGGTTTAATGCAGGAATTACTAGGTGAAGTTCTCTGACCTGTGTTATGTAAGAAGTCAGATTAGACAATGAATGTTTCTTCTGCCCTTAAAATCTATTAAAGGTGCTGAGCACCTTCCATATGCACTGAGATTTAAGAATAATTAACAACATTTAACCTCAAATTCCTCTGTTTAAAACACATTAATTCCCAAGTATCTTGAAATCCGACATCATAATCAATATATTTCCACACTTTAGGTGAAAGGTCTAATTCAGTAACAGGGCATCCTAGTATTAGTTCTAATAATTTCCAGAACTAGTTATTCACTCCTGTAGTTTAGGCTCATAAATCTCTTCCCCCTCCTCTGCCCCCCCCCTCCCCCCCCCCCCCCCCCCGGCCAGGTTACTGTTACTGAAAGAACACTTCTCTGAGCCATTGATTAGGTTAGACTTAATGGCATGCTAGTAATTAAATAACAACTATATGTAGATCTCCCTGTGGCATTACACCCCATATTCTTCATAGAGATATTCTTATGATATGATTATGGCCTAACTATGATTTTATACAAGACAGGTCATGTGAAGTATCATTGAAAAGGTTATGATTTACTGAATATGATTATCCTATTTGTATGCATGTATCATTTTTGTATCTGAAGTTAGGAATATTGTCTATGCATCTATTACAAGTGTGTTTACACCTGGGAAATGCCCACTAGACAGAATGCAATCAGTCTAGTTGGCTCGCTGGGAGGGGCAGTCTAGGTTAGGTGATTTTACAGAAGCATGAGGATTGTTTGCAACCAGTGGCATATGCATCCAAAATCACTGAGTGAGGCAGAAGCCAGATACGCCCAGATCTAAAAGGAGCTTTTAGGAATCTTGTTTGTGAGAGATTCAATTAGTATATTTATGGACAGACAGTGGAATTTGAAATGGACCACAAGCCCCTGATAGCATTATTTAGCTAACCGCTAAATGACTATTTTAAGGATTCAAAGAATGATGATAAAGTTGCAAAAGTATAATTTGGTTGTGACCTACATGCTCAGAAAATTCATGTTCACTGCAGATACACTTTCCAGAGTAGTGGCTCCCACAAAACCAGAGAAGACTTTAGAGAGCTGTACAAGCCTATGTAGATCTGATTGTAAAGTAAATTCCCATAGCTAATAGGAAACGGCAACAAATAAGAGATGAAACAGAGAAAGGTGAATCATTGGAAATCCTTAAAGAAGTGATAATTAAAGGGTGGCCTGAAGAAATAAGCAGTTGCTGGCCAAGTACGAGAGACAACTGGAACTGCAGACATGAATTTACTGTGATAGATGGGGTGATTTTCAAGGGCTGTAAGGCTGTAATTCCAATGAGCCTCCGAAAAGAAATGCTATAGAAGATCCACGGGAGTCATTTAGGAATTGAGAAGTGCCTACCACAAGCACAAGAGGTGCTGTATTGGCCGCGGATCAATCATGACATCACTAATGTGGTAAGAAACTGCTTTTCATGCTTGAAATACAAGCTATGCCAACAGGCAGAGCCACTGAGACCTCATCCAGTCCCACAAAGGCTTATGAGAAGGTAGGCACTGAGTTATATACTTGGCAATCTAAAGGATTATTTAATAGTCACAGATTATTATTCTCTAATAATACAGTACTAATAGTAAATCAGTGATAGCTGGCATGAAGGGAATCTTCCCCAGACATGGAATTCCAGATGAAGTCTTTAGCAAAAATGGGCTGCAATTTTCCACTACAGATTTTAGGCCATTTGCCATAGATTGGGAGTTTCATAAAAATGACTTTTCAACAGTGGGAATGATTTGTATAGAGCTCTACTGGTTTACCAAAGTACACCTCTGGAGAATTGCTTTTTTCCAGCTCAGCTGTTAATGGGAATAAGGATCAGATCTAATTTACCAATTACTGATAATTTACTGAAATCTCCTAACAATGAAACCATACGGAAGAAGAAAGAAAATCAGAAGAGGAAGCAGAAATATTATTTTGACAAAAGGGCCGGTGATGTCCCATCTCTTAAGTCAGGTGATAGAGGTGTGATTCCTCAGGCACACTCTAATACTGGAGGTCAAAGGGGTACTATTAAAGAACAGCTGCATCCAAGGCCTTATGCAGACAGACCAGGAGGACACATTTTGATGTAATCAAAGGAATTTATGAGTAACCCCAGAAAGTTCCAATGCATTGGCAGTAGATGTGAACTCTGGCATTTCCCATCTGACTGATCCTTTATCAACACATAAAGGAGAAACTGTCAAGGAACAAGAGAACAACTCAGATGCTAATGAAAAGCTGATACTGAGAAGATCGGAGTGGGAGATTAAACATCCTGAAAGACTCATAGAGACTTGCTAACCTGTCTGGAGAAAGGGTATTTGAGGAAAGTGAGTGGTAAAGACTCACTCAAGAGTGATGTGCTCATAGCCTCTCCTCTCCAGGTAGTTGATATATTGGGTTTATGGAAATGTCATACATGAGTTGAGAATTTAATGCATGTGTTATTAGAGAGTTGTTAGCTGTTTATATATGTATCTAAGAATTCATTTGTTTTTCTTTAAGAGGGAAGATGTAGAGTTATATTTGTAGAAGATTATAATTTAGAGACACTCCCTCATAAGGGACAGTATTATGAACATAGGAATTTGGAGATGTACCCTGGAGGTGGGGGTTAGTAACACCAGGTGGCCGTGTGCAGCAGCTCGCTGCAGAAGCTCTCTAGTTTGTTTTATTAAAGTTTTATTCCTTTCTCATTTACTGGTTTGTTATTTAATGAACCGCAAGATCATTACACATGCCAGTGAGTGTCAGGGACTGAAGTACTTGACCCAGTCTATTTAATTGAACTAGAATTGCATCCACAATAAAAGAGATCATTGCTGCTCTTCTATTTGAGAATAACTGCCAATGTCAACTGAGAATAACTGCCAATGAAATATATATACATTTCAGAGACTCATCTCTTATATTGTGCAATTTACTGAGAATAGGTGACACTAGCAGATTTCTTATCATCCCCTAGCAATGTTTTCTAGCATTTGCATCTCTTCCTTTTGTCACTTTTAAATATGGATCAAGGTCTTGCATTCAAGATCCTTAATGCAGAGCCTTGTATCTGCATGAGTGTCCCTCTTGAGAGTCCAAAGATTCTCTGGTGTGACTAGCATAACATTCTACTTCTGAGCTCACCTTGGCTTTCCACAAGGTGCTCTGCCTGAGAGAATGTGAGAATCATGACAGAGGATATGTGTAGTGTGATCAAACAGTTTAACCTGCTGAGGGGTGTGATACCTTGGTCTAATTCTGGTTGTTGGGTTTAGCATGTGGGTGGCTGGGCAGTGTTAGTAGCAGTGCAACGTATGGGTCTGACTAGATGATCTGGTAGTGCCTGCTCGCCTTCAACTTTGTGGCTCTGGCTCATTTAGGATGTATGGAAACTGCTAACTTCTGAAGGTGGAGACAAATTTAAAATACAGGGTGTGCTGAAAGAAAGGTAGAAGGACTAGCTATGAGCTGTGAATACAATACAGAAAATCAGTGCAAGAGGAGCTACCGTAGTAGATCAAAGGTCAAAATGAATTATAGGGATCCACCATAGACCAAGTGAAAGAGACACCAGTAAGAAGCAGTATATACTAAAACAAAGCGTAAATAAAACAAGATTGAGATTATAGGTGACTTCAAACTCCCGAATATTCTGGACCTGATTCTGCAAACATTTAATCGAAAGTTGGAGAGTTTTGCAAGAGTAATGATTGCAGTGCTGGATCCTCTGAGAGAAACTTACCTCAAAAGAATTTGTAATCTACCACCATAAAGACAGGAATGATTGAGTCAGTAAGTGTTTGCATTTTGAGCAAATCTTTTAGACACCTTAATCTGACTACTGTTAGTCTTGGAATGTAACAGGATTGCAAAACTGGTGACTCACTAGCATCAGTTGAGTTAAACTTTGCCTCCTGTCAGAGTCTAGTCTACTAGAAACAAATGAATGGCTCCTAGAAACTGAACTGTGACCAAAAAAAGATACAAATAGCAGAAGATGCAACTCAGGATAATAGGTGAAGCTATGCTTGAAAAATGGTGGACATGGAGTGAAAATATGTACTTCCTTTATAAGGATAAAGAGACAGGTGCCCATGCAGAAGAATTAAAGGGAGTAATATGGGCTCATGCCACAAAATCTGATTGCTGCATTTCAGACACTTGGAAAATTCCTACGATCTCTAGAGATGAGGTTTGGTGGAGGTGGAGTTTTGAGAACTGAACCCCTGCCCTGGGAAGGCAAGCACCTGGGTATTCTAGCTCTACATGCCATGTTCAGCCACTAGGATTATCAGAAATCAGCTGTCACATGAGCCTATGGTACCCAGCCACTTCTGTGCACGTTCAATCATTGCTAAATGACCCATTGCACTTTCCTACCCTGGGCTGCAGATACTCAGCAGGAAGACATGCAGTGTCAACCGGTAATAGGAACAGACCACACATACAGAAGAAAAATATAGAAATGAACGAGCTACATGATAGATAAGGGCAAATAATATATTTGCTAGCTCAGGCTAGTGAGAAATGTTGCAGGAAAAGAAAAAATGGGATAATTGGCTGCTGAAACATGCTTTTGCCACAAAATCATTCATATTCTCTTCCAGGTCCAGTTTCTGAACATCATCTTCGTACTAAACCCCTTCTCTCCAACCCCTCATTTGCAGGCTTCCAAAAAAATTAGCAAGATCAAGAAAGGAAAGGATGAGAGTGGAAACAAAACCTCACAATAAGGTGGAAATAATGCTTAAGAATAATACTGAGCGATATTAATCAATGTTGGATTTTTGCAATCTGATTTTTCTGTTAACAGATGTTTAATAAAATGGAGAGAAGCATTTTTTAAAGGAAGAAGAACAACATCTGAGTCAAATAAGAGAATCTTTTTAATTGCATCAGCAAATTCAATGTTATGGCATATTTTCCTCACTTTTAAGGTAAAAGGAAATATAATTATGTAGCTAATGAAAGCCATTTTATTTTCACAGGTGGAGGAGAGTTCAACAGGAAAATTCACGTAATTAAAATGTTCTCATTCGGTCTTTGGTGTAGACCATACTTGCTCAGAGAGCATAGAGAAGTATACATAAAACAAGCACAATCCAGCACTGAATATAGCTATTTTTTATTCAGTTGGTATTTTATCACAAAAAAGATAACAGAAAAATAAATGGACTCCAATGCACCTGGATTCTGGTCATATCCTTAAAATATACCTGCCTCCAAAAATTAATTTGTAAGATGTTTTTAGCAAATGTGACAATATATTATTTTTGTGGGTGCTGTTGTTTTGAGATTCCTTGCTAAAAATGGCTCTTTTCTAAGGATGGAGAGAATACTTTAAAACTATTGCTGTGCTGGAGGTGTGTCCTAAAGAGGACACTGGAAGTGGTGCCCATGGGTCCTATTCCTGGCTATAAAAAAAGTCTTATTGTTGTAACATCTATGATTCACTTTACCCATTTCTCAAATAATACTTTCTTTCCTCAGATGTGTTCTTGAACTGGGTGTACAGACCCTTTCAGGCTTTTGATGGGATCCCTTCCAGACCAGTACTACCCCCAGTTTGAGAGTTAAAAGATATTTGGATCCAGGAATACAGTCACTGTGGGAGAAGGGAGGAAGTGGTTCAAGGAAGCTGTCTGGAGCCTTACAACAAAGCCTATGCTGAGGACCCAGGCTTTAGGCTGAAGTTCCAATAGCAAAGTGGGCTAGAACTCCCTTCCTCCATCAGCGGTGAAGGCTCACGTTACTTCCTGATGGTTCCAACCAGTCTCTGTTTTAGACTCAAGAGAGCAGGACAGGCTAAGAAATACAGTCACCTACAGCAGGCTTATTATAGTCCTAGCCTGGGGCAGGCTTGCTGGGAAACACATAAGCCCTGTATTTTCCATAGCTGGAAAGAGGTTGTGCTGATGGTCTCTCCTTGAAGGGGCAGAGCAAGTAAGCCCATTTTCTCTATATTTTTTAAATGTTGCAAGCCTTTGTTAATAATAAATTTTGGAGCATACACCTCTGGAGAGTGTCCAAATTCACCTGTGAGCATGTCTGGCTTTCTTTTTGGGTAGGCTTAAATAAATAGCCAGACAGGGAGACCTTGTGTTTATAAGCTCTAAGGATGTGCCTTTTTTCCTCCAACCTGTGACAGGTTAATTCACTTTTGCAATGCACACCCAGATTTTCGGGTATTGGTTTTGTACTATTTGATATACACAGTGTTGATACAGTGGTTGCATCCAACAGCATTATAGGGAATGCTGCAGTAACTCATTTAGCTACAAAGGTAAGTGAAGATTTTTTAAATAGCAGCCACTCTAAGAATAATACGCAACTCTAAGAGAGACAAGGTGGGTGAGGTAATATCTTTTAATGGACCAACCTCTATTGGTGAGAGAGAGAAACTGTTGACCTTACATAGAGCTCTTTCTCAGACCTGAAGAAGAGTTCTGAGAAAGCTCAAAAATTTGTCTCTCTCACCAACAGAAGTTGGTCCAATAAAAGTTATTATATCACTTGCCTTGTCTCACTAATGTCTGGGACCAACACAGCTACAATACTGCAAAAATAACCCTCTAAGAATAGATGAGATGCATAGTACTTCCACACAAAGGATTAGATGCTGAAATCTTGTTGACATTGTCACAAATGGAATCAAATCTTGAATAGTTTAAAAAAAATACAAAGCCAGGTATGTTTCCATTGATATTTAACATCAGTTACTCAAAGTAAGAAAACACCAAGTGTATTTGAGAGGATTACTTTTTATTTTGCTCTGTATTGTTTAACATTGTAAAGCATTCAGGGATGAAGTTTATAAGATGCTATATCAGGGGTAGGCAACCTATGGCACGCGTGCCAAAGGCGGCACGCAAGCTGATTTTCAGTGGCACTCACACTGCCCGGGTCCTAGCCACTGGTCCGGGTGGCTCTGCATTTTAATTTAATTTTAAATGAAGCTTCTTAAACATTTTAAAAACCTTATTTACTTTACATACAACAATAGTTTAGTTATATATTATAGACTTAGACAAAGAGACCTTCTAAAAACGTTAAAATGTATGACTGGCACGCGAAACCTTAAATGAGAGTGAATAAATGAAGACTCGGCACAGCACTGCTGAAAGGTTGCCGACCCCTGTGCTATATAATGTAAGATCCCGGTCCTGCAAACCTTGCAATGCCAGATAATGAGCTCCTTCCTCTCATTGAGCAGTACCTTACTTTACAAATAGCCCCATTCAACAGGGCTCTTCACATAATAAGATACTATCCAATGTGAGCAAGTGCTTCACACTATGGCCCACAAGTAGTCCTTTCTTATTCGAGTAGTTCAACTCAAATCAACAGAACTACTTGGATGAGAAAGGGCCTAATCAAGTAAATGTTTTCAGGAATGGGCCCTGGACTTGTATTGTCAGTGGCATAGAAAGAGAACATGTTTTGTATACACATTAATCCATAAATGAACACATAAATAATCCATCTTTTGCTTCTAAATCCGGGTGGATTATATTGTACACATGCTGTATTTACAGATGGATTATGGTACATATCCTCATTACATGCCTCCAGCTATTGTTTCCTTTGTTAGAAGATAGAAATGTGAAACAATACTGTGGATCTGGAACTTAATAAATCAGAAGGGGGAAAAAATCCTTTGTAAGGGCTTTATTGTTCCATTTTATACCCAGCTCTGCAATGGGAGCAGTCGGGGGTAGCACAAGAAGGCTTCCTTGGATGGTCAGCTCTGTTGACTAATGTATGCGAGTGACAGAGCCATGGCTGCCCCACCCCATCCTCTGGGATACCAGGCATACCGAGAGGAGAACAAAGCAACCAGGCTGGGTGGAAGAAGGATCTGTCTTTGTATTTTTAACTAAACTGAGTGGTAATTGATACGAGTGAGGGGTTTTTGTAGTAAGTAATGTTGTATGTCTCGTTATGGTATACAGGAAACTGATCCCTTGAATAGGAAAAGGGATATTATAATCTAGTAATTTTTTCTGACCTTTACATATATTTCTGGAAATTTTAGAGAGCTAAGATACGATTGCATGGCTGGTGAGAGATGAATGGATGGTAGGGTAAAAGAAACCATTTTGTCCCTTAACTGTTCATATACATAACTCCCCTGGTCTCCTTCCCCATGGTCCTTAGTATGTGGTAGCCTATTCCATGCCTCCTGTGGACCTCTGACCCACTCCATGCCTCCTGTCCTTGCTGCCTTCAATGTCTCCATTCCTTAGTACCCCCTCTATTCCACCCCCATGAAACCCCTTCCTCTAGCCTCCATCATAGTCTCTCCATGCTGAGATCAAGAAGCCCAGCACCATGTCACCCCTCCATCTGCTCTCTAGTTTCCTACCTCCAGGTCATTTGGCCACCTCTGTTTTCCCCTCTACATCAACCCTAAATACTAGTCAACCTCTCTTCCTCAGCACAGCAACTGCACCAGAACAGACTGGTTTATATACATAAGTATTTTAAAACAATTTACTACCCTATCATTACAATTTATTTTTGTGTATAATGTACATAGAAAGTTAATTCATACATTTCCTTATGTTTGTTATATTATTATTATTAAGGCTACGATTTAGTCGCGGAAGTCATGGAAACCATGACTTCCAGCAACCACCATGACTTCAGCCTGCGATGGTCAGGGAGCTGCAGGGTATCTCTGCCGCCTCTGGGGGCCCCCAGAGCTCCACACTGCCATAGGCAGCAGGGTACCCCCAAGCTCCCGGTGGCAGGGGAACCCCCTGAGCTCCCAGCTGCCAGCAGAGTCACGGGAAACCCCCCGAGCTCCCAGTGGCTGGGGGTGATGGGGGAACCCCCTGAGCTCCCGGCTGCCACGAAAGGCGGGGGAACCCCTGAGCTCCTGGCCACCATGAGCGGAGGGGGAACCCCCAAGCTCCTGGGCAGTGGGGACCCCCGGAGCTGCCAGTGGTGGGGGAAGCCCCGAGCTGCTGGCCACCATGGGAAGCGGGCGAACCCCCAAGCTCCCAGCCACCGCGGGCAGCCATGGGAGACCCCACGAGCTGTGGGCAGCAGGGTGACCCCCGGAGCTGCGGGGGTACCCTGCAGCCTCCAGCTGCTGGTGGTGGCTCCTAGCCTCTGCACAGCTGCCCACTTCAGATCCTCATTTTGTCATGGATATTTTTAGTAAAAGTCACTGACAGGTCACAGATTCTGTGAATTTTTCTTTTTTGCCGGTGATCTGTCAGTGACTTTTACTAAAAATATCCATGACAAAATCTTAGCCTTAATTATTATAAATCTTTTATGGTGCCTATATTTAGATATAAAACATTTCCAGGTTTAAAAATTCTTGAAATATACATAATTATGAACTGAGATCACAGTGAATACAATTTCTTTTTATTCTTATAGTAAACTATGTACAAAGAAAAGTCTAAGCAGTGTGGTATACCCTCCTTTTCCAGTCAGAACCACACAACTAATAGCCCACACGCTGACACTTTATGAATAAGGATTGACGTTAATAGTTATTTTAAGATGTATATTAGATCATTATAACTACAAATAAATTTAACTTTATGTAACTGGAAAAAATTCAGAGAATTTAAATGTGTTGCCAAACTCTCAATCTGAAACATTTTTGCCTGATCAAAACAGGATTTGTATCTTCCCTTCCTGCAGAAAATATCTAGTGAGCACTTTTATGGAGCTGCACTCAGCCTATGGGACCTCAGAAAGGCTGATAATCCAAGGCTTTATTTAAGATGCAGTGATGCCACAAGACTTTTTGACTTGCTGTGGGACATGAATAGTGAAAACTAAGCAGGCCATTCTTAATTTCAGTGTAATACTTAATACTTTGAAGTTCATGTATTTTTGCTATTATGCATTTTCCACTGCAATAAAATTTTGTTATGCTGGATGTTGTGCGAAACCTCATGGAAGCTTGGGGACATAATAGCCATCCTAAATTCAGGTTAACTAGATGAAGCAGTTAAAGCTTTTTTTGTTGTTTTTTTAGTATGATAGTTGAAACAATAGGAGCTACCACCCAAAACACAGGTCACATGCAAGACTGGATTGAAGCAGAGAAGGTGGAGGAGTGTTGCTGGCACTGAATGTAAATTCAGGTGAGTTAGTATTGATTGGTGAAGCTCTGTGTATGGGAGAAGCAACTAGCAAGAGAAGCACTGGTAATGTCGCCCAGAGAGAAAACCAACAAAGAGAGAGTGTTTGAGGCAAAGTGCTGACTGGAAAAAGGCTTGGAACTGTGAGTAAAGAAACTGCCTCCTGTTTGATCCTACTGCATTCAAGGAAACAGGACTTTACATGCATTCTTTGTATATAAACAGGATTACATCAATAGGATTGCATCTAACTCCATTACCAATTGCTCCTACTAACAGAAATGACTCACAAGACCTTGAATATTGGTTAATGGCTCAAGTCAACAGGTAACAATATTATGAAACTAAGAAGAGGTCAGGGAAATCTGGAGAACAAGCTGAAGCGAGAGAAGAGATGGGAAAAGAGAAGTAGGTAATAAAGAAGGATGCAAAAGATAGGTAAAGGGGACAAAAGAGCAAATGAAAACTACCTTTCTTTTTCCCAGCTGCGTTCATTTCATTCCCTCCCCGATTTCTAGTCAGATATCTCCTTAGCTAACCTAGAAGGACATCCCCATGGTACGCATTTTACCCTCTGAAATCCTCTTGGAGTCAGAGTTCTGGCACATATCAGGGCACAGTTAGTAAAGTCCCCTGCCAGTACAGAATTGTTCACTCTGGTGTATTCTCTAGTGATTTGTCCAGTCTTGATTTAAGACAGCAAAAGGCATTATTTAACTCTTGGTCCCAGTGAAGTCAAAGAAGATTTTCCCATTGGCTTCAGTTGGGCCAGGATTTCACCCATGATATGTAATTGCAACATTGGTAAATTAACCCCAAAGAACTGAACAAAGTGGTAAACACAGATAGTGACATGACTGTGCAAGCAACCAGAGCAGCCAGCACAAACTCAGCAATACCTTTGTCAGGAAGACCATGAAGGTTATTTTTTTAGAACGGGAACGTGGACAAGTCCCCTCCTATTTCTGAAAAAGTGATAGGATATATACACCTCTCACCTAGACAGACAAGACCTCCATTTATATCTACTCCAAAGCTCCAGAGAAGTAACAGAACTGAACTTGTACATAAGTTATTGACAGAAGCCTTGACATTATAATGGCTTGCAGACTTCCACCTAAATATGTATTACTAGATAAGGAACACGGGAATGTATCATACCACTTGGTTAAAAATGTACATATAAAGGCAATTCTTGCTAATTTACATAACAAAGCTAGGTGAAATGGGAGAAAATAAGCAAGTTACTGATCAACAGTTTATGTTAATTTAAGATGTTTGCTAATAAGTGATTTTGTGTTAGGACATATTTACCCTGAATTTTGGATAAATATGTTGAGTGGATTTATGCTGGTAGTAAATCTAAGCCTTTTAAAATGAGCAAAGAACAAACTAGCTTTGTACCTTTATAATCTATTTTAAAAGACCTGAAAGTAAGATTTAGTTTTCTTTTTTGTTTTTTCATCTTAAATATCAGGAGTATTCTGCTCAATTTATTTCTCACCATTATACATTTACAGCGGCCACTTTAGTGATGAGTGAGGTATAAAACACGTGTTTGGTTAGAAGAAGGAGTTTTCTCTTTGCCAGTGTTTGAAATTCCTGCTCCAGCAGGCAGACATCCAACCCCCAGAGTAGTGCCACTGTGTGAATGCAGAGGTTAATATCTGCCCTTCTTAATTTGTGCCCACCATTATCTGACACTTCTATCAAGAAAGAAAAATTCTTGAGAAAATTCCCTTTCAGAAATATTCCAGCTTACTTTAAATATCATGTTTTCCTGTGTTGTGAGGAGTTCTCATATGGTTCCATTTCGTTGACATCTTTTCTGTACCAGATTGTTTTAAAACATGAGTATCAGCCTTGTTTTTTGATAACACACCAAGTGTGAATGAGGCTAAACAATCATATAAAATGTGAATCTGATTACATGATAATTTTGAAGGAACCACAGATGTCACAGGTAACTGCTATTTAGGCAAAATCATGACAATGTATATAACACACATTTTATACAGCGATAACACTGAAAATGCAAATACATTATATGGTCACACTTTGACCTGTCTGCACTTAAAAATTAGATCTACCTAGCTATATTGCTCAGGGCTGTGAAAAAATTCATGCCCTGTGCAATGTAATTAGATCAACCTAACCCGCATCTTCCATTGACCTAGTCACCACCTCTCAAGCGGGTGGATTTACTATAACAACTACTGCACTTGTAATGCAGACATACCCTTAGATTCCTGAAACAACTTGGTTGTGGTCTTCTGTCTTGTAACCAAAACAGGGTTGCATTAAGCCAGCTCATGGTGACTTAACAGGCTGGAATTTTCTGTTTGTGGCTATGTCCTGTGCTTTTTTGGTTTGGTTTTAAATTTCCAGCCATTATAATTGTAAAGATAACTTTCAGAAAGTAAATCAATACAGTGAGATCCACCTGAGTCTGCAGCCAGTCAGGAACACCAGTTCAGAAAGATGTGAATTGCCACTGTTCATTTCAGCTCAAGCCTAACTATGATCGTTTTACTATCATTAACTATTTCACTCTTGATCAAAGCACTCAAGAAAGAAATGAACAATTATATTATGAAGATCTGTACACTTCATTGTGAATAGCCTCTCATTTTGTCTTCACAAGGGAGCAGGGCTTGGTTGTCGATGGAGTTTAGACTACTACCACTTTCCTGCACATACACTGACTATTGTTCATAACACACCTAAAATTAGTGAATGTTTAATATAATTTTATAGTTGGTCATTTAGTTCTGCTTATATGATGTTTTATTGTATGCCAGGTTTAGACTGGGTAGCCTGGTTTATCAGAGTATTTTCTAGTAGTTCAATACTTGAAGGAAGCCATTCATCTCCTTTTAAAAACTACTCAATATGTCCCTACTACATGATACAGATTATATTTAAGCATACAGCAGAAACTAATTCCACATTGCAGCTTGGATCATTAGTTATTTACAGCTTAATAAGGGGCACCCAAATCTGTAACTACATTTTACCTGTGAGAAGTTAATCTGCATTACTTTACTTTTGTATTTTGGAAGCTAGATTTAATGGAACATACAAATAATTCTAGACTATTGGCTAAAAGAAGCACAGTTTTATCATCAATAAGTAGTGCAGCTTTTGGCCATGTCCATGAAATGTTGTTACATCATTAGATTATCTTAACAAGAAAGGTGATAAATTCCCAGAATTCTCCTCCTCTGGGCTGGATCAGGAACTTGGCCCTGCTGGGCCTGTAACCTGATTGAAAGGGCCAGCACTCCCTGTTACTGTGGCTTAAATCCCGCTTTGAGATACCCCTTTCTGAGATGTGCTGTGCACTCCTCAGTTGTAGCCAATGACTGAGTCCAGCATGTGACTGTGTAACTAAGAACTATTTTAATGAATTAAGGCAGTGGTTCTCAACCTTTCCAGACTACTGTACCCCTTTCAGGAGTTTGATTTGTCTTGTGTACCCCCAAGTTTCACCTCACTTAAAAACTACTTGATTATAAAATCAAACATGAACATACAGAAGTGTCACAGCGCACTATTACTGAAAAACTGTGGACTTTCTCATTTTTACCATATAATTGTAAAATAAATCAATTGAGATATAAATATTGTACTTACATTTCAGTGTATAGTATATAGAGTGGTATAAACAAGTCGGTGTCTGTATGAAATTTTAGTTTGTACTGACTTCTCTATTGTTTTTTATGTAGCCTGTTATACAACTAGGCAAATATCTAGATGAGTTGATGTAGCCTCTGGAACCCCTCTGTGTATCGCCAGGGTATGCATACCCCTGGTTGAGAATCACTGGATTAAGGTTGTAAATGTGTAAGGAAGGATTGGAGGATTTCCCTGCCACTGAGATATCTCTAATTGGAGTATTTGACTCTAGATTCTGTTAGAGGATTTATCCCAAAGCTCAAATGTGCTTCTCGAGAGCTTTCCTCCACCTCCAGCTCCCCCACTATAATGGACCAGAATGTACCAAACATAAGGGGTATCTTTTCATGAGAATTTTTGTTTTATAAAATACCTTCCAAGATCCTCATCCCAACCCTTCATTTTCAATACTACAGGTGGAACACTGTGCTGTACTGTCTGTTTAATGAATTAGTTTGCCAGTTGGTGTTTCCTCTTTCCTTGTTAAAGTTATGAGAAAACATTTCTCTTTAAATGGAAAAACAAATTAAAATATTCCCCAGTCTTTCACACTTCCTCTTGGACTAAGGGAGACATTCTTGTGGAAGTTCTTTGATCAAATATTGGCAGCTCTCAGTGTCACAAGCAAAAACTGGTCATTGGTCATCTAATAGGCTGTGCCAAAAGACAGACGTGGCAAAAGTAGACAGACGTAGCAAGGGTCTTTATCCCTGGTAATAATAACCTTAAAAGTGCAGCCAAGAAAGAACAAAATTCTATTTATGATGCAGTATCTGGACATTAATAACTTTTATAAGGCATGCAAGGAGATTCCCTTAAATCTCATGAGCCAGAACCAACTTAATACTCACCCTCTGCAGAGAGCTTTGAAGTGACAGCCCTATTACCAGACTAACGCTACTCATAAATCGCCAAATGAATTTTTCCGGCTGAATTAAAAACCCCTTATGAACTTCAAACTTTCAGATGGCCCATCGTTAATGAGAAGCATTACCTTAACTCATTGCTCTGAATCACTAACTGAATGACAAGTACATAATGCAACCAAAATATCCAAGTTGCTACTAACATACTCTTATTAATAGCTGGTTAAGTATCCTTGCATTGCTTTTATATTATAGAACAAATACTACTATGTTGTAATACAAATATGCAAATAGCATTTACAGCATACACACTGCATCAGAATCTTCTTGTGATAAAATATTGCTCTTAATGGGCTTACCTGAACACTGCTGGTAGCAGCACTGTGTAAGCCTAACAACTGCACAAAGTGTCACAAAGGGTCAATGCTATAGTGTTTTGTCCAGAGACTTTTATTGCAAATTTTATCAATGTACTGGGCAATTTTACAACTGTGACCAATCCATTCATTACAGAGGGAAAGGATTTCTAAAACCTCTCTGAGGACATTAACTACTAGAGTTAACAGATCTTAACAGTTTCATACAGAAGCAAGATAAATTATTTGAGATATCAAATTCCAAAGTGTTTTCTAGGTCCCTGAAGAACAGTCACTTAAGCTAACATAACCGTATTATAGGGTCCCTAGTGTATTTTCCGGGAACCAGGGTCCCTCTGGCACAATCACCACAAAAACATCCACACAAATTGCCCTGTCATCTGCCTGCCATTCTCCATAATGGAAACACATACTCTGGTTTGGGGCCTGCTCTTCTCAGAACAGCTCAAGTTCCCAGATTAGCTATTTACTGCAGTAGCTCCTCTTTCAACACATTAGCCAAAAGAAGCCAATATCATTTCAGATTATAACAGAGACCCCACTAGGTCTTTTAATGGGAAGGACTCCATATTGCAGCCTTTTATAAGATATTGCAATCAGTTTGGGTAACCACCAATCCTCCTCAGGCATGCAAAAAAAATATGTTTACAAATTTATTAGAAATGATAATACTTTAAAAAGCATTTGTTTCAGTGCCCTGCAAATGCAAATTAGTGCTCATTCAGTTCCGTTCCTCCTTTTCTTCTATATATCAATAATTTCTTATCGGGAGGTTCTTTATTAATGGCTCTTCTATCCTTATATTAGGTACCAAGTAAATTTAGTTTAGTGGCACATCAGTCTATTCATATCACAAAACCATCATGGCAATAAACTCTAGAGAGACTGCACCGAGATCAAGGCTCTCACTAGATTTTATTGGGCTCTTCCAAGAGATCAGCACAAGATTTCAAAGAGGCCAAGCTTTTGTCAACGAGTACTCTCCTGAACTGTGTATAAGCAAAGTCGTATCAGAGAAACTAACTAACTCCTCTCAGTGGGGAAATCCCTATGTTTATACAGTACATCCAAATACTTTCTTCTGTTAGAGTTGTATTAAACATATGAATTTTATTCTGTGCATACTTCAAGGCCCACGAAAGCTTATGCTCCCAATACTTCTGTTAGTCTTAAAGGTGCCACAGGACCCTCTGTTGCTTTTTTCAAGGCAAAAGTTTGTCTTGTAGTTTTTCTTATAAAATTTAGCAATATAATATAATTTTTTGACATTCTGGGTAAAATTCAATCAGCCCTTGCTTATAATATAGCAGATGGAATCAACAGAAGACTCTGACTGCTCAGCACTTTTGTAAGTCAAGCTACGTATTTTAGGCACTTAAAGAAGATCTAGGCCTTGGCAAGTGAATCCAAGTTTTGTAGCTAGAGCCATCTCTAGATTCATAGCTGATTTTTTTTATCAACAGTCTTATACCACACAGAGTGGTAAGCCACAATTTTGTGCAGATGGGCTTGTGACAAACTGCTGAGGTTCTCAGGAACCAGGGGGGGAGGGATAGCTCAGTGGTTTGAGCATTGGCCTGCTAAACCCAGGGTTGTGAGCTCAATCCTTGAGGGGGCCACTTAGGAATCTGGGGCAAAATCAGTACTTGGTCCTGCCTAGTGAAGGCAGGGGGCTGGACTCCATGACCTTTCAAGGTCCCTTTCAGTTCTAGGAGATGGGATATCTCCATTAATAAATTGTGAGTTACTGTGTTACCCCTCTCTGCCTCAGCAAGTGAGAGTTTTGTTAGTGCTAAGCTGTGTGACACACCAGCGTGTCTGCCTTGCAAGAAAACTCTTCAGGACTCTGCCAGTCCAAACCTTGCCTTGCAGCTAACATTCAGTGAACCCCAACTCCCAAGTTCCCCAGAGACATCTCCCTGCAGTGTCCAACCCCCCTTGCTCAACATTCACAGAAGTTAAGTCCATTGCAACTTTAAAAATACAATACACAGCAGCCTAATAGCTTAACTGGACTTCCCTTCAAACAGTGCACTGAATTGGTTTATGTAAAAGTAAAACAAGTTTATTTAACAAAAGGACATAGGATTAAGTGATACCAAGTATAAGGAATAAAGATAGGAAGGGTTACAAGCAAACCTACTAAAACTTAATTTAACAAATTAGATTCTTGTTCAAAGAAGTGTTTCTCAATACATTTCTTTTCCAGAACGGCTGACCAGACTCTATGGCCAGGACCCTACATAGATCTTAAAGTGCTTGGTTCCTTTGTGTCTTCAGGTGAAGGATACCAAAATGGCTTTCTGTTTCTGCTTATATCGCCCAAATTTCATTGACCCTGTTACAAGAGGGCCGGAAGGCTTCCTGCTGTTCTTCCCTTCTTGTTGACTTCCCATCCCCCTGATGATTCATATATAAATGGAGTTTCCATTGTTTTGATTCCATAATGCTTAATTTACATTGAAAACAGGTAGGTAGCTACCTTCCTTCCTGTATGGGAGAAAACCTGTTTCTTCCTGTGTTTGGTCACAGACTTTAAAGCATAATATAGGAGAGTATTTAAATTCCTCAGACATTTCACACTTAATCAACAGTGTGACACAGGCTTTCATGAAAGCTTTTACTTGATACACTCTTATCATGCAGTAATATTGTGTGCAATCAGTTGATTCAATTACTTATCATTTGAGGTTCAGACCCCCTGTCTTTATAGCCCAGTAAACCTTTTAAATGTATTTTTTGAAAAGTAACCCCAGACCACGCTTCTCTGTCCTGCTGGGGAGTAGACACCATGCTGTCTTCCCAAAGTTCATTGACTCTGCTTCAAAAGGCAGGAAGTTTCCTGCGGGGTACAGTCTCCATCCCCATCCAGATTAAATATTTGTTTTTCCCCATATGCTCTCACTCCCCGTTAGTACCTGGCCCAAGCCGAGAAAGCTAATGATCCAACCAGCAGACCAAATTCGGTGATGAATCCTGGTCCTGTGCACTGGAGGCATGTTGCACGTATGTTAAGAGGATGGCTTTGTTTACCTTGCATGTAAATGTGCTTTTCTTTGTCTTTGGTCACACCTTGCCTAATTTACATCAAAGACAAATTCAAGCAGGTGAAACCACATTCCTTTGTCTGGAACAGGCATTTTAAGATCACATTTGCAGCATATATCTGTAAAGTTCTTTGTGGGTTTACCATGTATTCATCACACAATGATTTTTGGGACCAGCTGTTACCAGTTTGTATATATGATAATCTGTATTTAAAACTCATTTAAGTTATGACAACAGTGTGTTAGGTGTAGTGAGTATGTCAGGCCTGCCAAGTGTTGCTGACCCAGAGTCAGGGGCGTGAACTACAAAATGTGGATCTCGGTTTGGATTTTGAATCCCTCCAAAATTCCCCATCTCCATGTAAAACATTAAAATAACAAAACCGTTTGGATTCAATCAAGCAGATCTGAAGAAGCCGAGGAAGTCAATATTAAAGATCAATAGTTACATCATTTTATGGCCATTTCATCATACTGTAGAGAAATTAAAATTGAAAGCCTACTGCTCCCAGAATGATAAGCTGATTGTAGAGTATTGGCAAAGTTATAAATCTGCTCTGGATGCACTGCTCTGGCAAGGATACATTTCCTTCTTCTTTAGTAAGCTATATAAATATATCAGTTTATTTACAAGTGTGTTGCCTCATCCATCAAGATTGCACTGAAGAGACTGCATTTAGTAGGTAAGTGAAGTATGGCACACAGTGATAAGGAGGAAAAATGATTCCAACTCCAGCTCTGCTAATTCTGAGTTATGTACTGTAAATGCTTTCACCCACTGTTACCACTTCCCTAAGACAAGTTCAGCCACATTCTTGACATGTGAGTAATAAAATAGCACCAACAGATTCAAATGGAAGCTGGACAGTTATGTATCTTTATTAGCTGATTTAAAATTAAATTGTCTTTGGTTAAATTGATTCCAGTAAAACTCAAATCCCAACACAGCAGACCCAATATTATTTTTTTAAGAAATAGGTGTTTTACTTGAAGAAAAAATGTCCCCCAAAAATGCAAAGTCTATCTACAGTAACACTAGCATCTGTTGTATTATTAGAAATAAGATACCTTGAAACTGTGTGGCTCACATTAAAAAGTCACTTAATTACCACCCAAGGGTATGCAAGATATTTCAGTATTTCCCTGGATTTAGTAAAAAATAACTAGTATTAGATACAATTGTAGTAACTGTTGGTAGATAGTAATGGCTGCCATTCTAAATACCTCTGTTTTGCTAAAACAGGATGGGGATCGGGACGGAAATCAAACTCTCAAAAGTGATCGCTTACTAATTTTATAAAGCACTTTCCCTCCAGACTGAAAGGATCGCAAAAGGATTTGAAAAATTGGAGACCAAACTCAGGATTTGCCCCAAGCCCCACAACACGCTGCCCCAGGAGCACCCTGGAAAATTTATTCTTTCCCTGCTCCATGGTGGGTGTACCCTACACCAGGTCTATACCTGGCACAGCTTATGTCCATCTGAGCTAAAGCTCCACCCACTCCTGCCACCTGTGCAGGAGGAGGATTAACAGCTATCGAAAGACTTTTCCCCCTCCTCCCTGGGATGTTGGTAGCTAGAACAGGGGAGTAAGGTGCACATGTTGAAGACATCTACTTTTGCCCCAGTTTTACAATCTCAAAAATGTGTTTATGCCAAGAAATGGCATTTTTACATGCAGATTAGGTAGTCGTATAAGCCCAATGGCAAGAAACTCCAAAGAGGAAAGAACTCTACTTTCTCTACTGGTGACAAGGGAAAGGTGCTGCCAAAAAGAACTTTATTTGCATAGGCTAACTACCCACAATCCTCCAGCAACACTTGAGAAGTCACTATAAATATACATGAACTTGGATTTTGGGACGGTGGTAGTGGGCTCCCAGAGAAGGGAGAGCACTCTTACCTTGTAGCAAAGAGTTCATTTGCAAGTAGCTAGGACTCTGCGCAAGGGTCTTAAATGTTCTTGGCTCTCCTCCTATAGTGAATTTGTTGCAAGTTATCATGGAGGACTTGGTGGCACATCTCTAAAGTAAAGTGAACTTTTTCCCCCATGGAATTTCCACATATGCGTATTATAATTATTACACACACATATATATACTACATAAAGAAAGTCAAAGAAAAAATAAGCTATTCAGCTTGCAAAACTTGTAAGTTTCTTGAAGCTTCCTGAACCCAGACAACCTTAGCCTACAAACTACCTGAACCAGACCAGATGTAATGGAACTTTGCAAACTTAAACTTCTTATGATGCTCTAACTCTTCTTTTTGAGGAAATGACGTGAGCCTTCTTCATAGCATGCTCTCAAAAGCTAGAGTAAAATAATGCCAAATATTTTCTCTAATGCAGGTGTTCTCGACTTTTTTCTTTCTGAGGTCCCCCTAACAAAAACTCCATGGCCCACCTGTGCCACAACAACTTTTTTCTGCATATAAAAGCCAGAGCCGGCATTAGGGAGTAGCAAGCAGGGCTGTTGTCCAGGGCCCCACACCACAGCGGGTCCTGCAAGGCGCAGTTGCTCAGTCTTCGACTTCAGCCCCAGGTGACAGGGTTCAGTGTCCCGGGCTTCAGCCCCGCATGACGGGGCTTCAGCTTTCTGGCCTGGGCCCCAGCAAGTCTAACACTGGCCCTGCTTGGCAGACCCCCTGAAACCTGTTCGCAGCCCCCCAGGGGGCCCCAGACCCCTGGTTGAGAACCACTGCTCTAATGTATAGTGTGAGGAGTCTTGATTCCCTCTGGACTTTTTCTCCTTGGAGGACAGGATCTAGTCCTAGGTGTATTTAAGGTTTTTGGCACAGTCAAAAAATGGGAAAGATATTTCATGACAAGTTTGTCTCCTTATAATTGAAAAATTTTGAAATTCAGAATTTCTCTACCAGCTTTCTAGCTGATGGGGAAAATGGGACGAGTTTTCACATACACACAACTCTGCAAAAAAATTGTCTGTTTTGGGAGAATCATTTTGAATTTTTGGACTAACTCTATTCTTTAACCTTTTCCCCCCCAATACATATCACATTTGTTATTTTATTTTCATTATTTGACCTAGCATCTTGGGGAGCTGTAGCCACTTTATAATATTTCCTTCTAGGCTAAAACAAATCCTGCATAAGCACACCTACCTTTGCAGACCATTACTATACAGTACTCCAGTGGACTCCACCACATGTAGTGCATTGATCTAAAATTATAAATAAACTAGTTACAACTTCTGTTCTTCTAATAGCTAGCAAGGCATAGTAAAGGAATACAGGATATTATATCCACTAGGCTTTATCACGGATCCTTTTGATCCTTTATAAATATATTGAGGGGCAACAATATTACAGTCTCTTTATATTTGGTTCTACAAATTAATTACATTAAAAAGATTACAATTTACATTCTGTTACTGTTTTGGATTGCTGCAATGTTTGTAGACATTGGAGTCCAGTGGAGCTCTGCATTATTCCATTCTGTTTTAAGGTGCTTTAGTGTAAGGTATGGTAACTTCAAGGAGTTATAAGCATGTTTAAACTGTTTTAAAGCTATTAAATATGCATGATTTGGTAAAGACATGATCTTATATTTATAAAACCTTTTGTCATAGTTGCAGGGCTAGTTGCACTTCTGTCCCCATCTGGTCTCTCTGAGCACACTCCCTCAGGCTTGCCTTAGGCTGCCTTAGAGTGGAATTTCTTAATTCTCTCTCTCATAGGGGCTTGTCTGCCTTGAATTGCAATGCAGACTACAGGGGTGTGAATTGCAGAGTGCTCCAAAGCCGTGCACTCTAACTGGTCCATGTGGATGTTGCTGGTGCAAATTAAAGGTACCTAGTTTGCGTCAACTTAGTCCTCTTTCAGACAGGACAACATTAGTAGAAACTAAGTACCTTTAGTTTACACCAGCAGTGTCCACATGAGGTAATTAGAGCATAACACTTTGGTGCACTCTGCAATTCACACCCTTGTAGTCTGTACTGCAGTGCACTGTAGACATAGCCTTAGACCAGGACTGGGCTATAGTACCCTCTGTGTGAACAGTCATTACCCTGTAGGTCCAACTGGATTCAGTCACCCACCATTCTTCCCTTCAGGAGCCTATGATCAATGAGAGGCACCAACAACCCTCTTAAAACAAGAGTACACCTCTACCCCAATATAACGCGACCCGATATAACACAAATTCGGATATAATGCGGTAAAGCAGCGCTCCGGTGAGGCGGGGCTGCGCGCTCCAGCAGATCAAAGCAAGTTCGATATAACGCGGTTTCACCTATAACGCGGTAAGATTTTTTGGCTCCCGAGGACAGCGTTATATCAGGGTAGAGGTGTACATTTATTGAGCAGTAGGAACAAATCATTAGAGAAAAAGGGATTGCAAAACAAAGTGCTTGCACATATCTTTATCGTACCTAAAGTCCTACCATCCCATAATGGCACCCTAGGTCTGCCTAGCTCTTCAGACACCCACTGGAGTTCCTATGTCTGAGTCTTGCTTCAGTCTGGTTCCCCCTGCACTGTTGAGAGTGTGCCCTTTTTAAACTCTGCTAGACCTCTTTGGCCTGTTGGTGAGCTTTGATCCTTCTGGTCAAACCAGTTCTGTAGGTTCAACAGGAGATAGAGCCAGATTCATAAAAGCCAATGCTTCTGCCATTGTCCCTTAATAACTTACGTGTATCCATCTTCTCTAGCTGTTACTACTCAAGAAAGCGATCTTGGAGTCATTGTGGATAGTTCTCTGAAAACATCCACTCAATGTGCAGCGGCAGTCAAAAAAGCTAACAGAATGTTGGGCATCATAAAGAAAGGGATAGAGAATAAGACAGAAAATATCATATTGCCTCTATATAAATCCATGTTACTATGTGCAGATCTGGTTGCCCCATCTCAAAAAAGATATATTGGAATTGGAAAAGGTTCAGAAAAGGGCAACAAAAATGATTAGGGGTATACAACAGCTTCCATATGAGGAGAGATTAATAAGACTGGGACTTTTCAGTTTGGAAAAGAGACGACTAAGGGGGAATATGACAGAGGACTATAAAATCATGACTGATGTGGAGAAAGTAAATAAGGGAGTGTTATTTACTCCTTCTCATAATACAAGAACTAGGGGGTCACCAAATGAAATTAATAGGCAGCAGGTTTAAAACAAACAAAAGGAAGTATTTCTTCACACAACCCACAGTCAACCTGTGGAACTCTTTGCCAGAGGATGTTGTGAAGGCCAAGACTATAACAGGGTTCAAAAAAGAACTAGATAAATGCATGGAGGATAGGTCCATCAATGGATATTAGCCAGGATGGGCGGGGATGGTGTTCCTAGCCTCTGTTTGCCAGAAGCTGGGAATGAGCGGCAGGGAATGGATCACTTGATGATACCTGTTCTGTTCGTTCCCTCTGGGACATCTAGCATTCTCCACTGTCGGAAGACAGGATACTGGGCTAGATGGACCTTTGGTCTGTCCCAGAATGGCCAATAGAATCATAGAATATTAGGGATGGAAGAGACCTCAGGAGGTCATCTAGTCCAATCCCCTGCTCAAAGCAGGACCAACACCAACTAAATCATCCCAGCCAGGGCTTTGTCAAGCCAGGCCTTAAAAACCTCTACGGATGGAGATTCCACCACCTCCCTAGGTAACCCGTTCCAGTGCTTCACCACCCTCCTAGTGAAATAGTGTTTCCTAATATCCAACTTAGACCTCCCCCACTGCAGCTTGAGACCATTGCTTCCTGTTCTGCCACCACTGAGAACAGCCTAGCTCCATCCTCTTTGGAACCCCCCTTCAGGTAGTTGAAGGCTGCTATCAAATCCCCCCTCACTCTTCTCTTCTGCAGACTAAATAACCCCAGTTCCCTTAGCCTCTCCTCATAAGTCATGTGCCCCAGCCCCCTAATAATTTTCATTGCCCTCTGCTAGACTCTCTCCAATTTGTCCACATCCCTTCTGTAGTGGGGAGACCAAAACTGGATGTAATACTCCAGGTGTAGCCTCACCAGTGTCTAATAGAGGGGAATAATCACATCCCTCGATCTGCTGGCAATGCTCCTACTAATACAGCCCAATATGCCGTTGGCCTTCTTGGCAATGAGGGCACACTGCTGACTCATATCCAGCTACTTATCCACTGTAATCCCCAGGTCCTTTTCTACAGAACTGCTGCTTAGCCAGCTGGTCCCCTGCCTGTAGCGGTGCATGGGATTCTTTCTTCCTAAGTGCAGGACTCTGCACTTGTCCTTGTTGAACCTCATCAGATTTCTTTTGACCCAATCCTACAATTTGTCTAGGTCACTCTGGACCCTATCCCTACCCTCCAGTGTATCTACCTCTCCCCCCAGCTTAGTGTCATCTGCGAACTTGCTGAGGGTGCAATTAATCCCATTATCCAGATCATTAATAAAGATGTTGAACAAAACCGGCCCCAGGACTGACCCCTGGGGCACTCTGCTTGATACCGGCTGCCAACTAGACATTGAGCCGTTGATCACTACCCATTGAGCCTGACGATCCAGACAGCTTTCTATCCACCTTATAGTCCATTCATTCAATCCATACTTTTTTAACTTGCTGGCAAGAACACTGTGGAAGACCATATCAAAAGCTTTGCTAAAGTCAAGATATATCACATCCACCACTTTCCCCATATCCGCAGAGCCAATTATCTCATCATAGAAGGCAATCAGGTTGGTCAGGCATGACTTGCCCTTGGTGAATCCATGTTGACTGTTACTGATCACCTTCCTCTCCTCCAAATGCTTCAAAATGGATTCCTTAAGGACCTGCTCCATGATTTTACCAGGGACTGAAGAGAGGCTGGCCGGTCTGTAGTTCCCCAGGTTCTCTTTCTTCCCTTTTTTAAATATGGGCACTATATTTGCCTTTTTCCAATCATCCGGGACCTCCCCCGATCGCCACAAATATTCAAAGATAATGGCCAATGGCTCTGCAATCATATCAGTCAACTCCCTCAGCACCTTTGGATGCATTAGATCTGAACCTATGGACTTGTGCACATCTAGCTTTTCTAAATAGTCCTTAACCTGTTCTTTCACTACTGAGGGCTGCTCACCTCCTCCCCATACTGTGTTGCCCAGTGCAGCAGTCTGGGAGCTGACCGTTCTTATGTTCTCTTTCCTAGCTGTATTCCAGATCCAGGCACACCCTAGGCCTTGTCTTCACTGCAAAAAGGGGTGTATTCTTATCTCCAGTTAGCTAATTTGAGTTAACACCTTCTTTATTTTATTTTTGTGGTGAAGACAAGGCCTTAATGAGAAATACATAAACCAAGGTATTTCATACTGAAAACACCAACTCAATAACCAAGCATTAATAAATTACAAGGCAATCTATATTCATCAAACCTTTCATCCTGATAGATTACAAAGTTCATTTCAAGATTTGCTGAAACTCAGTAAGTTCAGGTCTAAGTTCACTAAGGTCAGTGCTACAAAGTAGTGTTTTGTGGGAAACGTTTGTCCAAGCCAACAAAAAGTAACAGAAAATATTTAGTACTGTTAATCAGTGGTTGAGGGAGAGGGGGGAATAAGCCACTACAAGCTTGCTTCTCCTTCCCTCCTCCCCACCCAAATCAAAGACCAATAAATTGTAATTGCTTATTTCAAACATGCATCTGGTTGTTTGGCAAACAAGAGTGCTGACTCAGTTATTCTAAGAGAATATATAAAAACAATTTTGTTTTATCTGTTTCATATTCTTGTGTTTTATATTTTCTCTGCACCACTGAGCCCCTTGCATCTTAAACAGCAGTCATACAGACTTGCTTTTAGTTCTGTTTTCCTTTCAGAATATCAAATGCTAACACTTTATATGTTCAAAACACTGTACAAACAGTGACCAGTTAACCTCAAACACCTCTGGGAGGTGGGAAGTCTCAGCCTCACTTTACAAGTGAGAGCACTGACTTACTCAAAGCCACACAGTGAGAGTCAGTTACTGAGTCAGGAAAAGAGCTCAATTTTCAGACACCCAACATGGTTCAGTACTCCAGGCCATGCTGCTTTGGTCTAAAGGCTCACCTACTGAAGAGAGTGGTACCAATTTTAAACATCACTGGAGTTTCTAAAAATTATAGATGATAATTTTCTAGCACAAGGTAATACGTTGGACCTCATTATGTCAGATAAAGATAAATTAACCACTGGGGCTGGAAGTTGGTGGTTACCTAGGGACCAGTGGTTATGACCCAATTGCATTCAGTATGGGCAAAGAGAGGACAGTCCCAACCAGTAATATATAATACTTGGTCCTTTGAACAAAATTGATTGGGATGAAAAATCCAGATAGCGAAGTGTGAATGAAAATTGGGAGTTCTTTAAGACAAGTTTATTAGATGATTAAAGATCAACAATTCCTTCTGAAATGGTAATCACACAGCCCCATGGAAGCTGGAACACCCCCTATTAACATCAGCATCAACCAGGCACAATTTAGCCCTGGAGGAATTAACTCAGCCAATTTAGTAGCGACTCTGAGATCTTCTTTATTCGGGTCATCCAGAAGACTTGCTGCTTCAGCATTTCAAAATAGAGGTTCCTTTTCTGAGTGCCTGACTCAGAATTCAGCTAGGAAAATTACTGCTGCTTTATCATTTCCTTCTCCAAAGCCTTTCCTAGTAGAGACAAGTTCCCTCTTCCTCCCCTATGTTCCAGAGCTTAAACCTAAGGAGGACATATGGGATCGGGGTGGGGGAGTTGTTTGTTTTAGTTTGTAAGAGAATAATACAGCCTTTCCTTCCAAAGCAGCTTCTAGAATTCTGTGCATCACAAATACTGGAATTGTAAGTGTAATAGTTATCCCTGCATCCTGTACAGAAACCTTAGATGCAGCCTTTCCAGATGCTCTTTTGATATTTATATAACTATACAAAGAAACCAGAGTAAAAAGAATGTCACTAATGCCCTAACCCTGCAATTAGCTCTGGGTGGGTGTAACAGGGTAGCTGGCCCGTTAAGTGAACTGGGCTCTGCTTTCCTGTTCTAGTCAAGGGACCACCTCATGCTCTCAGCTGGGCCAATTAAGAGGATGGGGCAGCACCTGGGGAACTAACACAGGCCCGGTGAGATCCAGTGAGAGGGTCAGGGCAGAGTCAGTCAGTCAGAAGTGGGGCGGGAGATGAGAACTTCCACAAATAGAAGGGTCCTGGGAGAAGGCTAAAGGCAGGAGAACAGCAAGAGGTGTTTGCTGGTTGGCATCCCCAAGTCAGAGAGCCAGGGCAGAGGCCTGGAGGCAGAAGGCACAGCAGGAGTTGTCTGCTGGTTCTAAGATGGAGAGCAATGGCTACAGAGGGTTGGAGGAACGGGGGCAGCAAGGGGAAACTCCTAAGAGCGATATGGGAGTGCCCACTAGGATGTGGCAGGTCGCACTCCAGAAGAAAGATCTGGCAGAAGAACAGAGGAGGACTGAGAGTCTGGGTGTGATGAAAGATGCCAGAATGGGGTATGAGTTATGTTAATGCCTAAGAGGAGATGTGATTTTTAAGGACTATTTGCACTGGGGCGATACAGACTATATTTGGGACTTTTGTTATGGACAACTTGCATAAGGTTTGTTAATAAACTGTTATTGGACTACAGGACAAAATTCCATGAAGTTAGTGGGGCTCCAAGAGGGAAACTGAGGTGGGGGCCACTTACAGGGCTGCCCCCAGGCCGCAAGGGGGTGCCTGGGAGGAGGCCTCGCATTTACGGTGGGCTTACACCTGTGCTCACACAGAGGCCCACTGACTTCAGTTTAGCTCTATGTGGATGCAGGAGTGCACCCATTCACAGCACTAAGATTTGCTAGGGGCCCCTAAAAGGCTCTATGCTTAAGATGATGGGTATGTTGCTCTGCCACAGTACCAAAACCAGAGATGGGGCAGGCACCCAGGGTATGAATCTGGTTCAGATATATCAGTAGCTAATTCCCTGCTGGCAATATGTGGCCAGTATCTCATCTCTTTAGAATGCTTGGGTGGTGCAAAAGGCAGGATCCATAAAAAAAAATCTGGCCCATAGTATAATTAAATCATTATACTAGCTATTTTCACTCCCCTGGGCCTTTATATGTACATGTAGATACATTGCCTAGCTCAGTAGGACCCTGGTCTGACTGATGCTTCTAGGTACTATACCAATACAAACACTAAATAATTTTGATGATCAGTACCAGAAATGATGTGACTAGGCACTGTGTACTCTCCAGAGGTTCAGTTTTGTGTGGGTGCGTCTCAGCAATGGAGCAGGCTGGTTGGGAGTTAAGGAAACCCACACAATGCAGCTGGAATGTTCCGAAAATCAAAGAACAAGCCTCTAAACTCTTAAACATATGCAAAAGTGTCGATTTTCAGATTATTATAACTCGGACACACCTAGGAAGATATCCATGAGGACAGTAACAAAACCCCTCTGATCCCCAGTCTTTTCACCTACCTGCTCTAAACCATGGAGGCAGTAGTTACTTTTCTACTTTTGTCTTCAAAAATAAAACAACAGTTTTCATGGAAACTTTTGAAAAAAAATTCAACTTGAGGTAGGAAAAGTGTAGTCTAAACAGTTAAAGTTTGCTGAAGTTATAGGCAACTGAAAATAGAGTATTGGACAACCTTAATATAGCTGTTTGAACTGCTCTGACTGCAATATTGAATCTGTATTATCTAATTCTGAAGTATTAGATAATGCTACGAGTCAGTTTGCTCTAGGTATTTCCTGGATCTCATAGCTTAAATTTTTATCTCTAATTTGATTTCCAACTCTACTTTGATCAATTTATTGTCCTTTTTTATATCAATATAGAAAAGGCTGACTCAAATTCTCACCTATTTTAGAAGTTTCTGCTCTTACTAGTTTAATTTCTGCAGCAACAACCAGCCTTCCAGGTTTGTTAACCTGGAAAACAGGTTATCCTTTTTTAAAAGAAGTCTTATATAGCAATAGCAGCATGACCACTGCCAAATTTTTTATTAATTTCTGAAATAATATCTTTGAAAGACTCACTGGGTCCTGACACTCCCATTGCAGAGCTAACAGCATGTGCTTCTTTTTTTAAAAAATAGGTTTTTCTACCCTGTTCATGTGGCTCTCCAGATAAAGATAGCAGTTCTTTGATGTTCCTGCTTAGTGTTCTTGCCTTTAAAAGACACAGACATGCTGGGTCTCTTTGTTTTCATTAGATATTTTTTTCTTTATGAGGCTTGAATTAATTTATGCCTTGAAAAATGCTAATTTTAAGTTTAGAGTGCCTTGTTTCTCTTGCTGGAGAAGAACTCTATGGAGACATCTTTTCCCTGAAATGATTTTCTGATACAATTACAAAATTAATGAATGACATGTACATGGCAGACATAACATTTATATTTTAGTGAAGCATTTGATACAGTAATTCATGAAAACTTGCTCTCAAAACTAAGATAGGTTTTGTCACTTGGATTGAAAAGTGACAAACACTAACAGAGAAAGTTATGTATTTGAACTGGGGGAGTTGTCTAATGGTAGCATCACAGGGATCAATGTTAAGTTCCATTTTATTTATCATCATGAATAATTTCAGAAGCATACTAATTAGATTCAGAGGTATACTAAATAGGTGGTGCTGAAAACACCTCAGAGGACAAAAATAATTTGAAGGGACCTGGAAAGATGAGATATATGGACTGAAGATAAAATAAGATTCACTTTGGAAAAATGCAGGCTACTATAACTGAAGGGAAATTACGTGAAGCAAAGAAATCCAGTGGCTGAGTGTAACCTGGAAAGAAATCATGCTGAAAGAGACAATAGTGATTATGGATAGCATATTAGACATAAGCCTTTAATGCAAGATGGCAGCACAAAAGATCAATGCAGTTTGGTGATGTATATGCAGCATCACATGGCTCTTGCATAACAGCTGAGCTAGTAACGTTACAGACCTGTAGCCTTCACATCATCCCAGAAAATTAGGAGTACTGACCCAGTAAGCTCAGAAAGTAAAGTGCCTTCACGTAAGACTAGCAAACTCGAGATGTTGATCCAATGAATGGATAGGCTTGCACTTTAATTTACCTAAGACCAATAAATGAGAGAATCTAAGCAAATAACCTCACAGAAGGTCTGTTCCTTGGCCTTTCTGCCCAGCAAGCTAAAGCTGCTGAACCAGTGACCTTGGGGAATCCTCTGCTTTGACATCAGTCCAGCATGCTGCAGCTACTGAGCCGATGATGTCACACTACTTTGGGTCTCAAATAAACCTAGCAAGCTCGAAGTGCTGAGCCAGTGAGCACAAAGATCTATGTGTAGACATCCCAGCAAGCTAGAGTTGCTAAGTCATAGCCTCAGAAGCCTATGACTTGACATCAGGTCAGCTGTCTAGAGATGCTGACCTGGCACTAAAATAACAGGAAGCATATCGAGAATTCTCCCTCTCCTGGGCTTAGGGATCTCTGCTCTGCATCTTCACTGTCTGGTGAAATGAGGGCTCATTAGACAGAAGAATCTGAAGTGGGAGCAGCAAACAGAGCTGGTGCCTGGCCAATCAGTTTATGGGGCTCCAAACCTTTCTGCCAGGCAATGGGGCAGCTCCAGCACCTGATAGGAAAAGAAGAATTGTTCAAGCTGGGAGCAGCTACCTGCCACCTTTCTGGTTCTCCCCACCCCTAGCCACCAAGGGCAACAAAATGGCCTTGTGAGTTTTTCCCCCATGTGGCTTTCCACAGAGGGATGTATGGGAGCAAAAAGGGATGTGGTCCTGCACAGTTACACAGTCTGTGCATGTACGTGCTTGTGTTTGGCTAGCTATGGGCTTTCCTGAGGACATGAACACTTGTCAGGTCCATTAAATCATTTGTTCCCATTCTCTTCCTTGTGCCATGTCCTATCACAAAGGATGGTGCAATCTCCCCGCATCAACCACAATACTGTACAGCCACCAGAATTGATGAGCTCCCCCTCCTATTTTGATCTGCTTTCACCACTACCCACAACAGTACACTGCATTCAAGTTGGAGCGCCCCCTACCAGAAAAATATTAACGAACAAATCAATTTGATTCCAAGTAAAGAGCAACAACAATGGGGGGGGGATTGAGGAATTGGTTTCTGAGGAAAGTTTAAAATGTGTACATTGTAATATTGTAACAGTATGTACAGTTACAGACTAGAAATGTTTGAAGGGTTAAGCACTAAGGAGAAAGAATTATTTCTGTGGGACTGCTCATGTGAGTAAAGGCTATAGAATAAGGCACATGATTTGCAGCTTTTTTCCCTTCCCACCACAGTTACTCAAATCTGCATCTTCCAAGTAGAATTGGCACCAGTTCTCACTAACATGCCCACATGGAGAGGGAGCAAGGGGAGGGAGCTGACAACATTCATCCCAAGCACTAGAGATACACATATACAATAGAAAGCAAATCCATACAGCTATTCCTTCATATGCTCCCCCTTCCCAACCCTCTGTACTCAAGCATCTCCTTATGTTGGTAGTTGGTGGGTAATTTAATTTGCTTGAAATAGATAATGTGGGAGTTACAGAATAAGTGCAACTATTTGGATTTGCCTTTCCATGATGAAGTCATTGACTATAGTATGCTACATAAGTTTCGATTCAATAAAATATGCATCAAGCTTCTTCAGTCTAGAGAGTGGACATATTTTTGGTTAAGTCAGCATATTCAGTAGGGGTTCGTGCCTGCCAGGTTGAGGGGCACCCACAAGTCCCATTGACTTTTGTGGAAGTCCAGGGCACTTAGAACTTCACAAGAAGCACTTGGCACATCACAGGATTGGGTCTTTCAGCAAGAGCAGCAGAAAAGAGTTTGCATTTGAACTTTTCAGGCCTGAGTCATCAAGGTCTGAAATGTATAACCTTATTCAAATGTGTGCATCCGCAGGAGGAGAGCTTTTAACATCAAAGTCAAAGAAGAAATAATTACTAACATATTTGAACTTCTTTTAGACTATCTAGCAAAAATCTGACAAAGGCTAATTGCATTTTTTTCAAAACCCAGTGCAAGTAAGATGTCAGAAAAATGTCTCACAAATCTAGAGTCAGGTCTGAAATAAAGGAAATTGCGAATGCAAAATATAAATACATCCAAACCTAGCTTCTTAAGAAATGAAAAATCTTGCAAAAGAAAAACAGGCCATTTTAGAAAAGTAGAAAGATGAGAGAAATACAAAGGAAAAAAATACCTCCACTATCTGAAAAGTGTACTGTACTCAATGTAAGCATTGACCATGAGTGAGTAACTTAGTAAACCATATAGATGGGGTGGATTTAAGGAAAAAAGATTTAGGACCAATGGGAAAATGAACAAAAAGAATCCTGTGGTTCTAGAGTAGATGGGGAGAGTCAGAGCTCTATAAAAAGCAATTAAAATAGACGATTATGCCTAGTTTCTTGCTGTTCTTTCAATTTGTTCTCCATCTGGCCAATTTCTCCATTTCATCTTTGAATCAATTCTTTTTGTCCTTCCTTTTTTCGCTTCCCTATACAATTGCAACAGGATTCTATTTTGTAGTTCATATAAATATTAATAAGCCAAGACACTATGTACTACACTTTAAAAAAAAAAAAGAACAGCTTTATATGCTAGGAATGAATCTAGTTTCCTTATATGGGCTGAATCCTGCTGTCCTTAAGCAAGCAGGAATCCCACTGAAACACACATTGCAGAATTTAATCCAAAGAGAGAGAGAGAGATTATAGAAGTAGAGGGGAGAAAATACCAAAAAAATAATGAGAGCAGTATGGTTTTAATATTTAAAATATGTAACTTCCCTGGGAGTAACTTTTAAAAAATTGCTACAAGACAATACCTTCCTATCTAAACTAGATAAATCATCAGAACACATTTCTTTACAAGCATGTTGAGTACACTAGTATTCATATAATATCTCTACATCACAAGATGTTATACAGTCTAATAATACAAGGAACAAGTGAGCTCTGACGTCCAATGACAAGCTCACTCTGTGTTCCATTAACACCAGATGTTATATCATAGCTGCCAAGGAGAAGAACGGCAGATGGCATGTACCCAGACAGGGCTTTCAGTGTGGGACAGGGTTTTTTGTTTGTTGTTTGGTTTTGGAGTTTTGTGACAAATAAGAGTTGGGAGTTTCAGAACCTCTTAAAACACACATACCAGGTTTGGGACAAACAAAAGCCAGGCCAAAACCTCAAAGTCTTGAACTAAAACAGATGTTATGGTAATTTTTGGTAGTCTCCCTTCCACTTATCTCTACCAGCAAGCCTCTTCAAGCCTTATTTCAGTAAACCCTCCTCCCTCACCTTTGCTTTTAAATTATACAAAAATCTATACGACTTGATAGTGTTCCTTAAGACAGGGGTTCTCAACCTTTTTCTTTCTGAGGCCCTCCCAACATACTATAAAATCTCCACAGCCCACCACAATTGTTTTTCTGCATATAAAAAAACAGGGCCAGCACTAGGGGGTAGCAAGCAGGACAATTGCCTGGGACCCCATGCCACAGGGGTCCCCGCAAAACTAAGTTATTGCGCAGGGTTCAGCTTCAGCCCCAAGTGTAGGGTTACCATACGTCCGGATTTTCCCGGACATGTCCGGCTTTTGGGGATT